>NC_059332.1:136785920-137088851 GCF_018350155.1 Leopardus geoffroyi | reverse complement strand
CTTGATATTAGATGGTAAAATTCAATGCAGATAAAAGAGCAAATGAATAAAAAACTTTGCAACACAAAAATCTATACTGGGCAATAAAGATAAAGCAAATATAAGTATCTGTAAGATAAAAGGTCATGGATTCTCATTAAGTAGAAATGATGAATAAGATAAATGATGGATAAGAAATAAACATAGGCAGGCAGATACTTTACATTCTACCTTAATAAGAGTACATGGACTTTCATAACAAGTGTATATGGAACACTGTGTATATGAAAAACTGAAATTACATTAGGTTACAAACAAAAACTTTTTTTTTTTTAAAGCATTTTTTTTTTCAACGTTTATTTATTTTTGGGACAGAGAGAGCCAGAGCATGAACGGGGGAGGGGCAGAGAGAGAGGGAGACACAGAATCGGAAACAGGCTCCAGGCTCTGAGCCATCAGCCCAGAGCCCGACGCGGGGCTCGAACCCACGGACCGCGTGATCGTGACCTGGCTGAAGTCGGACGCTTAACCGACTGTGCCACCCAGGCGCCCCACAAACAAAAACTTTAATAAGTTCCAAGAATAACTGAAATAATATAAGCAGTACTCTTTGATTCCAAAGCAAAACAAATGTTTATTAATAACAAACAAAAACAAAAATTACCCTTTAAGCCTGGAAATTAAACTGTTTATTAAACAACTCTTGAATGAAAGGGAAAATAAAATGTGAAATTGTTGAATTTTTAGAAAATAAGGATAATAAAGGCAAGATAGAATCTATGGGGGAAAAAAGAATCTATGGGACATAACTAAAGCAGACCTTTGAGAAAACTCTTTGCATTGACTATATTATGAAATGAAAATAAACAATCTTAAAATCAATTCAGAAAGTGAGAGAAAGAATTACAAAGTTAACTGACTAAAGCAAAAAGAAGGTCTTAATAAAGCTAACAATATAATGATGAGTTAGACAGTAGAAAACTGGCAGAACTAATAAAAGAAAATTTTAAGCTAGTCTTTTAGGGAAAAGAACTGACAAAATAGAGAAACCACTAGCTGACCTAAGTTTTCTAAAAGAAGGCTACAGACACAAAATAAATTACAAGGTGGAAGTAACCATCAAGCCAAAGAAAAAAATTTAAAAATCATTAGAAACTACTTTGTCCAGTTCAATGCAATAGATTTGAAAAACTCAATAAAATGAATAACTTTATCAGATTTACTCACCAAAACTGACTCCAGACGAGATAAAAAGTCAAAAGATACGAATTACTACAGAAGTATTCGTTTCCAGAAAGCCACTGGGTCCAGAAGATCTTGAAAGGGAATTCTACCAAAATTTGAAGTTTTAAAGATCAAATAATCCCAATGCTACTGAAACTTTTCAGAGCACAGAAAAGAAAATTTCCAAACCAGTTTTGTGAGGCATGTGTAACACCGATAACAAAAACTTATAAAGACTACACAAAGAGACAATTTTATACCAAATTTTCTTATGAATTTTAAAGCAAAAACAATAACCTTCATTCCTAACAAAAACACCTAATACCATAGAAATCCATAGAAACTCTTGGAGTGTGATTATATAGGAATGAGGAGACTGGTGCCTACTTTGCTATTTTTACGATGTATTAGAGGTATTACTCAATACAGCTAGATAAGAAAAAAACACCTCAATGTTTAGGGATAGAAAGGAAGAGATAAAACAATCTCTAATCTCTACTCATTCACAGATGGTATGATTACATATTAAGAAAGCCTATTGAAATTAATGGAAAAACTACTCTAAACAGTAAGTGAATTCAGTAGTAGTCTACAGAAATAATATGTAAATATCAGGTATCTACAGATGTGCAAACAATACGTACATTTATTTATATTAATATTATATATATAATAGCGAGGCATAATCTCAAAAATATGTGCAAAATATATATAAGGATACATGAAAACACTTCTGGAAAGATACACAAATATAATCTGAACACATGAGAGGCATACCTGTTCTTAGAAAGCTTCAACCTCACAAAGACATCAATACTCCTTAAGCCCATTTATATTTAACATGATCCTAATAAAATTACCAAAAGTTTTTCTTTTGGAGTGCCACAAGTTAATGCTAAAGATCACCTGTAAGAAACCAGGGAGAATCACCTGTAACCCCCTGAAAAATCAGCAGGCAGCATTGGAAATACAGCCTGACCAGGATTAAAACCCAATCTGGAGCTGCCAAAAATAAAGCTATGTGATATTGATTCACAAGTAGATAAACCATAGAAGATACGTAAAAATTCATAAAAGGACTTGTAAGTTTATGAAGAAATCAAGCATGTAATTAAGGATGCATCTCAAATCACATGAAAAAATAATTGACATTTTATAAATGGTGTTGGCAATACTGAAAAGTTATTTGGCAAAATATATAAAAATCAATCTTAATCACACTGTATGTCAAGATAAATTCAAAATGGATAGACCCAAGACATAAGAGTAAAAAGTACTAAAAGCAAGCAGAAGTATATAATTATAACAGAATATAAGTATAAGCAGAATATAATTTTGACTTCGGGGCTAGGAAACCCTTCCAATAAGGTAAAAGATTAATGTACTTTTGTTATAAAACTTAACTTATAAAAGCTTTTTGCATGGCAAAATCCTCCATAAACACTTTAAAGGCAAATAAGAAACTGAGAAAAGATGTTGGCAATTTATACTGAGAAAAGCTAGTCTGTCTCTCACATACACACAGCTCCTAAAAATCAAGGAAAAAACAAGCTGGTACAAAAATAGCCAAAAATGTGAATACACAGTTCACAGAAGAATAGATGAAAAGGCCTTTAAACATAAATAAGATGCTTAACTTTATTCAAAAATAAAAGGAAATGTAATTAAGACCATTCTGAGATACTTCTCACCTATCAGATTGGCAAAAATCCAAAAGTTTGACAACATATTCTGTTGGAGAGGCTGTGGAGAGACAAGGCCTCTTTTTTAAAAAAAAAAAAATTTTTTTTAACGTTTATTATTTTTGAGACAGAGAGAGACAGAGCATGAACGGGGGAGGGTCACAGAGAGAGGGAGACACAGAATCTGAAACAGGCTCCGGGCTCTGAGCTGTCAGCACAGAGCCCGACGCGGGGCTCGAACCCACGGACCATGAGATCATGACCTGAGCCGAAGTCGGACGCTTAACCGACTGAGCCACCCACGCGCCCCAAGACAAGGCCTCTTATACATGGTTGGTGGGAAAGCACAATGACACAGTTCCACAGGCAGTAAGTAAAATTTCAAATATCTAACAAAATTAGGTGTGCATGTACCTTTTTTATCATTTATTTTATTTCATCCTAAGTGTACTCTTTGAATTCTATCCCCAATTTCCCCCATCCCCTCACACACCACTTGTCTGGCAACCATCAGTTTGTTCTCTATAATTGCTTGTTTCTTGGTTTGTCTCTGTCTCCCTTTTTTTTTTCCTTTGCTCATTTGTTTCTTAAATTCTGCATATGAGGGAGATCTTATGATATTTATCTTTTCTGACTTACTTATTTTGCTTAGCATTGTACATTCTAGCTCTATCCATGTTGTTGCAAATGGCAAGATTTCATTCTTTTTGATGGATGAATAATATTCATATATATATATAAAATATCACACCTTCTTTATCCATTCATCTATCGATGGACACTTGGGATGCTTCCATAGTTTGGCTATTGTACATAATGCTGCAATAAACATAGATGTGCAAATATCCTTTGAATTAGTGTTCTTGTATTTTGGGGGTAAATACCCAATACTGTGATTCCTGGATCATAGAGTAGTTCTATTTTTTTTTTTTTTTTTGAGGAATGTCCATACTGTTTCCTACAATGGCTGTGCAAATTTGCATTCCCACCAACAGTGTAAGAAGGTTCCCCCTTTTCTACATCCTTGCCAACACTTGTTGCTTCTTGTGTTGTTAATTTTAGCCATTCTGACAGGTGTGAGATTATATCTCATTGCAGTTTTGATCTGCATTTCCTTGATGATAAGTGATGTGTTTACATGTATCTTTTGACCCAGTAACCCCACTTCTAGGAATCTATCACAAGGACAGACCGAGAAAAGTACAAAATGACTTATTCACAAAGTTATCTACTGTGGCCTTTTGTTGGTGTTGTCTATAGTATAAGTATTGGAAGAACTTACCTGCTCATCAATAAGGGATTCCACACAATGGAATACAAAACAATCACGGATAGGAATAAGTTCTTCATACACATACATGTCATAACTTCCAAAGCAATATGCAGAATATTATAAATAATAATTACTTTTGTGTATGGGGTGGGGATATGAATATATAGCTTCAAAGGTGCTCATTTTCTAATTTTATCCACTGAAAAGGCCTAGAAGTAATGGCAACTCAAAAACAGTGAATAAACCAAATGCCAAGACTGAGTTCCAGACACCAGTTTCTCTGAAACAAATGGGTGCTCCTTGTAGATAGAGTTGGCTCCAGCTCTGGGAAAAAAATTTACAAGACGAGATTGGGACATGTTTAAGGAGGCATCAGAGATGAATGATTTATGCCAAAATGACACAAAAGTCACATGAAGGAACTCTATTAGCCACAGACGGGACAATTGAAGCACCAAAGAAGGATAATAAGTCCATTGATACACATTGAATAAACAATAGCCTACTAGCTCATAATGCCACTAAAAAATTCTCATGGGACATCACTGGAAGGAGCTAGGACAGCAGTTCCCTTGATGCGGCTGCTGCTGGGTGCTATAGCTCCGTGACTTTTTACCACCAAAAACTTCAAAAAGCTAGTTTATATTTCCTTTCTCTAATTTTCCCTGCCCATCTTCTCTTATATACATCATACTTTCATTGAACGCACTGATACTCTGGTTGTTGTTGTTTTCCCACCTTTTTTTACTAAAAATGTCCTCTTTAGGGACAACTGTGATCCCTAATTAACAAATGCTTAGTCCCTTCCTCTTGGTTCTGGGCACCTCTCTGCGGTATTTGGCAAAATCACCACCTTTTTTTTTTTTTTTAAGTCATCCCTCCCTTGGAATCAGAGACCAAACTTCTGCTTCTCAAACTCTGCCTTAGCCCCAGGCTGGCAGGCTGGGATTTGTTTCTACTTACAACTCCTAAAGGTCAGCCTTTTAAGAGGTCTTCCCTCAGCCCTTCGGACACCTGCTTCTCCACCATCTTGCCTGCTTATCACATTCATTCCACGCCTTTAACTATGGAGATGACTCAAATCTTTTATATCCATCTGTCTTCTGACTCCCACCTTCCACCTTCTGACTTTCATCCCTGTACCTTGAACTCGACATGAATAAGGAAAAACACATCAGATTTCTCTAATACCTACTCTTTCCCCTGTCCTCCTAACTCCTATCCCTAGCGCTGCCATCCCTTCAACGGCCAAGACCACAGATCTTGAAATCTTCTTCATCTCAGTGCTCCACGCTATACCCACACTGGAGTAACGAGGGTTTGCTCAGGCTCTGCTCTCCTCAGAGGCTGAGGTGGATTCAGCCGTGGCCTCAACTGCTTGTCCTGACCAAACCCAAAGGATGCAGGAAAAGCCCTTCTCCACTCAGGAGTATGGAGTAAGTAACCGTTCCTTACCATCATAACATGTTTCTTGCATCTTGTTTTCCAATGATAAAGTCATGATGCATCTTAGAATCAGTGGCAATGAAAAGTGAAAAATCATGTAAACACGTTAAGAAACTGATTCTCTACTGTGGTATAACACCAAAGAAAATACTAATGGTATTTTTTTTACATCTCTTTTCCATTTGATAAAATGAAAATACAGATTAAATAACAAATAGGAATATTTAATGAGTTAAATTGACTCTAGAAGCATCAGAACAGAAACTTTAACCTTATTCTTTGTAATAAGAGCCCACAAGGAGAAGTCAATAGTGAAGAAGAAGAAGAAGAAGAAGAAGAAGAAGAAGAAGAAGAAGGGAAAGAGGAGGAGGAGGAGGAGGAGGAAGATGAGGAAGATGAGGAGAGTGAGAAGGGGAGGAGAATGGAATGGAATGAGAGATCACAAGGTCATGTAACCATGGCACTATTACTAAAGACAATTTTAACTCTTTTTTTTTTTTTTTTTTTTTTTTTTTACGTTTATTTATTTTTGGGACAGAGAGAGACACAGCATGAACCGGGGAGGGGCAGAGAGAGAGGGAGACACAGAATCAGAAACAGGCTCCAGGCTCCGAGCCATCAGCCCAGAGCCCGACGCGGGGCTCGAACTCACGGACCGCGAGATCGTGACCTGGCTGAAGTCGGACGCTCAACCGACTGCGCCACCCAGGCGCCCCGACAATTTTAACTCTTAACGGGACATGGAAACAAACATAGTGACTTCATTTACCCTGAAGCCAAACCTTGATGCTCTCATAGAATTAAGAGCTGTCATCAATAGGAAAATATCCAAACAGTACTAATACCTTGACATAAGTAATATTTCAAAGGTGTGTAATCTGTGATCATTGACCTTGATAAACCTTTGCCAAAACCTCCTGCTGCCCTCCTGCCAGTTCCAAAAGAACCAACATAGGGAAAGATCTCATTTTTAGACGTATCTACATCACAGAATATTGTAGGCAAGATAAATATGCAGTAAGTATATTTATGCTAGCATGGGAATGTCAAGAGTGAATCAGTATATAAATGAAAGTGTAACCAAGGATTGATTTTTACTCGGAATCCATAATCATTAGAAACTGATGGAGGAAACTACACTAGACATGAATAAATTGGGGTGTGGTGGGGCCCACTTACATCTTGTTTTTGCTTGCATTCGTTTGTATACTAATATTATTCTACCACTAGATAGCACATTCCCTGAGGACCAGTCTGCTGCTTATACATCTCTTTTTCTCATATCTTCCAGTATCATGCAGACCCCTGGAGACACGGTGGTACTCAATAAGTATCTATGAGTTGACTTACACTGAATCCGAACTAACACAGACTTGAAGTTGGCCATCTTCCTTTACCATTGGATTTTTTAATGGGAGTCATTAAAATGAATAAGAATTTTTCCAATGCCAACTATGGAGAGGTATCTGTGATTAACGCAGATCTGAACAAGATTGCTTGATTATTCTTGTGTAGCATGTATGATTTAAATAATATTAAGGCACTTTAAAATTAAACTTTTAATTTAGAGTGTCTGACTCTTGATTTCTGCTCAAATATTTGATTATATTTTAAGTCAGTTAAGGTGATGTTTAATTGTTAATAACAAACGGCAAATACAAAAATAAATGGGGCATGTAAAAATGTAAGAAGTCAAATTAACCTCCTACACAGGATTAATTCTTTGGTTAGAATTATGCTTTTCCCTCTGGGGCAATTTTATATTGAGTGGATTTTACATTGAGTGCATCCTTACTGTTTACAGGCTTATTCCTCTTGAGAAGTTAAAAATTTGCGGCCTAGCAAGGTTTATAATATAGTACTACTTAATTGTTTTTGTTTTTAAGGAGAAACCTTGGCTTGAATGTTTAGGGTTTTTTTTTTTTTTTTTTAATGTTTATTTATTTTTGAAGGAGAGAGAGTGTGAGTGGGGGAGGGGCAGAGAGAGAGAGAGAGACAGAGAGAGAGAGACACAGAATCTGAAGCAGGCTCCAGGCTCTGAGCTGTCAGCACAGAACCCAGTCCCAGTGCGGGGCTAGAACTCACAAACCGTGAGATCATGACCTGAACCGAAGTCGGACGCTCAACCGACTGAGCCACCCAGGTGCCCCTTTACCTTTTTCAATAGAACTCCTACAAATGCTTTCATGACTTGATGGTCAAAGTGACTTTTCCTGAAATTACAATGTGTGTGTGTGTGTGTGTGTGTGTGTGTGTGTGTGTGTGTGTAATATCTTTCCTGAGATATAATTTGCGTATCACATAATTAGCCCATTTAAAGTGTATAATGCAATTGATTTTTAGTCTAATAAATTCTTTGATTCATTTTCAATCACAGGTAAGCAGTAATAACAGCACTTTGGCTAATTTCTCCATTTTGTTTGGCCTCAACTTTTCTCCTGTACAGTTTACAGTTTCATATTCCCAGGATTTTTCAGAATGCTAAATGCAAGACTTTTACAAATCAGTCCATTGGCATCTGCTATTGAGTAATGAAGGGCTCAGAACTGGACAGGACCAATGGATTCAGCGTCAGAACATAAACCCTTTTCCTTATATTCTCATACCATTAATGAGATAGAGTATAGAAGACAGTCCAGTGCAGTACTGCACTGATTAAAGAAGCTCGATAAATGTTGGCTCCCTTTCTTTTCTCTTTTATCCAATTCTATAAAGTAGAGTGAAAGAAGGGTTATGAGCACATTTCTTGAGATACAAATGAGGCACACAGGCATGCAAACCAAAGCATACTTGGAGAGCTATGGAGGGAATCCAGCAAAGCTACCCGAGCAACTCAAAGGATCTCCTGCCCAAGACTGACTTTTCTGGTGGGTGGATCACTCGTTCCCCATGCACTGCACCTGCTTCCCCAGCTACTACAATGCCCCCAGCCCCTCCATGTGGCACACATTTTTCAGAGAGGAGAAAGCTGAAAAGGGAATATACAGGGAGGTCCTTCTCATCATACCCAAGAAACCTTTGGACAGATTACATTCTGAATTCATCAACTTATTTCAGAACTTTATTTTTTTACTCTTCCAAGTAAAAAATCTGCAAAGAACTTACATTGAGCTTTGGGCACTTAAGGGGCTCAGTCGGTTGAGTGTCTGACTCTTGATTTTCTGCTCAGGTAATGATCCTGGGTTGTGGGATTGAGCTCCATGTTGGACTCAACACTGTGTGGAGCCTGCTTAGGATTCTCTCTCTCTCTCTCTCTCTCTCTCTCTCTGTCTCTCCCTCCCTCCCTCCCTCTACCCCTGTCCCCCTCTCATGCTCTCTCTCTCTCTCTAAAAATAAAAATAATTTACATCAAGCCTTACACACACACACAAAGAGGCTAATTTTTCTAAAAAGCCAATATAAGTGTTGCTGGAAGCATTGTTTTATTCGCATGTTTTAATTTACATGTTTTTTCCTGAAATATTTACAGTAAACAGGCTAAAATGAGAATGTTCTTGTTTCTAGAAAAGACTTTTTCTTTTCCATTTCAAATGAACGTATCATCTGGAAACAGTCTGCTCTTTAGTAGAAGAGGCCAAATGTTCTCTGGTGCAGCAACCTGTTTTCCTCTGAAGGAACTTATTCCTATCCCATGCCTACAAGTAGAAGTTTCCGCTGTTTAATACTGTTTCCTACAGGCAAAGCCTCCTGATGCGGGAGCGAGGTAAAGAGCTAGATCAACAACCCTCTGGCCAGACGCTTGGTGAAGGGAATATTCTGCTGGTCCAATTAAGCTCTCCTTTTTAAATGCATGAATAGTTGTTTCTCTGAGAGTGAACGGGACTCAAAACTTGAGTGCTTTGGCTTCACTGAGAAATCCGCAAATATGTCTCAGAACTCGTTAGCACTGATGGCGCCAGGGAAGCAGAATTATACGGTCCTTGGAAACCGGATAGTCTTACTGAACACGCAATTTACATTGTTTCCTCTAACACTACGTCTGCCTTCCAGCGATAGTAAACTTCGCTCCTGCAAGAACAAAGAGACCCCACCAGAAATGATCTATGTTGAACACTTTTGCTTCTGTTTTCCGTCTATATTTTTCCAATGCCAGCACTCAAGCAGGACTAAACGAAGAGACGCATTCCTAGTTGACACAGAGGACATATTTTGTGTCTTCTGGTGCCAAAACACACCAGAGGGTTAGGTGCTAGAATGGAAAATAGTTCTCTCCATTTCCTGATGACTTTCGCAGGCATTCTTATTATCTTTTAACTTTCCTCTTGTAAAACACCCCCCCCACACACACACACACGCAGCACGAGAAATTACTGGGTTCTTTACTTATGCCTTATAATAACCTTTATTTCTTGGTTTTCGCAGGCAGAGACAACTGCATTAAGTGCTTGGAACTCACTGCTGCGGGACACAGGGAAGAACTGGAAACTGTGGGAAGGCTAAGCGCGCCAGGGGTAAAATTAGCCTTCAAGCATATGACTACCAGGAAAGCGCAGAACTACCAGAATCAAGATATCATGGGTTGTCATCAGGGAGTAAATCAAGCAATAACTCTTTCTGAATAGATGCAAGATAGGAAATATGTCCTCTGTTCACAAATGTGGGATGGCAACCAAGCAGGTTTTTATACTCCTATAATCGCTAAACCCCCATTTGCCAGTACTAACATCTGAGTAATTACCAGGAAAGACTGGGATAAATTTTATCCTCCTGATGGCCTTGCAAGGCACAAGGTTTGAGAGAACAGGTCATCATCGCAATCAATCACAGATAAACCCTGTCTCTGGTTAACAATGGGTGACTGGACTGTGTGGGACTTCTGGCTTTCCCTTTTCCCTTTTTGTATGCAGATGTAAACAGCCTATGGTGGCAGCTGGCTTTTCCCAGGTAGTGTCACAGAGCCGGGGCAAACACTGAAAGGAGGAAGCTAAGACTCGTTTTGTGCTTACCCGCTGTCAAACAGCTTTGAAATTTAGGGACTTCCTCATTTTGTCACAAAAAATGTTTGCTGCGTGCACCACGATGGGAAAAGAGCAATGGGGAGATCGGAGTGATGTATACTAATCAGAGAGGTGAATGTTATCAAAAGGGTTAGGAGCCTGCAGGTAAAAATATACACTGTGTTCTCAGCTGTCACTCAAAACCATCTTGCAGATGTATGAAACATCAAATGGGCTCCTCATCACATATTTTTTACTGTGATGCACAGATCAATGTCATCAGAGGGAGCCATCACTCCAACACACAGGCTAATTTAATAATACTGAAACTTCATAATATTTAGGTGCATGTTAATTAGAAAAGTGTAGAAAATTTTATAGCATATATCATATTTTATTTTTTATATTTTATATTATTTATATAATTTACATTTATTTATATACTCTTCTGATTACCAAGAAGTGCCTGAGTGTATTTAAATGCATTAAGATCTTGAGTTTACTGGATAGCGGCTCTAGTCATGGGAAAAAATGACAATAAGCTTATCCCCATTTGGAATTTAGAAGTCCCAGAACGGGTTGATGGAGTATAAGCAGAAGCGTAAGCATATTTAGTAATTTTACAAAATC
Source organism: Leopardus geoffroyi (assembly GCF_018350155.1). Lineage (NCBI taxonomy): Eukaryota > Metazoa > Chordata > Mammalia > Carnivora > Felidae > Leopardus > Leopardus geoffroyi. Next base: position 137,077,680 of record NC_059332.1, on the reverse strand, counting down.
CTTTCAAAATAGATGGATATTAATTTCTGTGCAGTCTTTAGGGGACAAAGCCAGGAACTGATGAGTAGTAATGAATGAGAAGTGAGTGAGTTTGATGATAAGAACAGCTGAAATGCACATCAGAAGACGTAGATTCTACGAACTGTCACGAGCCTCCCGGGTGACCTCCGCCATTGCGGTTAACAGACACTTAGCTGGGAATCATAGAAGACTCTGTACGTTGGAGGGAATGAGAAGGTGAACAAACTCTGGTTCTTCTGCCCACAAGAGGCGTATGAGCTGGTGAGGAAGAGAAGACACACAATCACAACATACACGTGGCAGACCAGAACTAAGAACAGACCACACAGAGGGAGAACTGAGACCGAGGAAAGGCCCCCTTCACCTTCAGAGGGAAGAGTGTGAAGGAGAATTTAATGGAAAGTACCATCCGAAACGAGCCATAACAAACAAATGTTTGACAAGGAATCCTGAAGGTGGAGGACCTTCAGAAAAATGTGAAGAAAAACTGCAAGAAAAGCTTTGAAGTGTGAGGCTAAATTCAGTACCCAGGTGTATTTAGCCTGGACAAGAGCTCACCAAAGTCACCGAATCCTCAGAACTGCCTTTTGGACTCATGCTCCCTGCCCTTCCTCATTTACAGCATTTGACCGGCGTTATAGAAGTTTGTGTTGAAAGAGTCATAATAAGAGAGCCATAGTTATCAAGATAAGAAGTCTAGACCATTTCTTCTGTGGAACAGGAAGAGCCAATTAAAGCTGAGTCAGAAGGCATCAGGATCATAGCTGTGCCTTAGAAAGAAATCTGGGGTGGGAATGTGGGGAACAGAATGAAAGAAAGAGGGGTAGTGGTCAAGAGAGGGAAATGGTAGTGGAAAAACAATAATCTGAGGAAGGGACAATGAGAACCTGTGCAGAGGTCACACAGGCGCAGAGGGATCGAGACCAAGGGGAGGTATGGATTTCAGAAACAATGCAGAAATGACTTGATAGCTGGATAAGCTGGTGGGTGGGAGGAGTAGAATCCATGATTAATTGAAACTTTATGGCTTCAGTGTCCAGGTGAATGTTGATGCCGCAAATATAGAGAATAAAGAAAAGGAACAGAATGGATAAGGGAGATAATATATTCAAGTGAGGGATATGGTAAGTCTGAAGAGCTTACAGGGCACTGAAGGAGAAAAGTCTAGAAGAGTTGTTCTCAACCAGGGTCAATTTTGCACCTTCCCTCCTGCCACCCACGGGGCACGTTTAGAAATGTCTACAGACACTTTGGGTTTTAACATTGGGGAAGAGGGGCATCACAAGCCTCTAGTAGGTAGGGTATGGGGTGCTGCTAAGCACCCTAAAATGTCCAGGACAGCCCCGACAAGGAAGAATGAACCCCCTAAAAATGCCAGTAATGCAAAAGTTGAGAAATCCTGGTCCACAGGAAGTGAGAGCTTCAAATCTGGAGTTGAAGGAAGTAGGAACGGAGGGAGATGAGAACTTTTGCGCAGTAAGCAGGCACTTTCTGCAGCAAAAGACTTGAGAGAAGATTAACCACAATGAGAGTGCATGGAAAAGAAAGAGAAGCAGGTGGCTGACAAAATCCTAGGCAATGCCATCACCTAATTAACTGAGTTCTTTGGGGTGAGGTGATGTCAAAAACACTTTCAGATTCATTTTTTTTAAGGAAACCCTACCCTGAACTCACAACCCCAAGATCAAGAGTCGCATGCTATACTGAGTAAGCCAGCCAGGCACCCTCAAACCCTTTTATATTTAAAACGCGGGGCGCCTGGGTGGCACAGTCGGTTAAGCGTCCGACTTCAGCCAGGTCACGATCTCGCGGTCCGGGAGTTCGAGCCCCGCGTCAGGCTCTGGGCTGATGGCTCAGAGCCTGGAGCCTGTTTCCGATTCTGTGTCTCCCTCTCTCTCTGCCCCTCCCCTGTTCATGCTCTGTCTCTCTCTGTCCCAAAAATAAATAAACGTTGAAAAAAAAAATTTAAAACGCAGCGTCATGGGGCGCGCCGGTGGCTCAGTCGGTTAAACGTCATGATCTCACAGTCCATGAATTCGAGCCCTGCGTCAGGCTCTGTGCTGACAGCTCAAAGCCTGGGGCCTGCTTCAGATTCTGTGTCTTCCTCTGTCTCTCTGTCTCTCTGTCTCTCTGTCTCTCTCTCTCTGTTCCTCCCCTGTTCATGTTCTGTCTCTGTCTCTCAAAAATAATAAATAAATGTTAAAAATATTTAATAAATAAAATGCAATATCCTGATGCCTGTTTTCACCAAGAAGATAGATAGGAATGAAATGGGGGATCATGGAGCAGATCAGTGATGAACATCCCAAGAAATTCAACATTGAAGATCCATCCCAGTCTGTAGCAGGGAAACAATGTATGTGGTCTGCCAATTTGTCATAACTTAGTCACATAACCACATGACTGTACACAAGAAAGTTAAGAAGAAAATTGGAGGAGGAGGAGGAAGGCAGGGGGAGGAGGAGGAAGAGACGGATGAAAAGAAAAGAAAGAAAAAAGAAACAAAGGAAAACAAAGAAGAAAAGGGGTGGCAAGGGGAAAATGGCAAGATAAGAGAAACAAGGGGAAGGGAGGGAGGGGAAGGAGAAGGGTAGAGACAACGCTAAGAGACTGACAGGATACGGAGTAAATGCAGGTCTACCCCGGCCACCCTCAATAATTCTGTGAAACTGTAAAATGGGAATACATTCCACCTATAGCAAAATCTGCTTCTTGAACAGGGTCATCACTATTTTTCAAAAGATACATAGCGCAAAATGACAGAAGAGTAACCAACACTCGTACAATTCTCCAGGACTTCAATAAATTGTGCTGCAACTCTGCTCCAGAAGGCTGAATGAGGGTAGGGAAGCCTCGAGCGGGACAGGCGATGGGGAGGTGGTGTCAATGCTCCAAAGCAAAGGAATGTGGAAGGATGCATCCCAGGCAACCCTGGAGTGCTGACCAGAGACAAAGGAAGTCTGCAAGAAACAGAAGATGGTCCTTTCCCATTCAAACCGTTATGTGGCCCGCATATACAGGTAGGCTTGGAAACCAACCAAAGGAGACATCACTGGCCATGAAAGAGGACGAAGCACATGAACACAGGAGAGAGGTGGTATGAGTGTTGAGCCAGATACACGTTTAATTCCAATCTTGGCTCCACCATTAGCTAGTGTGATGCTGTTTGCAAGTAGCAGAATGGTTCTGAAACTTAGCTCCTTTCTGGTAAGCTTCCCAAGCGTGCTGCCATGATCAAATGGCATCACGTATGTAAAGCAGTGAACTTGGAGTTAGACATTATTCTACAGCAGCTACCACTGATGGAAGGGGAGTCCCTCCATCAGTGGTAGCTGCTGTAGAATAATGTCTAACTCCAATTTCTCTAAGCAATGACAAAAAACAGACCAATAGGACCCACGTTCTAAGTCAACCCAAAATAGAACATGTTAAATAAGGTAACACATTTGAAAACTGAAATCTTCGCTTTTGAAAGTGAGCAAGTAACTTTTATGAATTCACAGCAATGAGAGTGGCCTTTGGAATGCTGGTCAAATTTCCTCTTTTAAGTGATTGAAAACTCAGAAGGAAATGAAAGGTTATTGTAGTTTGGATGTATGTGGGCCAAAAGAAACTTTAATTAAAAGGAGGCTATTTATTTCAATTTTTTAAATGTATGTAACACAAGATTAAGGTGGAGTTAGAAGATTCTAATTCATAATGAAGTTATATAGATGTGCGTATGTACACACACATACTTATGTGTATATACATACATACATTTTATATGTATATGTATGCACACAAATTATATATGTACACATTAGAAACAACAGAGCTCCTCTAAGGATGCTATTACTGATGTGTAGCATCATCTAAAAGATGTTAGCCTAGAGATATCTAGCAGAAAGTTGTCCTTAGCTTTCTGTGAACCTGACTAGACTACATCTCCCAAATTCATCCCTTTGTAAAGAAAACATATTGGATAAAGTTCTCGAGTGCTTCGTGGAATACTGAACAAAAGAGCTTCAGGAATAAAGGATGTGCTTCCCCCAAGCTCCATCCAGGCCACTTACCTGTCCAGGAGCAAGTTGGGAGCAAATAGGAGCTTCCCTGGATGCTCCATGGAGCGCCAGACAAGTCCAATCATCAGGATCTCTAGCCAGGCACATTCCAGAAGGTGAACCTGATCGTGGAGGCTCAAATCAACAAAGCCTAGAACAAGACAAGGAAAACCCTGCTGACTTCAACTGAAGCGTCATTATTAGTGAAATGAGAAAATCAAGGATTTGAGCTCGTGAGGTCTATTTTCTAGTAGTATGACATGTAATGGAAGCACACTTGATAGGAAAGTCAAGGTTTTTTTCAAACCTAGTATATCAATGAACTCTAATGTAACATTAACTTTCTTAGTGCCTTAGCGTCACATCTATAGACATGTACTACCTTGTACAACCCTCTTAGCTTTCTATAAAGTTCTGTACTTAAATAAAACTGGTATCTTAGACATCTTTTTTTCACTTAGACATTTCTAATAGCCCTATGTGATTACTGCATTTCATTTCTGATTCAGTTGAAGATATTTAGGTACAAGAAATTTAAACAACTTGCCTAAACCAAACAGGCATTGGAACACAGGCAGGACCAAAATCACTACATTTCTATTTCTTTGCTTCACTACTAAGCCATGCTCTTTTTTTTTTAACACCATGTAAAAGGAAGGCTAATGAAATAGCGTGTGTAAATAAATAACGTGAGGGAGAATGAGTCAGAGGAATAAAGGTGACATTATAATTACTTCTGGTAATAAATACTAATGTGCCCTTGTTTTCTAAAGGCTTTAATGGGAGATTAAAGCTTTTCCTAATCATCACTGACAATAATGGTGGATGCCTAATGATAACACCAACAACAACAAGGAGGAGGAGGGGAAGAAGGGGTAAAGGGGGAGGGGGAGGAGGAGGAGGAGGAGGAGGAGGAAGAGAAAGAGAAGGAGGAAAAGGAGAAGGAGCAGGACAAGGAGGAGGAGGAGGAGGAGGAGGAGGAGGCGGAGGAGGAGGGAGAGGAGGAGAAGAAAAAGAAGACCAATTTATTGTGCCATGACTATGGTTTTGAAGCCATGCTAACTATTTCCTGAATAATTTTTTAAATCTTTATTAATACAATAACTCTAAGAGGTAGAAACTGATGGGAATGCCCTTTTACAGATAAGAAAACAGATGTTCAGAGAGCTTATATATTTGTTAAGATCAGAGATGGGACTATAATCTCCAGAAGCTGTGCCCTTGATTACAACTGATACTACCTCTTATGAGCTGCAATTAATTATAGAATTTGGATCAAATAATTAAATAAACTCAACCACACAAATCAAGATCCACCAGAGTGACAGGCATTAAATGAACAAAATGACCATAAATCTTGCTGCTTCCCAAACCAGCTCCCAGACCTCTTGCCCTGAGGTATCACATCAGGCTATTTCCTTCCTCTCTCCCTCTGCCTTCATCCCTTTGTTCTCACTCATCCATGAGACTGGCTCTAGAAACCCCTTTTCTGGTGTCCTCTTATTTTTTCTATTATTACACTGTTGTTAGTTATATATTGTTATGTTTATTAAACAGCCAAAACATAAGTTTATTTATGTAAGCAGTCAAGGATGGATGGTTTGCCAACTGGATGTTTTCTCTTGGGTGTCTTGGAGCTATCACAAGATCAGCATTAAACAAGTAGCTCATTTCTGATGCATGGAAGAACCACTCTTACCACTACATAGGTGACAATCCACATAGAGAAACCCCAACTAGAGAAAGACCTCAGAGTCTATGCCTCCTCCGAGCCATCGTTCCATAATCAAGCCTCACCAATTCTATCTTTGAACTAACACTAAAATTCTTCCTCTCTTTTCTATATTTCCAATGTTACTATTTTAATTTAATTCCTAAGAGTCTCTCACCTTTCTGTCTGACTTTTGTAACTTAACATAAGTTATTTTGAGACTTACCCATGGTCTTGCATGTATGAATAGTTGATTCTTTTTATTGCTGAGTGGTATTCCATCGTATGGATATACATGATAAATAAAAATACAATGTACGTATCCTTTCATTGGACTTTTGGGTTGTTTCCAGTTTGGAGTTATTACAAATAAAGCTTTTATGAGTAGTCTATGTACTACTTTCTTGTATGAACATAGGCTTTCATTCTTCTTGGGTAAAGATTTAAGAGTACAATGGCTAGATCATACAGATCTACAGGTATATGTTTCACTTTCTAAGAAATTGTCAAACTGTCCATTTCGCTTCCAATCCAACAGATTGAACACAGTTCTTATCTTATCCAACAGATAAGAACACAGTTGTTCCATATCCTCCCTGATACTTGGTATAGTCAGTCTTCTTAATCAGACATTCTAGTAGATGTACAGAAGTATCATAGTGGCTCTGTGGCTGTAATTTGCATTTCCCTAATAACTAACGATGTTGAGCATCTTTTCATGTGCTTCTAGCAGATCATTACCATACATGATATTCATGTTAATTATGCATATATCTGTAAATCCTGCTAGACTGTGTATTCATTAGGAGAACCAGATGCATGATCCTGCATGCAAATTCTGCTTTTTAAAGTCCAAATTTATTGCACCTTTTCCAACATCAATCAACCATGCCACGGCCCATAACAGGGTAGACTTTACCAGAGCAGGTGTCTTCCCATTGGAAAGAGTGGGTTTCACTCTTCACTACAGCAGGGCCTGCAACTGGAGAGAAAGTGGGTAGCTTTGTTCATTACACAAACAAACAAAGAACAAAACTAAAAGATGAAAAAACAGTGTGTTTTAGAAAAAGAAAAAACTTCTGAAAAGAAAAAGGAACAGGTATGTCTACAACCTGCAGCCATATACCCCCGGAGTGCACTGGGTCAAAATGGACTACCTTAGTTCTGGAAGAAACACTGCCTGAGGTGACGGGAAATGTTTCTTTTTCTCAGTACCCAAAGTCTGATGGGATAAACCGATTCCAGTGGGCAGTACTTAAAAGGAAAGCTCTCAAGGAAGTTTTAATTCCCTAAGATTTTACCCCAATCTTTTGGGTGAAGTCTCATAATAGCAATGCAAATGACACTGTAAATTAAACTCACTTTCAGAAATGTTGACATTCGAAAGTGATGTCATTTTTCATGACATTCACTGTTTTATATGGGGAAAAATATAACCATGTGATAATGTCACCCATGATGACACCTACACCACATTATCCGGTAACCTCCACAAACCTCAAAAAATCCCACAGGATGAGATTTGGGAGTATCTTGGGAGAGAACTGCAGCTGGCCACAAAACCATTCGATTTTGGAAAACCAGAGGAGTGTTCTCTGGTAGCAACCTTACATATTAAGCTGAATCATACTTTTTAATTCTCACTTCAAAACTTCAATGCTACTTAAGTCTGACAGTTTTAGTGGTCTTTTGGGAACCTCAGAAGCTCACCATAGCCATTTGTACCACACAAGTCTGGCGATTATGAAATCTGTCTGAAGTATGTCTGTTAGTAATAGTTTTCAGTCCGAGCCCAGCAGAACTGCTGGGGCCTTCTGCTGAGATGATGCAGACCTCTCAAAAAGAAACAGTCTATTTAATTATCTTTCCCAGCTGTGCATATTGCCCGTGGACAAGGGTTATTGTGTCTCTTGCACAGTATCCTCTGAGAGTTCCTGGTGCAGGGGCGGGGGTGAGGGTGCAGAGAAGACTATCAATCGACCTTCTCAATGAACGTGAAGGCTACTGAAGACTGTCCATTAAAGACTCTCAATTCATAACCAATGGAGAAAAATAATGTACTCAATCCCAAACAAAATTATATTGCCTATGCATAGACACCAAGTTTCAACCCTGGGTTATTTTCCATATAAACAAGAAGGATGATCTAATGTGCCATTTTAGGTGGATCTGCTATAAAAATGTAGAGGCATTCAACAAAGCCTTCCTTGAGCACCTGAAAGTGATGGAAGTTTGAAGATGGAAGGGAGCAGCATCTATGCGATATGAATAGAGGCATCAGTGACAGGTCTTAGGACAGGTGACACAGTGAGAGATGATTCACCCCCCATCACTTGGAGACTTCCATCTTAGTGACAGTGGACAGTGACAAGGCGTCCTGGGCCTGTGAATTCCACGCGACTGCAACAGAAAGCATAGCTAACAAGTAATAACAATGGATCGCTGAGACCAAAGGAAATCAGATGCAAGGAAATCTCATTTTATAAAATAAAATTTTTTCATGTTTACTTATTTATTTTTGAGAGAGACAGAGAGAGAGAGCACAAGCAGGGGAGAGGCAGAGAGAGAGGGAGACAGAGAATCTCAAGCAGGCTCTGCACTGTCAGCCAGGAGCCCAAAGCAAGGCTCAAACTCATGAACCATGAGATCATGACCTGAGCTGAGACCAAGAGTCAGACGCTTAACCAACCAAGGCGCCTGGGAGCTCCTATAAAATAAAATTTAAAAAAAAAAGCAAACATGGGTCTGTTTCTCTAGCCTGCATTCACAGGCCTAGTAATAAAGTATCTGGAGATTGGGTTATACTGGAAACAAACAGAAATGCCTCAACTCCTACTTTCCACCCACTATGTGGACAGGGACCTAACGAAGTTGAGGGAGGTCTCTTTTATGAAGAAATAGCCTCCCTGTCCATACAACAAGTCCATCATCTCCAGCTTCATCACCACGTAAAGACATTCCTGCCTAACTAAGAAAGATTTTTAAACTTTCAAGATTTTTAAGGAGCTCATGACATGTCCTCCTCCTTCCCTTGGGCCTCATGAGATCCTAAACCCTCTTCCCCACTCTGCTGGAAACTGCTGGACAAGTTACTTAATTTGCCTTGACACACAGATCTTCACCCTCCCTTACAGGGTATGACAAGGCTCTTAGAAATCACATTGAAAAGTGTGCTGAGATCCTTAGGCAAAATGACTGATATAATATGAATGCTTGTAAAGTTCCTCACTGTGGTGGAGTAAAAGGTAAATCACAGTGGCTCTTCAGTACAGACATGAGAAAAAATAAGCACTACAGTAATTATATTTCCTATTTCCATGGGATAAATCTATAGAGATGCAAAGTGAGGTAGAAACCCTGTGGAAGAAAAAAGGCAACTTCTCCATGGCTGCATTACCTACAAAACCAGAAGCCAGGTGGTTGGTTCCCTTAGTAAATCCACTGGAAAAAAATAGTTTCCTGACCTTCAGAAAAAATGAATCATGTTCTCAGTCATATGATGACCCCAATGTTCTCCAAAATGTCACTTATGAAATTGCCTATTGCATTTTTTTTGTATTGCTTTAACTCAATGGAAAAAGATTTAAATAATTCATCTCTTCCTCTGGATGCCAAAGATTCAGTGAAGAAGAAGAAGAGGAAGAAGAAGAAGAAGAGGAAGAAGAAGAAGCAGCAGCAAGAGGAGAAGGAGGAGGAGGAGGAAGAAGAAGAAAGAGAAGGAGGAGTCGAAGAGGAGGAGGATAAGGAGAGGAAGTAGAAGGAGGGGGGGTGGGGGGAGGGGGGGAGAGGGAGAGGGAGAGGGAGGAGGAGAAGAACGGGACATGACACTGTAGCATAAAGACAGCTACAAGCTCAACAAAATTTGGGATTTCTGGGAGAAAGCCTATAGAACAGATAATACCAGAAGAACCTAGATCCCAGTTCAAATGCTAAGCAGTCTTCATGCCCTCCATTTGGTAATTTTTTCTCTTTTTCTCCAGAAAATGGAAACTTGATGCCATACTATGGACATGTACCCCCATGGTATGACCTCCAGCCTCCAAATCAAATTTTGGATTCTCTTTTTATGCAGTTTCATTATAGAGAGACCCATTAAAACTGTCATTCTCATTCTATAACCCTTTAAGCTGTATCCAGTAACACATAAGCACTGAAAAATTCTTTTTTAGGAAATGAGCATAACCCACTTAAATACTGTCATGCACCACTCTTACCAAATTTATGCCACTGTGACACAGTAAAATAAATGGCAATAGGTTATCATCATTTAGAAATACTGAATCACAACGCAAGAGCATGGGTCTTCCCCCCCCTCAGCAAGCCCTACATCACCACATTTGTGTGTATTCCAGCTTTCCTTCGCTATAATAAAGACAAGTGTGCATAGGCCACGTTCTAGCACAATACCACTTATCCCATCAGTGGATTAGCATGCAATCACCATACTAATAGACATCCACCTGGCCAACACCAAGCTGACACTTTCTTGAGGCCACAACAGCTCTTGATCCTCAGGCATGATTATGGGGTATTTCCAAGTCACCTCCCAACGTGGGACTTTTGACTGGAAGGTATACTCCCTACCCCATCCTCCCAACAGAATGAGGAGGAGAGAAGTAATGAAAAGAGTATGAGTCGAAAAGTCAAGTGGACCTGGCTTGAAATTCGTCTGTGGCTCACGGCCAGTTACTTAAGATCTCTGAAAGTTCTTGCCATCTGTAAAATGCAGATGGACCGACCTACCACTTTGGGTTATTGTAAAAATTAAAGAGTTGGCAGATGTCCCAGAGTAGTGGAGCTGTACTCAGTGAATATTCGTTCCCCTTCCTATTCATCCCAACAGGCCTGAACTTTTTCCCAACAGAAGGGAACATAACTTATGCAAAGCACCAATATTAAAATATTTTAGATTTAGAGCTTCAAGCTTAAATTGGGCACTGTGTGTTTGCCCTAAGTCATGTTGTTTTCTGTTTATATTTTCCTTTTTATTTATATACAAAAATAACCTAATAAAAAGGATAAAAGGCTTCCTGGACATCAAACAGCTCTTACAAAACAACATTTTCATGATTTAAAAGTGGAGGGAACAAGAGCATGTGGATTGTATTTCTCTTAAAGGACATATGTGAAAAAATGCAAAAAGAAAGCACGTTTGGGGTTTTATTACGCACAAAGCATTTCAAGATGTTTAGCAAATCCGGAACGCAGCTGTATTTGTACACCCCCAATATAAATGGTCAATGGTTTTCTACTGAACTCAGAAGACATGCACACTGTGTTTGCTGCTCCTTATTTGCCTTGAGAGAGAATGAAACTTGCCCTGTGGTGGCTATACCTGCCTTGGGAAATAAAGCAGTCTCGGGGCCACACTAAGCAATAAAAACCAGTGGTACATGAAGAACTGAATGTGACAAATTTGATATTGTAAAAATATGTCACATTTAGCATAATTGACAGCCAATTAGGGCAGAGACTGGAAAATTCAGGGCAGAGTTTTAAAAGTAAACAAAAGTAGTGCTGTTTACAATCAATGGTGTAGATCTCGAATGCCCCTTATTAAGATAAGCATATGTTGAAAACTACAGATGATGAGGTCATGATATCTATATAAATCCACAAACTTTCCAATCTTGACCTCTACAGCCTGACAAGGGCACCATGTTTTGACACAATATAATGAAGACGTTTTTTACATCATTACCAATTCAACTGATGTTGGGCTTTGACTACCATCTCCCACACTACATATAAGGAACTGCACTCCTTATAACACTCCCTTTGAAAAATGATTAGGCTTACCCATGGAAGTGTATTCAGATTCCAAAATTTTCTAGCCATTTTCTTCCCTGCTCTCCATGCTTCTAGGTGTGTATTTGTGTGTGTGATATATTGCAGCTATATTTTACCTACCTACAAATATTTGATTATTTTTGAACATCAACACATAGGATATGAAAAGGTAAAAAGGCAATTATAGAACTTCTCTGATTAGAAAGAAAAGTAGAGCTATATTGAAAAGCACCTTAGTGTCTTAAGGTTTAGGATTATGTATTGTCACGTACGTAAAATAATTACAATACAAAGAAGGAAATTATTCTTGACCTTAAATAGGAACCTCATAAAATATTTCCCTTAACCTTTATTTAGCAATTTCATTGATAACACACTTTAAATGGCCAGATACATATTTCCTTATTTTTCCGAGGCTGGATATATCTTAATTGTGATCCTAGCAAGTATACACTGTGAAATGGTGAATAATTTCTGTTTAAACCTTATGTTCTCATTTTTGAATATGTCATTGCATCTTTGGTAAAGGGGTGTATGAAGCTATTGGAATGTATCCCTCATGCATTCATTTACTTGGAAAATTTCTCTCTAAAGTTAGTTATAGGAAAAGGATTTTCTCCCCTAAAGGACTGATGCGTTTGTTTTGCTGGCAACTAAGAAGAACACAACTTACTACAAACTGCACGAAGCCCTACTGTCAGGAATCCCAGATATTAACACAATATTCAAAGGCAATAAGAATTTTACCTGCTCTCTGGGAAAATTACTGTCTTACTCCTACTTTTTCTGACCTTGCTTTTGACTGTACTATTGAATTATAAGGCCCTTCATATCAGGCTTTGCCAAATGGATAGAGGACTAAATCATTAAAATATATATGCTTGTTTTCACACAGACATAATGATCCCTCGCCCTTTTTTTCTCCATTTAATAGTGAACACGTTATGTGATGACAGATGAGGAAGTGGTTTGTGAGGAGAAGAGAATTAATCTCACAACTATATCTGACTCCAAAAAGAAAAATAAGTCAAAACTTTCAGATATAAGATCAGACGTGGGGATCAAAAAGAAATGTCCCTCACAGAAAACAAAGCAGATGGCGACTCTACCTTGTTACCAAACCCCATCTGTATTACACTCAGAGCCTTAGTTTATGAAGAGATGGTTGTCATGACAATAAGCATTTGAGAAGAGTTCTGGAGAATCTGATGGATTTAAGAGTGTCTCCTAGCTTCCCAATTTTTGAAACACACACAAACCCATCCCCCCCCCCCATCCACCAAATAAGCAATTCTATTACTTCTTGTATTGGCTATAATTATTCTCTCTTGCCAGTATACATTTTTGTATTCTCTCATGTCAAAATCCTCCTTGGAAGGACAGGAAAGCTCTTTACTCTGATACAGTACAGCCTGAAGGTAAACTAGTCTTTTATTTTTATTCAGCAAGGGCAACTGTATTAACTACAGCTTAATTTTTTTTTTCCCCCTTACAAGCTCAGAAAAAAAAATCAATTTCGGCTTAAATGGAAAGGGGGGGAGGGAAAGTAAAAGAAATTACTTTCCAGTTTCTGAGAGTAGATTGCAAACTAAAGAAGGAAAAAAATTAATAAACTATAAAGTAAAGTACTTAAGCCTGTCCTTTGACGTGCTCGGCAAAAGCACAGGAAGGCCAGCACTGAGGAGCGGTGCTGGGTTCGCTCATAAAGAGCATGGACTGGCTATGTTTGAAAAGTCAACAAGCACTTGTACCTTGGAACATACATTTTTTCCTGTCTACCTAGAAGCACACCTACAGAAGCATTTCAAATTCTATTGTCATCGGTCTGAGTTTTCCAGATAACTATGCTCCCGGGAAACACTACAAATGTCAACACAAAGACGGAGAGGGAAGGAGTCAATTCTTTTTAAGCAAGTCCCTCAAACAAATGGACAGTGATGATTCCCTCCCACCTCCACCCTGCCTAAGCCCCTCAACGAAACCCAAACTGATGATTATCTTACAGTTTTAAGGACTGTATTCTGACATTCACACACACACACACAAGCACTTGCTAGAGGAATACCTGTTATGGCCAATGACCCAGAGACGTCTATTTCTGGAATGAATTAGGAGCACAAAATAGGCTTCTTCTCTCATTGTTACACTTAAATTCAGAATGTTAAAATGAGAGTCTTACAAGGCAAAAACTCCAAAAAGTAACACAAATGCTGAGTATCAAGTCACAGAACAATACTGCCTCTGAGAAACTGGAGGCCAAGGTACAGGACCTCATACGAAGGCAGCCCCCAGTCTGAGGTCAGTGAGGACCTGAGAGGCTCACAAACATACGAGGGATATATTTAGAAAAGTTTGCTTCTGGGGCACCTGGGTGGCTCAGTTAAGCATCCGACTTCAGCTCAGGCCATGATTTCTCAGTTTGTGGATTCGAGCCCCACGTCAAGCTCTGTGCTGACAGCTCAGAGCCTGGAGCCTGCTTCGGATTCTGTGTCTCCCTCTCTCCCTGACCCTCCCTGATTTGTCCACACACACTCTCTCTCTCTCTCAAAAATAATTTTTTTAAGTTAAAAAAATTTTTTTAAATAGAAAAAAGTTTGCTTCCTCCCTTCCGGTCTCCCCACAGCTTCCTACGTCTCACATTCTTTCCATTAACCTACATAAACTTCGGCCCCAGAGAGAACAAACAAAAAATAAAGGAGATAATATAAAAACAGGGAGGGGGACAAAACAGAAGAGACTCATAAATATGGAGAAAAAACTGAGGGTTATGGCGGGGTTGTGGGGGGGTGGGATAAATGGGTAAGGGGCGCTAAGGAATCTACTCCCAAAATCATTGTTGCACTAAAAGCTAACTAAATTGGATGTAAATTAAAAAAAAATAAAACATAAAATGAAAGAAAGAAAGAAAGAAAGAAAGAAAGAAAGAAAGAAAGAAAGAAAGAAAGGTTTTTTCAGCCTCTTCCATCCCAGATCTGAAGTCAGTCAACACTGACCTTATTCACACCATCGTAGAGAAAGACCATAAAGAAATTAGAAAGTCAGAGACTATTTTCCTTTAAGTCATGGTAAACCCTTTTTATAAGCACAGCAGATCTGGCCAGACAATTAAATAACCATGCTAAAAATAAAGTGGGTAGCTAGGAGAACCTGTAAGAGAGATTTTCTAAATGCTAATTACTTTCAAAGCAAGAACTATTTTGTTTCTTATTAGTTCAACATGGCCCTTGGTGTGGCACTTGGTCTCATTAATAGTGTTGACTTCCCAAGGATTTTAACAGGAACTACAACTATATTTCCTAATAAAAATAAATAGTAAGTGTATTAGTCTGGTAGAGCTGCTATAACAAGATACCACAAACCAGGTAGCTTAATAAGAAACAGAAATCAGGGAACAACAGTCCTGGAAGCCAGGAGTCTGAAATCAGAGTGCCATCAGGGCCACACTTTCTCCAAAGATACTAAAGGAGAATCCGTTCTATGCCCTTCTCTTAGCTTCTGGTGTTGCTGACAATCCTTGGCATTCCTTGGCGTATAGATGCGTTATTCCAATCTCTGCCTCCATCATCATATGATGTTCTCCGCGTGTCTTTGTATCTCTTCTCTTTTTATAAGGATACCGGTGATACTGGGTTAGGGCCCACACTAATTGAGTATGACCTCGTTTTAACTTGATCTCAAAATACTTTCAATGGTAAGAATTCAGAAATGATCTCTTAATCATTCCCACCTGGGGTGATGCAACACTTCTACTTTCTCATATTAGGGGATGAGCTTCAGCAGATCACCTATGTTCCTCTTCTCTAATCCAAAAGGAGTTCTGAGGGGAGATGGGTTCTCAGCTCCAAAAAGCGTCCCGCGCCTGGAGGTCTGAGCTGGCGTCCTCCCTCCCCACTGGCCTTGTGAAGGTGCACTGAAGTGGCAAATGCAGCCTTGCCTTAGCAACGATGTCACCTCATGTCTCCCAGCAGACCTTGCACCAGCTTCCTCTTTGGTGGGGGCAGGGAGCGGGGGGAAGCCGAATGTGGCTGAGCTGTCCTGAGGGGTGCCAACCTTGAGATGGCCATGCCCTCCCCTACGGGAAATGAGCAGAGCCACTGGGACAATTTTTTCTCACAAAGCCGGCAAGCAAGGTGACAGCCTGGAATAAAATTTGAGGAAAATAAAACTCAAAATTACTTTGTGTATTTCGTGTTTTTGGAGCTAAAAAGAATGCTGAACAGAATTATTTTTTTGCTTCTTAAACAGAAGTTTTCTATATTTTTATAAATAAAAATTGAAGAGAATATCCATAATTTTGGATTAGTCAGATTTCTAATCTATATTACTGTCATAAAGCCAAAGGGAAGAATTTTATCTACTATCCATCTATATCTGTCTATCTTTCTATCATCTATCTACCTGTCATTTATCTATCTATCTATCTATCTATCTATCTATCTAGCCTTTTTCTTCTACCACCTATGAAGCAGTTAGGAAACTCTCCAGGGAACAATGGCCTAAAATTCCTGAGCATACTATCAATAGCTCTTAGTGTTATGGTCAGCTTCTCAAATCAGCTTCCAATCCAGAAAGAGGAATTAAGCCAGAATTGGAGATGGGCATGGAGGTGGTTCTTTTGGTTCACAGAAATTGTGCTTATCAGCATGAACCTGTCTTACATTTAGCAGTGAAAATAAACTCTGTCGTCAAGATTGTAAAGTATCTTGTTCTAAGTATTTCAGACAACAGATAAGAAAATCTTAAGATCACTAAAAAACCAAAACAATACCCTTCCCAAACCAACAGCACATATATCAAATTAGAAGCAAGGTTTATGAATAGTTAGCAAAGCAGAGTAGATATCTTTTCTTGGATACAAGGACATACAGATGCCATCACTGAAATGACATATATTCTTATTCTCTCTCATGATGACAAGAATAGTGAAGGTCCGAGAAGAGAATGGGCTTAATCCAGGAAGTCACTGAGTGGGTTCCGGTTTCCTCAGACAATGCTAGAGTGAAGAAAAGCATGAGCAGAATTACCACTTTCCTGGAAGACCTAATTATGTAAAAAGAAAAATTCTGTTGGCTACCCCCTTAGAGTTTCATGTTCCTCAATAGGATTTTTAACATTTCAAACGTAGAATGAGATGGTATGAAGATGTGTGTGTGTGTGATGGGAGGGTTGATGGGCTTTGCTGAGACCACATTTGCCACTTACTAGGTATGTGACCTTGGGTGAATTATTTCATCGCTGGTGCATAGCACAGTGCCTCTCTTGATGCGTGCTCCGTGAATATTTTTTGAATGAATGAATTATTCTGGACTTCACAGTGACTTCATCTACCAATGGGAATGACAACAATATCCCTGCAGTACATTATGATGACAACTAAAAAGTATACAAAGAACCTATCATATTGCCTGGAAAATTCTGGGAGCCTACAAATAAATGATACCTGCGTTTCCTTAGTTCCTTCTTGTCTTTTTTTTAAAGATTTTTTTTTTAAGGATTTTTTAAGTAATCTCTATGTCCAATGTAGGGCTTGAACTCACAACCCTGAGATCCAGAGTTGCATGCTTTATAAACTTAGCCACTTACATGCCCCACTTTAGTTCCTTTTTAATAATAAAAGTGCCAAATATTATGCACATGATGAATTTTCCTCCCATACCCTGATCATGAGTTTCACCATCTACAATGCAGAGCTTCAAATACAGTTATGACAGAGTTCTCAAATATCTTTGTTCAATTTGGAAGTCTTTTCTCAGAATAAGATTCTAAACGCATGAAGTAAAATATTTAAAGTTCACAAACTGAAATCCAGTTCTTTTTAAAAACTCGGTGTGTCCATGGATGCCAAGTTAAGAACTCCTCACTGGGGAAGGACAGAAGTCAATGACTTCACAGGTGATCAAGGGCTGCTAGTATTTTCATGCACATCACATTACAAGGACCCCCTTGCCCCTTCCCCCACTTTTCTTGGAATGCTCTCATAAAACTATTGAAAAGCAAAAAGAATATTACTATTTGGAATACTGTCTGGACAAGAAGTTTTGGGGGGGGGGGGGTAAGGTTGTAATACAGACCAAGTAAAACAACTGCTATTTAAGAGCATACACAGGAGTTGGCCTTACTGACTCACTTTCAATGACTCACTTCATAAGCTATTAAAGGAAATTATTAATATCCTTACTTAACTGAAGAATGTCTGTGGAAATTCATCAGGATTCGAAGACTGAAGGTAAATGGCAAGTCTTAAAGCAATTATTAATTTAATGAATTATAAAATGACTTTGCCATATCAAAAAACCCATTTTATTTCTTTTAAGAGATAGCAAAATCTGTTAATAAGTAGTTATACATGAAATGGACAGGTAAAACCTCAAAAATACATACTTCTCATCTTTCATGTCTCTCGTAAATATTAGTCAGATGTGTGAGGTTTTCTCTGATGCCTGAACATAAATGGCCAGCTGAGGACTGGCCATGAGGACCAGAACACCCACCATGTCATTAGCTTCGACAAGACCATTATGAGGGGTGGTCATAATGGATAAAGAACTGTCTACCCAGTCCACATTGAATAACTTCCATGTATTCTGTCCAAGGCATCTTAGATACTAATAAAGGTCAAATTTTAGGACTAGAAATTGGTAGCAAAGCCAGATCATCTCAAAAGCATACAGCTGTATGAAAGGACTGTGCTTTGGATAGAATAAGAATGTGAAGAATACCTAAATTTCTGAACGGGAGCTGACAGAAAGAAAATAGATCTTACTCATAAACACATGGAGAATCCTAGATCACATGGGAATTGATTATATTTGTTTACTCAAACCAAGAAGATCGTCTCTATCTGGAGTCTGCAAGATGGTACATTATTAATGACACGCTTTCAGAAAAGTGTAATTGGTTGGTTGTTTGAAAAAGTTTTCTGATTCTTTTTCTCAGCCTTTCTCAGTCCTAGAAGATGCCACCCCTCCAAGTATGATTTACTGGTCATCTCTAATTGTGGACTTACTAAAGAGGAAGATGTAGGCTCATTCATCTTCGCTTTCCCCAAAGAATTCCCAACTGTGCTTTTCAGAAAACTCATATTTGAAAAGATTCTGAGTGAATCTTTAGCAGGGAGCTAAAAAAGAATAGAGAAAAAGAAACAAACTCAGGCTGACTTTATTGGCAACTATAATACCCTAATGGTATAATCTCCTAGGCTGGGCCTCATTACCTTTGTATGTAAATGGCATTTTTACCTAAACATTTAATATCCTCCCCAAATTTGGACACTTTGGAGAAATAACAAAGGTAAAGAGACAAAGAAAAGTCCTAGCTATGTTGAAAAATGTAAAAGAAATAGAATGAAAGTAAATAATTTTCCTAACAACAAAATCCTAACAAGTAGCGAGAAGGGTTGGGAATACCTTCATCACTTTTGGAAGACTTCAAGTACACTTCCAAGTGCTCTTCCGGGATGATGGCATCTCTAAAGCTCCTCCATTCCCTTTTATTCTCCTTCTCTTATTTGCATGGTTTCCTCTCCTGCAACCCTGTCATCCAATGGAGTTTCGGCAAAGTGAACATGATTTAAATTTTGAACTCTAACAAAAACTTCAAATCACTTTTGCCCTACTAAAAGCACAGTCAATGTCAAGAAAGAGCCAGAAAGTCGCATAATGATTGGCTGAAAAATAACTCAGATTCCTGGATACATCTGCTTCCAGCAATCAGAACTACTCGCACATTACTTCTCAGGGCATAGTTTTCTCCTGACAAATTAGTATTAAGAGTTGTAATGGGCAATACTTGTCCTCCTGAAGTGCTTACAGGTATAATATTAACCTTTCAGGAAACTATGTGTCTTCTGTCTCATATAGCCATCCTGGGACTGAGACTGAAAAAAAAAACATTCTTTTAAAATTTAAGTGTAAAAAAAATTCTAAATTTCCTCAGGCTGCTACAAAAAGAAATTATGTAAGTTGAGCATGAGGGTTTGTGTGCAGTTATCTAATGTTTAATTTCTATGTCTTGAATGATCTACCACAGATCCTTTCACTTAGTAGTTGATTGGTAGATTGTATGTTAATTGAATAGATGAAACAATAAATAAGAAAATTCAGAATCCAGATATATATCAATACTAATTTCCCTGAAAGACTGATTAAATCTAGTCCTACCAACTAGATTTGGGCAAAACAATAAACAGTGAGATGTTTTTTTGCATTATATTTTTGTTTTACTTTGCCATTTTGATTTTGTTTGGGCCAAGACTAGGACGAGTATTTATATAAGGAGACACAATATCTGCTTGTGAAAGGTTCCTATTGCCCCATTTTGCTAGCTGTGACCAAATACAAGAATGACACCTTTGGATGGGCTGGAAACCCTCTTGTCATCAAAGCTCCTTTGTCCTTAAATAGATGGTGAATGGCTCCCTACCTATTTGAAATGACCCAAAAAATCAGCTTCTCTGTACTTCACTGTGAGTGCGACTCTTAGGGATTTGCTCAAGCCAACTAATACACATAACAAAAAATTCCACCCTTCAAATATTTATTGAAGGCCTATTACATTCGAGGCACTGTGTTAGGGACTGAAAGTAGTGTTCACTAATTTATTTTGCATGTTGTATATGGACCCCAAAATTCCAATTCTGCCTTCTGTATATATGCTTATCACTCCATTGCTTAGAATCAAATGATATATAAAGAGCTATATATCGTCTCATACTACAAAATGAAAATAAGGACTACAAGACTCAGCACCCAATCCAGAGGCGTAAGGTATAAGTTTAAAGAGTTTTGGAGAAGAGGAAAGTCAATGGAGACAGGTGTACTAATGGGGAGGGGTTTGGTGCATCCCATCAGACACAATGGAAATGGAAATGAAAATATAATGACATAAATGAAAACAGCAGGGTAGAAAAGATGTGCATTTTTGTGGGCAAAGATGAAAGCACAGACTTCTATTGGGTCATGAGCATAACACATCTAGATGATAAGGAGGTGACTACCCTGACTAAATCACTGAGAAGAGAAAATATTTGCCTAGATGGCTGTGCACTCAAATTGAGGAGAGTCTCAATGCCTTGCTGCAAAGGTTGAATGAGATTCTGTAGGAACCACTGTGACAACCACAGCTGGCAGTTGTGAAGTCACTGTCTTTTCTAGGAAAATACTGCTGGGTATTTTCACTGGGTGTGTTTTGTTTTAATTTCAAGTTTTTATTAAAATTTAAATTCCAGTTATTAGCATGTGTCCCATCACCCATTGCATTAATCCCATCACCCATTGAATCATCCTCCCACCCACCTCCCCTCCAGCAACCCTCAGTTTGTTCTATATAGTTAAGAGTCTGGTTTATGGTTTGCCTCTCTACTCTTTACCCCCTATGTTCTTCTGTTTCATTTCATCTGTTCATTTCTTAAATTCCACATATGAGTGAAATAATATGGTATTTCTCTTTCTCTAACTGACTTACTTTGCTTAGCACAAAATTATCTAGCTACATCCATGTCGTGCAAATGGCCAGATATAATTCTTTTTCATGGATGAGTAATATTTTGCTGTATATATACCACATTGTCTTTATCCAGTCATTGGTCAATGAGCATTTGGGCTCTTTCCATAATTTGGCTATTGATAATGCAGCTGTAAACATCAAGGTGCATGTGTCCCTTTGAATCAGTATTTTTGTATCCTTTGGGTAAATACCTAGTACTGTAATTGCTCAGTTCTATTTTTAACTTTTTGAGGAACCCCCCATACTGTTCTCCAGAGTGACTGTACAAGTTTGCATTCGAACCAACAGGATAAGAGGGTTCCCTTTCTCCACAACCTCACCAACATCTGTGGATTTCTGTGCTGTTAATTTTACCCATTCTGACAGGTGGGAGGTGGTATCTCATCATGGTTTTGATTTGCATTTCCCTGATGATGAATGATGTTGAGCATCTTTTCATGTGCGTGTTACCTGTCTGGATGTCGTCTTTGGGAAAATGGCTATTTATGTCTTCTTCCCATTTCTTAACTGGATTATTTGTTTTTTGACTGTTGAATTCGATAAGTTCTTTATAGATTTTGGATACTAACCTTTTATCAGATACATATTTACAAATATCTTCTCCCATTGCATAAGCTGTCTTTTAGTTTTGTTGATCATTTCTTTCACTGTGCAGCTTTTTATTTTGATGAAGTCCCAATAGTTCAATTTGCTTTTGTTTCCCTTGCCTCCAGAGACACGTCTAGTAAGAAGTTGCTACAGCTGAGATCAAAGAGGTTGCTGCCTATGTTCTCCTCTAGAATTCTGATGGTTTCCTGTCTCATATTTAGGTCTTGCATCAGTTTTTAATTTATTTTTGTGTATGGTGTAATAAAGTGGTCCAGTTTCATTCTTCTGCATTTTGCTGTCCAGTTTTCCCAACACCATTTGTCTTTTTTCCATCAGATAGCCTTTCCTCCTTTCTTGATTAGTTGAACATATAGTTGTGGGTCCATTTCTGGGTTTTCTATTCTGTTCCATTAATCCATGTGTCTGTTTTTGTGACAGTACCATACTGTCTTGATCACTACAGCTTTGTAATATAACTTGAAGTCTGGAACTGTGATGCCTGAAGCTTTGCTTTTCTGTTTCAAGGTTGCCTTGGTTATTCGGGGTCTTTTGTGGTTCCATACAAATTTTAGGATTATTTGTTCTAGCTCTGTGAAAAATTCTGGTGGTATTTTGACAGGGCTGCATTAACTGTGTAGATTATTTTGGGTAGTATAGACATTTTAACAATATTTGTTTGTCCAATCCATGAGCATGGGATGTTTTCCCATTTCTTTGTGTCATCTTCAATTTCTTTCCTGAGTGTTCTAAAAAGTTTTTAGAGTACAGATCCTTTATTTCTTTGGTTAGGTTTTACTCCTAGATGTCTTATGGGTCTTGGTGCCATTGTAAAAGGGACTGATTCCTTGATTTCTCTTTATTCTGCTTCATTATTTGTGTATAGAGATGTAATAGATTTCTGTTCATTGCCTTTGTATCCCGTGACTTTATTGAATTTGTGTTATCAGTTCTAGCAATTTTTTGGTGGAGTTTTTGGGTTTTCCACATAGAGTATCATGTCATCTGTGAAGAGTGAAAGTTTGACTTCCTCCTTGTTGATTTCGATGCTCTTTATTTCTTTTGTTGTCTGATTGCTGAGGCTAGGACTTCCAACACTACGTTGAATAACAGTGATGAAAGTGGACATCCCTGTCATGTTCCTGACCTTACAGGGAAAGCTTTCAGTTTTTCCCCTTTGAGGATGATATTAGCTGTGGGTCTTTCATATATGGCCTTTATGATATTGAGGTATGTTCCCTCTATCCCTACATTATTGAGGGTTTTTTTTTTTTTATCAAGAATGGATGCTGTACTTTGTCAAATGCTTTTTCTGCATCTATTGAGAGGATCATATTGTTCTTATCCTTTCTTTTATTAATGTGGTATACATTAGCGTCCAGTAATAAATCCCACTTCATCGTGGTGAATGATCCTTTTAATGTATTGCTGGATTCAATTTGTTAGTATTTTGTTGAAAATTTTCACATCCATGATCATCAAGGATATTGGCCTGTAATTCTTGTATTGTGGGGTCTTTGTCTGGTTTTGGAATCAAGGTAATGCTGGCCTCATAGAATGAATTTGGAAGCTTTCCTTCCATTTCTATTTTTTGGAAGAGTTTGAGAAGTATTAACTCTTCTTTAAATGTTTGGTAGAATTCTCCTGGGAAGCCATCTGGCCCTGGACTTTTGTTTCTTGGAAGATTTTTGATTACAGATTCAATTTCTTTGCTGGTTATCAGTCTGTTCAAGTTTTCTATTTCTTCCTGTTTAAGTGTTGGTAGTTTATATGTTTCTAGGAATTTATCCATTTCTTCCAGACTGCCCAACTTGTTGGCATGTAATTTTTCATTATTATATTAATATAATTATATTAAATATATATAAATATAATATAAAATTATGTTTCATAATTGTGTTTCTGTGGTGTTGGTAGCGATCTCTCCTCTCTCATTTGTGATTTTGTTTACTTGGGTACTTTCCCTTTTCTTTTTGATGAGTCTGACTAGAGGTTTATCAATTTTGTTAATTCTTTCAAAGAACTGGCTCCTTGTTTCATTGATCTGTCCTACTGATTTTTTTGTTCCTATATAATTTATTTCTGCTCTAATTTTTATTATTTCCCTTTCTCTGCTGGCTTTACACTTCATTTGTTGTTCTTTTTCTAGCTCCTTTAGGTATAAGATAGGTTGCATATTTGAGATTTTTCTTGCTTCTTGAGTAGGCCTATATTGCTATACACTTCCCTCTCAATGACCACTTTTGTTGCATCCCAAAGGTTTTGGACCTTCATGTTTTCATTATCGTTTGTTTCAATGAATCTTTTTTATTTCTTCTTTAATTTCCTGGTTGACCCATTCATTCTTTAATAGGATGTTCTTTAACCTCCATGTATTTGTGGTCTTTCCAAATTTTTTCTTGTGGTTGAGTTCAAGTTTCATATCATGTGCTTGGAAAATATGCATGATATTATCTCAATCTTTTTATACTTGTTGAGGCCTGATTTGTGACCCAATGTGTGATCTATTCTGGAGAATGTCCCATGTGCACTTGAAAAGAATGTGTATTCTGCTCTTTTAGTATGAAATGTTCTGAATATATCTGTTAAGTCCAGCTGGTCCAGTTCTTCATTCAAAGCCAATGTTTCCTTGCTGATTTTCTGCTTAGATGATGTGCTGATTGTTGTAAGTGGGGTGTTAAAGTCTCCTACTATTATTGTATTATTATCAATGAGTGACTTTATGTTTGTTATTGTTTTACATATTTGGGTGTTTCAAGTTGGGGGCATAAATATTTACGACTGTTAGATCTTCCTGTGGGCTACACCTCTTTATATGATATAGTGCCCTTCTTCATCTCTTGTTACAGTCTTTGGTTTAAAATCTAGTTTGTCTGGGGCCGCTTGGGTGGCTCAGTCAGTTAAGCGTCAGACTCTGGCTCAGGACATGATCTCATGACTCGAGAGTTCAAGCCCTGTGTCAGGCTCTGTACAGACAGCTCAGAGCCCAGAGCTGACTTCAGATTCTGTGTCTGCCTCTCTCTCTGCCCCTCCCCCACTTGCACTCTGTCTCTCTCAAAAATAAACACTAAAAAAATAATTTAAAAAAATTTATATCTAGTTTGTCTGATATAAGTATGGCTACTCTGGCTTCTTTTGACATCCATTAGCATGATAAATGGTTCTCCATCCCCTTACTTTCAATCCGCAGTGTAATTAGGTCTAAAATGAGTCTCTTGTAGGCAGCATATAGATAGGTCTTGATTTTTTTTTATTCATTCTGACACCCTATTTCTTTTGATTGGAGCATTTAGTCCATTTACATTCAGAGTGGTTATTGCTAGATATGAATTCAGTGCCATTATATTACCTGTAAAGTTGGTATTTCTGTAGACTTTCTCTCTTCCTTTGTACCCTTTGTCACTTTTGGTTTTTCTCTCCCATCAAAGAGTCCCCTTTAATATTTCTTGCAGGGCTGGTTTAGTAGCCACAAACTCCTTTAGTTTTTGTTTGTCTGGGAAACTCTTTATTTCTCCTTCTATTCTGAATGACAACCTTGCTGGATAGAGTATTCTCAGATGCATATTTTTCCCATTCAGCACGTTGAATATATTACGCCATTCCTTTCCAGCCTGCCAAGTTTCTGTGGAGAGATCTGCTGCTAACTATTTTTCTGCCCTTATAAGTTAGGGGCTTCTTTTTTATTGCTGCTTCCAGAATTTTTTATCTCTATATTTTACAAATTTAACTACAATATGTCTTGGTGTTGGTTTGCTTTTGTGAATTTTGATGGGAGTTCTCTGTGCCTCCCAGATTTGGATGTCTGTTTCCTTCTCCAGATTAGGAAAGATTTCAGCTATAATTTTCTCCAATAAACCTTATGCCCCTTTTTCTCTCTCCTCTTCTTCTTGGACTCCTATGATACAACTATTACATTTTATGGAGTCATTGAGGTCTGTAAGTCTACATTCATGACTCAGTATTTTTATTTCCCTCTTCTTTTCAGCTTCATTATTCTCCATAATTTTATCTTCCATATCACTTATACATTTCTCTGCTTCTTCCATCCTTGTAGTCATTACATGCAGTTGGTTTTGCATCTCAGTTATAGCATTTTTTTATTTTGGCTGACTAGGTTTTAGGTCTTTTATCTCTGCAAAAAGGGGCTCCCTGCTGTCTTATATGCTTTTCTCAAGCCTACCTAGTATCCTTATGTTTGTTGCTTTAAGTTCTGGATCAAGCATACATATCACTTATATCTGTTTCAATTAGATCCCTGGCCTTGACCTTTCCTTGTTCTTTCTTTGGTGATGAATTCCTCCATCATGGCATTTTGTCTAGGTCTCTATCTTCTTCTGTTTGTTAGGAAAGCCTATTATGTTTCTTGCTCCTGAGCGTAATGGCTTTATAAAGTATATACTGTCCAGGGCCTGGTGCTTCAGGAATTGTTTCTGGTGTATGCTATGTATACTCTGCTGCTGTGTTTTGGCTGCTCTTTCCCTCAGGTCAGTCCTCTGCAAAGTTTCTCCTTCCCTGCAGTGGGGAGTGTTTGGACCTTGGCCAGAGTGTGGCAAGTTTTAACTAGACATGTTCTGTCTGATCTGCTTGTTAAAAGAGACCTCATGCTATTTCCACTGGAGCTGTAACTTTTCAGAAATCTGTGGTAGATATGGTGCATGCATGGGGTTTGCGCCTTCTGGGGGAGGGGCTCACTGCTCTGGTTCTCAGGCACACTTGCCTGAAAAAAGCAGCACCATCAGAGTGCAGGAGGTTGGAACTTGGTATAAGTGGTTTAGGCCCCCACCATTCATGCTGTGCTGCTTACTGAAGTTGGTTTATGCTGCATGGGTGGGGAGAGAAATGGCACCAGGGCCATCCCTCATACCAGAAAAGGGAGTCTGTGGCTGAACACTGGGAAGCCCTCTTGAAAGAGCAAAAAACATCCTCTGCGTGTCCCAGTCATCCCTCAGATTCCCGCCTTCACCCTGACTGTGTCTGGGTCACCTGCCAACCCAGCAGTGCCGTGCACCTCTGTTCTGTCCCAGGCAGGCCGGCTGAGTTTTAAAACTCCAAACTTTAGGGATTTGGCACGGTGGAGACCCACGCTGGTCCTCTGGGAGAGGGTCTCACTGTGCTGGGACCGATGCTGGTTTGTCCAAGAAGGACAGTTGCATCAAAGTACAAGGGGGTATATTTTGGAGCAAAGACCAGCAAGAGCCAGTGTCCAGGTTAGCCGTCCCCCACAGGTGTCTCTGTCCCTACGTCCTGGAGATCCTCAGATCACACTGTCTGCTACTGGGCTATCTTCCCTTCTCCACAGGAGTACTGCAGCACCCACAAGGCTCCATACCAGCCACACTGAGCACTGGGTGTTATATGTAAGGGACGAATCATTACATTCTATTCCCGAAACTAATATTACACTACACGTTAACTAAATGGAATTTAAATAAAAAATTGAAGCAAACAAAAAGATTAAAACATAAAAAATAAATAAAAAGCCCCTGCCCCATAAGGTTACCATAATAAGTAAATGAACCAATAAATAAATATGAAGTGTCAGAACAGCTTCATTATGGTTCAAGGTGCCAGAACCAGTTTTGTGTAAAAGAATTTTTGCCTCTAGGATAACCTAAACTCTTGTCATTCGTGTGAAACAAATGAAATAAAGTAACAATAATACTGATATTGAATTTTTGAAGATTTGACCAAAGAATGTATAACTGGAAAACAGAAATTAAGAACACAGCGTGTTTAGAATTATAATGCTGAACTTTAAACTATTCTCATCAAATACTAAATATACATTTTTTTTTTCAACGTTTATTTTTATTTTTGGGACAGAGAGAGACAGAGCATGAACGGGGGAGGGGCAGAGAGAGAGGGAGACACAGAATCGGAAACAGGCTCCAGGCTCTGAGCCATCAGCCCAGAGCCCGACGCGGGGCTCGAACTCCCGGACCGCGAGATCGTGACCTGGCTGAAGTCGGACGCTTAACCGACTGCGCCACCCAGGCGCCCCACTAAATATACATTTTTAAGTCATAAGCTTACTTTAAGCATCATTTCCTATATGAAATTTTTTCTTAAATATGATTTCATGCCCCTAGAAGAATTGTGTACACTTCTCTTTTATATCTCTTGCATACTTTCTGGCACATAGTGCTCAATAAATTTTCAGTGGATGGATGGGTAGATTAAGGAAGAAAAGCAAACAGTTAGGCAGACCAGGAAGGCTGAGCCAGTCGCTCTCCCAGAATGAAATGCTTACAAAGAGGAAGGCATTTGGTGTGAACCATACCACAAAGAACATCTGGATTCAGACTAAATACTCTCAGACTTTTCCCCCTAATCAGACTGCCTCTGTGACCTCAGGCAACTTATTCAATATCTCTGTGTCTCAGTTTGTCCATTTGTAAAAATCGTGATAATAATAGTGATGACCCCATATGGTTTTGGAAAGACTAAATAAATTATTACATATGAAGCATTTACAATAATATCTGTCAACTGGCATTCTAGAAGTTTTTAACTATTGCCATTATTACTTTGCAGTATAAAAATTCAAGAGAGATCTAGTATCAAATTTCTAATATTCCTTCATCTAGAAAGAATAACTAGTACCAAATTAAGTGACAGTGTGGTCTAATGTAAGGCAAGGTTGCACATCCTAGCTTCTCTATTAGGTAGCTGTGTGGCTTTACTCCAACCACTCAATCTTTCTAAACCTTGATTTCCTTAACTGTACAATGGGGATAATAACACCCACTCTACTTTCTGCTATATTGTTGAAAGGTTCCGATGAGATACTAGATAATAATGCAGGTTGTAAATTTCTAAATTCTGTGTACATCAGGAATCAGAGCAGGAAATGGAGTCAAAGCCAGAAAACTAAAGAAGAGAGTTCTCAACAAGGACCTGGGAGCTGGAGCTGGTCCCAGGAGCTCAGGAATAAATCATGCATCCTTCTCTTGGCTTGTTTCCCTGTGGAATTAATTTTGTAACAGTCAGGAAGCTATGACTTGTGAGAAAGGGTAGGTTCTGTTCACTTGGTCTGCGCTAGATCTGACCCAGAGGAGAGAAGATAATATTAGATCAACACATCTTGTTCCATACCTTGCTGACTATACACAAGGTGTTAAATGTCCTTTTGGATAACATGACAGTAGCACTTTGCAGTTGAGTGTGGTTTTGTTATCTCAATGGAGTTCAAGACGGTTCTCGCACTTTCAGATGGGTAGCTGCCCAGGACAACTATATATATATACATATATATATATATAGTGTGTGTATGTATGCTTATATATACATAGTATGTATGTATATGTATATGTATACACACACACCTTAGATTATAGAAGGACCAGATTATCTAATTTGTAAATTAACTGCCTAAAAATATATTAACTCATTTTTATCATGGAATACTGTTCACTTCACTAAAAGTTCCTTTTCCTCTTCATAATTTCATTTTTAAAAAGTGTGAGTAAGGAGGGGCGCCTGGGGGGCTCAGTCAGTTAAACATCCGACTTCAGCTCGGGTCATGATCTCATGGTTTGTGAGTTCGAGCCCCACGTACACAGGGTTCTGTGCTGACAGCTCAGAGCCTGGAGGCTGCTTTGGATTCTGTGTCTCCTCCTCTCTCTGCCCCTCCCATGCTCATGCTCTGTCTCTCTCTGTGTCTCAATGATAAATACATTTTTTTATACAAAAAAAAATTTTTTTAAGTGTAAGGAGAAATTATTTTCCCTGATACCAACATTTTGCAATGCAAGCAAAATCACTAAAATTAGTAAACTAAGTATGCTTAATTGCACAACACAATGTGCTCTCAGGTGGACACTACAAATAGTAAACAACATATAGTATATCAGACATGTTTACAAAAAACCAGACACTTCCTATTATTTCAGGCTCTACTCCCTTTTTAATCTGCTTCTCTTCTCTACCATTGTGGTAAAGAGGCAGGTAAGTAACTAACGCACTGGGATGAGGAAGTGTCCCTCCCATAAGCCACAAGAGTTATCATTCTTAAAATAGGAATAAGCACACTCAGGAAAACTTAAGACATTTATCTCCTCAAAACTTTTCAGTGGCCCATGACCACTTACTGAATAAAATTCAAACTCTTGAGGAAACTCAATGCCTTCCCATTTCTGCCCTGCCTACCTCATCAACCTTATCTCCCCCAATCTTCAAACTCTAAACTACAATGTCCTTGTCCCCGGAAAACCCTCTTGTGTATGACAAGCTATTTATTTTTGCTCTTCTACTTCCATCCAAAAAACATTTTTTACCTTTCATGTGCTGGGCACTATAAAAAATATCGAGATCTAAAAATTCTTGTATTTTTTTAGAGAGAAAGAGTGCAAGTTGGTAAGAGGAGCAGAGACAGAGAGAGAGAGAGGGAAAGAGAGAGAGAAAGACTCTTAAGCAGGATCCACACTCAGCATGGAGCCTGATACAGGCCTCAATCCCACGACCCTGGGATCATGACCTAAGCCAAAATCCGGAGTCAGAAACTCACCCAACTGAGCCACCCAGAAACCCCAAGAAAGAGCTAAAAATGAGTAAGACAACATAGATAAACCCTGAAAACATGCCAAGTGAAACAAGCGAGGCACAAAAGGATAACTATTGCATGATTTACCTATACAAAGTACCTAGAATAGTCAAATTCATAGAAACAGAAAGTATATTAGAGATTACCAGGAACTGTGAGGAGAGGGAGACAGCGGGGAGCTATCATTTAATGGATTCAGAGTTTTTCTGGGATGAAGAAAAGTTCTGGAAATGGAGAGTGACTGCACAACGATATGAATGTACTTAATACCAGTGAATTGTACACCTACAGTGGCGGAAATACTAAATTGAATGTTTATTTATATTTTATGACAACAAAAAATAAGCATAACAAAAAATGAATAAGACACAATCTTTGCCATCAAAGAGTTCACTGTGTAGCTGGGTGACCAGACAACCATAAAGCAAAATGGTCGAAGCAGTAATAGAAGTATGTATCACACTCACGGAAAAGCTCCCCTGGATGAGGTGATTGCCTGTTCACGTCAGCCTCATAGGATTAAAAAGCAAACAAACTAGGAGTTTGCAGATGTTTAGAATGAGAAGGTGGAGGGGACGAGGCGAATGGGAAGAACAGCGGAGAGAGCACAGTTGTGCACTGGGGCAACCTGAAGGAAGAGAAGGCTCTAGGTCTGTGTGGGGCGCTTGAAGCACTTTAGTGCCACAGAAGGCAAGAAGCAGCACGAGAGGTACTTTTATTTGTAGTATCATATCCACCACTTTGTCCTTTGCCTATCTGCTCCTGGCCCCTCGTCCCATCTAGACAAATCTGATATACCCTTCAAACACCTCTTCAGGGCCAGTTTTCCCGTGAAATTTTCGCTTTCCAAGGTAATTCATGATTCTCTTCCCTTTCTCTAAAATCTCATAACATTTTTTCTACCACTCGTTTTGTTCCTAATCATACATTCTTTTGGGGTCTTACATTCCCTCAACAGTACAGTGAGCCCCTTGAGGTCAGAAACCATGTATTGTTTTGTTCCCCACAGCACCTAGCAGGTGAGAGCCAAAAATTATTTCTTTTTTTTTTTTTTTCAACGTTTATTTATTTTTGGGACAGAGAGAGACACAGCATGAACGGGGGAGGGGCAGAGAGAGAGGGAGACACAGAATCGGAAACAGGCTCCAGGCTCTGAGCCATCAGCCCAGAGCCTGACGCGGGGCTCGAACTCCCGGACCGCGAGATCGTGACCTGGCTGAAGTCGGACGCTTAACCGACTGCGCCACCCAGGCGCCCCCGAAAAATTATTTCTAATAAATGTTCTTGGAGTTGAATTCTCCTGTCTCCTAAGAAATAAAAATGAAACTCAAACACAAAGTCTACAGAGGAAATGCTTCCTTCTGAGAAGTAATTCACATATGGATACAGCGATTCAAGAACACCAGCCTGCATTAAACAGTGATTTGAGTTCTCCACATATCAGAGTTATGCAAAAGTCAGTCATTATCTTCTCTGTCATCACAGAAAATCAGGAGTCACAGATCCTAAGAAATTCATATACCATCAGTACGGAGCTAACGTAAAATGGGCGTTTTGTTTAGCATTCTCTTTTAAAACACCATACTCCTAAGGGAACATCAAAGGCAAAAATTCAGTGCATGGGTAGAAGCATGGAATTGGATTTAGAAGATATGGTTGTGGAAGATCATAAGGGAGGGGGTAAAGTGCTTTGTTCACCACTAAGCAGTAGTGTGTTAAAATATAGAGAACAGCAATGCAAACTGGTGCAGGCACTCTGGAAAACAGTATGGACATTCCTCAAAAAATTAAAAATAGAACTACCCTACGACCCAGCAATTGCACTACTAGGTATTTTTCCAAGGGATACAGGTGTGCTGTTTCAAAGGGCCACAGGCACCCCAATGATTATAGCAGCACTATCAACAATAGCCAAAGTATAGAAAGAGCCCAAATGTCCATTGATGGATGAATGGATAAAGAGGATGTGGTATATATACACAATGGAGTATTACTCACCAATCAAAAAGAGTGAAATCTTGCCATTTGCAACTATATGGATGGAACTGGAGGGTATTATGCTAAGTGATATTAGTCAGAGAAAGACAAATATCATAGGACCTCACTCATATGAAGACTTTAAGATACAAAACAGATGAACATAGGGGAAGGAAAGCAAAAATAATATAAAAACAGGGAGGGGGACAAAGCAGAAGAGACTCATAAATGTGAAGAACAGAGGGTTACTTGAGGAGTTGTGGGAGGGGGGGATGGGCTAAATGGGTAAGTGGCATTAAAGAATTTACTCCTGAGATCATTGTTGCACTGTATGCGAACTAACTTGGATGTAAATTAAAAAAAAAAAAAAAAAAATATATATATATATATATATATATATATATATTAAAATAAAAATAAATATAGAGGAAAAGAAAAGAATGACGTCTTTATTTAAAATTTTGACATTTTGTTCATCATCAATGTTTGCATTATTTTTTTATTTTTTTATATTGTATTAAAATGCTCTTTGTCTTGAGTGTGAGTTTTCTGACTCCTCCTTAAATTTTGTGCCAGAGGCGAGTGCCTCCCCAACCTCACCCCAGCCCTGGCCTGTAATGAAGGCAAATAAGGGCACCCACAAAATTTTCATACTGCGCACATTCTCATCAGTAATACAACTATAACACTTACCTACCTCATCCCACCACACCGCACATGTAAATAACACACTTGAACACTGAGGCAAGGAAAACTGGACCAAGAGAATTAACTTACTATGTCTAATGCCTGAGGGCAAGCAAGTGCTTGCCAATTAAAGTTTATACTTGTTTCCCTGTTTAACATAGTATAAGGCCCGTATCTGGATGGGAAAGCTCCTTCCAAAGATCCACTGATGACATTGTATATAGATGATGTTCATTGTCAAAGATGGATTCCCTGATGGTAAGTCCTGCAGCATAACATCCTACTAGTAAAGGAGACAGACTGAAATGCAGTCCAGTCACAGTGAGCACATATATGCTTATGCGGAGTAACATAGTTCACTTGTTTAGTACTTCATGGTATGATATTTATAGATTCAGGGGTATTCTATTTCATATTATATCAACCTCATGAGGTAGGAATTAGTATCTCCCCTCTTCATGATGAAGAAGCTAAGCACGAAGAAGATTAAATTACTTATGCAAAATGATGTAAGCAACCAGGTGTTGAGTTCAGGTTTCAGGGTCAGTGTTGTTTCCTCTACAGTTGTCTCAAAGTATCCAAGTATGGTAAGCTAATGTAGGACAACATTTAAAATAGGAGAAAAAAATCAGGATTTCTGAATGTTTGTTAAAATTGTCTGAGATTTCAGCAGGAGTAGACATTACTTTGTAGACACAAGGATGCTCCAAACACAGCATCCGTCTATAAGGAATGATGTGGCTTACTTAATAAAGAAAGGCATCCCCAGTTCTGAGATAAGGAAGCAGAAACAGAAATAATACGTGCAAACAGTAGCTCACCAGTGCTCAAATTATACGACTC
Source organism: Leopardus geoffroyi (assembly GCF_018350155.1). Taxonomy (NCBI): domain Eukaryota; kingdom Metazoa; phylum Chordata; class Mammalia; order Carnivora; family Felidae; genus Leopardus; species Leopardus geoffroyi. Next base: position 137,043,977 of record NC_059332.1, on the reverse strand, counting down.
AGAGTAGACGGCAGGTACTGGAGCCAGACTGTCTACTCAAGCACAGCTAGGATATCATAACAGGTAAAAATCACTTCGCATTAAAAAAAAAAATCCACAGTTATACACATAGGGCACATAACTGTTGATTTTAGCCTAGCTTTAAGTGCCAAAATGGCTCACCTAGTTTGATATTTCTAGTATTTGGGTTCTCACAGCAAATCCTACTTAGATATGTTCACTTGGGTTTGAATAGCCTTGCTAGATTTCTACAAAGAGCCTCTGATTTCACCTTCACTCATATTTCTCAGAGGGTGGGAGACTCTCATGACTGATGGGAAGTAGCTTTATTAAAAAACATCCGAGAGGAAAACAGACATACAGATTAGATTTTAGGAAAACCTTCCTGCAGCTAGGAGGATTATGAGATACCAAGAAACAAAGATGGCAGAAAAAGTCTCCTTTACTGAATATTGGAAAGAGTAAACAATTATGGTGTTAAAAATAATCTTAAGAATCTTTCTAGATGTACCAGACTGTCCTTGTCTGTGTTTTTCTTTTGTTTCATTTTGTTTTTCAGTTTATCTGTTTCTTCTTTAATTTTTCCTAATCTTAAGGGTGAGCTGGTAAAAACAAAGCAACAGGCAAAATCTACACTAAGTCACCTGAAGAGAAATGTGCAAATTTGGGAGTTTACTTGATTTTACTAGGGATTCAGAGTTGCGTAATAAGCAATATACTGAGGACTCTGTGAGGGCCTTAGCTAGCAGCGGAAAGGAGTCATCTGAATCTAAATCATCTTCTATTTGTCTAGGGAACAGCTCAAACATCCCAGATAGGTGGCAGAACAGCAACCACTCCCACAACTGCCCCAGGTTCTCAAGTAAAAGAGCCCAAGACAGGAATGAATTTGGTGCAGTTTTGGTTGACAGTTGAAATGCCAGCAAGCAAATGACTAGTAGACCCCAGACACGACAGAGAACTCTCAGTATGGGCCATGTCATCTTTGCCAGTCACGAGCAATAATAAACAAAACAAAACAAATAGCTTTTCTTTCACTGGAAATAAATAAGCAAAGGAAAGTTGCTGATACCTCAAAAAAAAGAGCTGTTATTCACAAGGAAATCTTGAAGGTGACAAGCTACAAATCTGAGCTACAGAAGCAACAGCATTGTGGCACACCCAACACCACACCCATAGCCACCTCTCTGAAAAATGGGACCATGAATGATATTCAGACTTTAAGCTACTTGAACTCAGGACTATAACTATCTGACTGAAGCCCCAACACCTAGCCCACACACCTGACCTAATGTGCATTCAGTAAGTTAGTGTTAAATAATTAAGAGTCTACTGTTGCTACTCCCCGTGCTTTCAAGAGATCAAATTGGAGACTCTTCCCTCTTCCTCTCTACTTGGTACATTCCTACTGGGTTTCCATTATCCACTTCACTCATTCCTTTCTTAATTCACCAGAGCTCTCTGCTCGTGCCTCTATCGTTGCATTTATCATACCAAGTTGTCATCTTTGAGCTGGACTAGCCAGCATGAGGGCTGCCAGCCACCTATGGTTGTTGAGCACTGGAAACGTGGTTAGTGAAATGCAACTAAAGAAGAGAATTTTAAATTTTATTTGATTTTAATGCACTGAAATTTAAGAACTGATACTCAGTTCAGTCATCTAAACACTTTTATGTTTATTTGGCAAAACTTAAGTATGTGAATCTACTTTTTCAACCCTAAAATTTATGAAATTAAATGCAGATCAAATATTATTCTCAATGAATATTTAACATCCAAACTGAGATGCTGTAAGTGTAAAATAAAAATTTCAAAAACTTAGTACAAAACAAAAAATTCAAAATAGCTGATGAATAATATCTTATACTGATTACATGTTGAAATGCTAATATTTTGTATATATTGCTTTAAATAAAATATATCATTAAAGGTAATTTCACCTAAACCCCCAAAGAGATATCACCTCACACCTGTCAGATTGGCTACCATCAAAAAGACAAAAACTAACAAATGTTGGCAAAGATGTAGAGAAAAGGGAACCCTTGTACATTCCTCTGTTGGTGGGAATATAAATTGGTGAAGCCACTATGGAAGACAGCATGAAAATTCCTCAAAAAATTAAAAATAGAACTGCCATATAATCCAGCAATCCCACTTCTGGGTACTTATCCAAAGAAAATTAAAACATCAATTCAAAGAGACATATACACCCCTTTGTTCGCTGAAGCACTATATACAATAGCCAATATATGAAAGCAACCTAAGTGTCTACATCGATAAATGAATGGATAAAGATGTGGTATGTACACACAATGGAGTATAACTCAACCATAAAAAAGGAGAGCTTGTCATTTTGACAACATGAATGGACCTGAGGGGCACTGTGCTAATTGAAATAAGTCCGAGAAAGACAAATACCGTATAATTTCACTCACATGTGGAATCTAGAAAACAAAACAAGTGAAAAAAACAAAACAAAACAGAAACAGACGCATAGATTCAGGAAACAAACTATTTGGTTACCTGAGGAGGGATAGAGAAATTTAAAAAAATTAATGATACCTATTTCTTTTTACAATTTTAATGTGGCTAATAGAAAACTTTAAGTTACACATGTGGCCTGAATTATATTTCTATTGGACAAGCCCTGTTCTCGACATTCTGTGAACACTTCCTCATGATATTCAACATGATAAGCACTTTATATGTTAAATCTGTTTCACCAGTAAGGAAACAGGCTGCTAATGAAAAGTCACTTAACATGCCCAAGAGCACAGTTAACCAGGTTTCCTTGGCTTTTGGATCCCAGATCTCACCTCCTCTTTCGCTGGTATCTGTGTTGTTGGCCTCCAATTAGACGGTCAGCTCCTCCAGAGCACAGACCCTGCCTTAATCATATTTGTGTCTTCACCAAATTGCATATAGTAGACAGGCAATGAATTTTTATTGAGTTAGACATAGAGTGAATAAATTAAATGGAATTATCTATGTAAATGTATTTGTAACATATATTAAAAAACTTATATGATATTAAAGTCAAGTTTAACACAGAGGATGAAAACACATTTGGTTTATCTAGAAACACCGCAGAACTCCTTAGTATGGTGTTCACATTTTACTGAAAACATAGGATTCTTTGGAGAAAAACATACTCATTATGAACATGAAGAGTGTAGCCTACACCTGAAGCTAATATAACATTGTGTGTCAACAATACTCAAATAAAAAAAATTTTTTTTTGAAAGCGTTTAGCCTAAATGACAGATAGGCTGCTGGGAAACCAGGTGGATGGGAGAACAATGTCTACCAAGGACATAAGAAATATTAAAGGATTGCATACATCTGAATTTTTAAAGTCAATAGAGTTGAAATTGCTCAAGCTAAAGCAGAAATAACTTTATGTGAACAGTTAGGATAATCATATTCTTAGGTTTATATTTCACAACAGACTTTTTAGTAGACATTCTACACATAGTTCACAAGGTCAGTTCTATTGGCCTTGATCTGTCACTAAGGAATACTTACGCTTAAACGTGGATTTGTTTTACAAGGAAAAAACTCAGGTTCCGTAAGAAGAAGGAGAATATAGAAACTTTACTCTTGATCCTTCCCTTAGATCAAAAGTTTCTGGAACACTATTTTCCTTATTGTCATTTACTTATCTAAGAACAAATTCAATTCAATCCACAAAAATCAGTCAAATGCTTGCTGGGTGCCAGTTACCGTGCTAGGTGCTGGTTATTAAAAAGTGAATAAGACCATGAATAAGAAACTCCTCCAGATCACTAGGTTTATCAGTGCTTTCCCTTCTTACCCACTACTGAAAATTAGTCATTACTTTGGGAATGGCAATACAGGAGAAAAATAAAACAAGTTTGTAAAGAAGCAAGACAAGAAAAAAATACCTGTAAACCTTAAAATGCAAGTAGAGAGTGAACAGGAAGACTAGCTCTGCTGTTCAACTACAAATAGAAACTGCTCAGAACATTCTGTGCAGGACATGAGAAACGAAGCATAACCCTAGAGTAATGGTCTGGTCATTCTTTCTAATCATTAGAAAATAAAATTAGTCTCCTACAAAGACACCTGCAGCCATTTTAAAACTTCAGATGGCTCCAGTTTGCAAGGCTCATCTTTCTGAATTTCTTTGGGGCAAGATAGCTTAGGCATATTGGATATTACAAACCACTGGCCTGATTCTGTCTTTAATGGCTACCCCAAGGAGAAAGGATCTTAATAGTAGTTAACTGAGCCAATTAGTTACCTATTTTTCATTACCTATCTAGAAAAGTATTTTAGAATATTTAGACAAAAATAGTTTGTCTTTTATTTAAGAAAAAAAATACACATTCATTCTTTCATTGCTTCTCCCTCTCCTCAAAGTCAAAAAATTGTCCTTGAACAGATGCCAGGCACTGAAAATTGCTCAAAGCATTATAGTGACACATCAAAGAAAGAAGAAACCAGGAAATTAATTGCAACAATTTCTTTTGAACACTCTAACAAGTGCTTTAACTGGTGTGTAGGAGTGTCAAAATCCAAGAATGCAAAAGGGGAGGACTTGAGAGGAAGAATACAAATTGGAATGTAACTGACCATTTGAATTTATTTTCTTGTCTAGTGAAATTAGCAAACGATGTGTTCCAAGAAAACCCATCACTTACCAGCCAACTAAAGGCTATTTTTTCTTAAGATCCTTTTCCAAAATGTGACAAATCAAAGTGTGTTGTGTGAATCTTTCAAGTCCAGACATGCACATATTGAATAAAATGGCTGTCACCAAAAAAATTATGTACAATTGACTAGGCAATACCATTATGCAATTTGGGAAATCCATCCTTCTGGTTATTTTTAAGGTTCTTATACAATCCCCTGTATAACACAATAAAATATTTCTCATTGAAAAACCAATAGCAAAGATTATGCCTGGTGAGATCGCAGCACTAAACACTCATTAACTTCTAATTCCATGTGCAATTGGCATGTGGAAGGCAAATGTATCCAAGATTTATGTTCCATTATCTAGACAAAAGCCAGATTAATCAAGAAAACCAACACTACAAACAGTCATGAAGAGAAGGAATATTTATCCTGGTTAAAACAAATTATTTTCAAGAATTTTAGAAGAACTACAGGTAATTAATTTTTCATTCTCAATCATGTTTATCTATTCATTAGAGCAAGTTCCACACTCTACTTTCCTAATGTGAGTCACCGTACATTATGGAAAGTAAATTGAAATATGATTTTTTATGATTTTATTTTTATAGAAATAGTTTTATAACATTAAGGTAAGAAGTAGGAAACTGAGTTATGATTATGAGCCTATTATTTACTTTATTGAGCTTTTTAAACATGTCAAGACACTAATAAAATCATAAAGGACACAACCTGATATGTTTAATATCCACTTTCTTCTAAAATCATCTTAAATTAAATAGACAAGCTCAATCCTCCAAAATAACTTTGGTCTCTGCCTGTTCCAGGAGACGAATTCTACTGCAAAGATTGCGTTTATAATGATTATGGGTTGAATGATGTTCCTCTCAAATCGATATTTGAAAGTCCTGACCCCCAGCACCTCAGAATATGAATGCATGTGGAGATAGGGCCTGTAAAGGGATGATTAAGTTGAAATGAGGCCATTAGAGTGAACCCTAATCCCCTAATATGGTGTCCCTATTAGAGGAAATATAGAGACACGGGAGACATCAAAGGTGCAAGGTTCATAGAGTCCCTCAAGTCTCATCATCCCCTTCTCAACTTCTACACTATTATTGTCCCATGTTTTAGATCTGCTCAATTATTTAATCCTTAAACTAGACACTGCTTGATTAGTCAAACCTTATTTTATTTATTCACATATTTCTCAATCATTTACTCATCATTCCTCCTCGCATAATCAAACATTCTTTCTAGAAACTTATTTCTTTGACCTAAAATATATCTTCCAAAATTTCCTTTAGTGATTGCTGTTTCCATCTGAGAGTGTCAGATCACTTTCATCCTGGAAAGACAAGTTTACTATGTACACAATTCTAAGCTGAGTTAATATGTTTTCTCAGGTATCTAAAATATCATCTCACCGGCTTCTCACTTTTCATCATGACTATTGAGAAAACAATCATCTAATTGCGACTTTCTTTGAAGGTAATCTGTCTTTTTTGTCGGGCTGTATTTAAAATAAGCTTTACGCCTTTGATGCTAGGATGCATTTTGCTGTGGACTGCTTTTCACTTTTTCTGCTGGCAAATGGTAGGATTCTAAAACCTGAGCACTGGGGTCTTTCAACGTTTCTGGATGATTCTCAGCCACTATGTTTTTTTGAATATTGTGTTTTTCCTTTCTCTTTACCCCCTCCTCTTTAACCTCGATCAGAATTTATTACACATTCATAGTCCTCCATATCTCGTAAACTGAATTTCATACTTGCCATGTATGTATTTCCCTAAGCTTTATTCCTGACCAACCGTCTGGATATGTTTTTCAGTTCGCTAAATTTCTTCTGCTCTATCCATTCTACTGTGTAACCCATCTAATGATCTTTTTTTCACTAGAATTATTACACTTTTTTATTTCCAGATGCTCTACCTGGTTCTGTTTTCAAATTTGTTTCATCATTTTTTTACAGCTTCTTACTACTTGCTGAACCATTCAATTCCCTTTTTGCCTCTTAAACACATCTAACATACATCTTTTGCGTCACGTGTCTGAATCTCCAGTATCTGAAGTTTCTGCATCTGATTCAGCTGTCTCTCTTTTTTCCTGCTATTTTGCTGATGATAGTTTGTTTTTGGAAAGGGTGACTGGTGATTTCTGACTGTGGATGGATACCCTTTGAAACTTTCTTATTGGTAAACTTTTGAAGCCCAAATTGAAATCACATTACCCAGTGAGGATTTGTATTTCCTTTTCCCCATGCCATACAGACACTATCAACCTGGGTCCACATTAAAGTATAAAGTCTGGCTGTGTTTTTTTGTTAAACTACATGATAACCTCACTCCTAGCTGCAAGCTGACATGAGGGACAATGTGTGGTTAGCATTTTACAAGAGAGATATTTTCCCTTCCTCTATGCAGTACCCAGGTTGGATCAGAAAAGTTTGGTTACTGTTCCATACAGAAAGTCAACTTCTCATTCATTCTAACACTGAGGGTATAGTTTTTAGAGCCCCGTATTTATGTAGGAATCTCCGACTGGACTACGGGTAGGTCAAAGTGGAAAACTGAAGCCATCAGTTTTCATGAATATCTCCAGTCTCTCATTGCCCAGGATTCCTGCTTTCATTTTCTTCTTCTATACTCTTTAATGTCATACTCTCTAGCCAGCTCAGTGATGCCTTTGGAAAGATATTATTTAACATGTAATCTGGCAACTATAGTTGCTTTCAATGGATTATCCAGGGTATATAGTCAACATACTACCAACAAAGAAAGTCTCTAAATAAATTCTTAAGGACTTCAAAGAGCCTCAATTCAAAATTTCCTTACTATTTTGAGTGGTATATTTCATTTTTAACTATATATTTATATAGTTATATATATTTTATACATCGATACATATAAACAGTTTAAAGTTTCTGTGAGTACTAAAAGGGACAGAACTGTCAAAACTTTATACTGTTAAAAGAGTACCCAAGTGAAGGGGAGAACAATGCAAAAAGGTTAAATATTTAAGATACTAGATGAGGATGGCTAATATAAAAATAACTTACTTTCTGTCAATGGTTAAAATTGTGCTTTTAAAATTTTACTAGTTCTATGCTATAGGAATAGGAAATAAAAACTGAATGTAAGAGAGTTATTACTTTTATGCTATTTCTCAGTAAACCCAAACCAAGACATAATGAAACATCACAAAAAAATACTGTTCCCATGAGATACTTCACTGTACTTTCCAGAGAAGTAGCACCTATCAATCCAAATACATCCTGAAAGTATCAGTAACAAGTAAGGAGATGGAATCAGTAACCAAAAACCTTCCAACACACCAGATGGCTTCATTGATGAACTCCACCAAAAGTCTAAAAAAGAATTAACACTAATCCTTCTCGAACTCTTCCAAAAAATTGAAGAGAAGGGAATGCTTCCAAACTCATATTGTGAGGCCAGCATTCCCCTGATACTAAAGCCAGATGAGGAAAAAAGAAAACTATAAGTCAATATCCCTGATGAATATACATGCAAAAAATTTCAATAAAATACCAGCAAAGTGAATCTGACAAACCATTAAAAGGATCACACACCATGACCAAGTGGGATTTAGCTTTGGGATACATGGCTGGTTCATCATGTACAAATCAACAAATGTAATAAATACACCACAGTAACAGAATGAAAGATAAAACCACATGATCATCTCAATAGATGCATAAAAAACATTTCACAAAATTCAACATTTCATGATAAAAACTCTCCACCAATTGGGTATAGAAGGAGCATACCTCAACACAACAAAGACCATATATGGAAATCCTACAACTAACGTAATACTCAACAGTGAAAAGTTGAAAGTGTTTCTTCTAACATTGGGAACAAGACAGGGGTGCCCACTCTCACCAATCCTATGCAACATAATAGTGGCAGTCCTAGCCAGAGCAATCAGGCAAGAAAAAGAAACAAAAGGCATCCAAATCAAAAAAGAAGTAAAATTGTCTCTATTAGCAGATGACATGATATAATATAGAAAACTCTAAAGATTCCACCAAAAAACTATTCGAGCCAATAAATGAATTCAGAAAAATTGTGGTATACAAAATCATGATACAAAACCAATTGCATTTCTATAAAGCAACAACAAACTGTCCAATAAAGAAAACAATCTAATCTATAATAGTGTCAAAAAAACAAAATGCCTAGGAATAAATTTAACCAAGGAGCTGAAAACTATAAGACACTGATAAAAGAAATAGAAGAGAGAAATAAATGGGGAGATATCCCACGTTCATGCAATGAAAGAATTATTATTGTTAAAATGCACATACTACCTAAAACCATATGCAGATTCAACAGATTCCATACCAAGGTTCCAATGGCATTTTTTACAGAAATAGAAAAAAAAAAACAATCCTAAAATTTGTATGAAACCACAAAAGACCCTGAATAGCCCAAGCAATCCTCAGAAAGAAGAACAAAGTTGGAGGCATCACACTTTCTGACTTCAAACTATATTACAAATCTATAATAATCAAAACAGTATTCCTTTGCCATAAAAATAGTCATATAGACTAACGGAACAAAATTGAAAGCTCCAAAATAAACACACACTTATACAGTCAATTGATGTTCAATAAGGGAGTGAAGAATACTCGGTGGGGAAAAGGACAGTCTCTTCAATTAATGGTGCTGGGAAAACCAGATATCCACATGCAAAAAAATGAAATTGGATCCCTATCTTACACCACTCATAAAAGCTAACTTGAAATGGATTAAAAACCATGTATATGTGTTACATATACACACATATGTATGTATGTATATACATATGTGTGTGTATTGAACTCCTAGAAACAGAAAATAGAATGGTGATTATCAGGGGAGTGGAGGAAATGAGAGATATTGGTCAAAACATACCACCTTTCAGGGGCGTCTGGGTGGCTCAGTTGTTAAGCATCAGACTCGTGATTTCAGCTCAGGTCATGATCTCACTGTTCACGCGAGAGTCCCACATTGGGCTCTGTGCTGACAGCACAGAGCCTGCTCGGGATCTCAATCTCTCTCTTTCTCTCTCCGCCCCTCCCCTGTTGATGCTCACACTCTCTCATAATAAATAAACATTTTTAAAAAACATACCACCTTTGGGGCGCCTGGGTGGCGCAGTCGGTTAGGCGTCCGACTTCAGCCAGGTCACGATCTCGCGGTCCGTGAGTTCGAGCCCCGCCTCAGGCTCTGGGCTGATGGCTCAGAGCCTGGAGGCTGTTTCCGATTCTGTGTCTCCCTCTCTCTCTGCCCCTCCCCCGTTCATGCTCTGTCTCTCTCTGTCCCAAAAATGAATAAACGTTGAAAAAAAAAAATACCATCTTTCAGTTATAATATGAATACATTATGGGCATCTAATGGACAGCATGGTGACCATAGGCAACAATACTGTATTACATATTTGAAACTTGCTAAAAGAATAGATCTTAAATGTTCTTACCCACCCACCCCCAAACACACAAAGGTAATTATCTAAGGTGATGGAGGTGTTAACTAACCTTATTGTGTTAATCATTTCCCAATATATACATACATCAAATGATCATGTTGTACACCTTAAACTTAGACAATGTTATGTGTCAATTATATCTCAATAAAACTGGGAGAAAAAGAATAAATAACCCAATTTTTAAAAATGGGTAGCTTTTATAATTTTCCAAAGTTATGTAAAAGGAGAGAATTTTCATTCCCACAAACATCATCTAGGATAGTTCCATAATTTTACATCTCAAATTACGGTCTTTTATTTTTCTGCTCAACTGTTTACTTGAAAAGACAAATCTTTAGCTATATTGTCAGAGTCACTGTTAGAGTTATTATGCACGTGTAATACAAACAGTGTAGAAAAAAGAAAATGGAAGTCAAAATCTCCTAATTCTACTCCTCAGAGATATCATATTTGATCATGTCAATTTTTAGTTTTGCTGGTTATTCACACTGCAACAAATTACTTATTTTCAAAAAAGGCACATATCCTGAATGTTTACCAAAATCCTGAATTGTGTACAAAATAATATAGCATATTGTGTCACTTTTACTAAGAGAGATTGTCCCATCATACCTCATAGAATCACTTTACTGAAATTTTTAGCAGAGTTTTAAAATGTTGATATATAATGCAAAAGTTGTTTTTTAGTACCTGACACAACCATGAACATCTTCACTGCAATCATCACTAAACATACATTAAAATATTTACATAAATTCATATGAATAACCTTTATGCCTTGTAAAATCTGAAAAAGCTTTTAAGTTGATGTGGTGCTACAACGTTTAAAGAAATAAATTTGCTTTTAAGACCAGCTTAATCAGAATTCAGGAAGATTATGTTATGCCATAAATGTATAAATGTTAGGGGAAACAAAAAAATCTGAAAATGGATACACTCAAATGTAATGTCCCCAGCTTATTATTCTGGGATCATTCTGAAAGCATTCATTAACATTGTCTTCTTTTAATTTTCAACCACATAGTTGAACTTAATCCTCCAACTTTCCAATCATCGAATGATCCTCCAACTTTATGGTTATTAAAACCAAGGATTCAAATAGGGGTGGTGGGGTGGTAGAAACGTGTGTAGGTATGGTGGAAAACAAGCGGTTGGTTAAATCAAGCCACTGAAAATTTTAAGTGTCTGACTTAGTATTTTTTTTTAACTCTCCTTCCCCACCTAAATGTAACTGGTATATGGACTACTATTTGTGTTTCAACTGATCCAAATTATTGAACTCAGCCAAAATCTCACATAAGCAAAACAGAATCTCTGAACGTTATGTGAAAATAGTTGTGATACCATCCAATAATAGTCGATCACACTTCTATAGGTTGCCTTCTTCTTTCATGTAGAGGGTAACCTACAGAAGTGAGATACAAGAAGTGCGCCATAGGAATCCTGCCTGTTGGGGCACCTGGGTAGCTCACTCAGCTAGGCAACCAGCTCTTGGTTTGGGCTCAGGTCAAGATCTCCTGGTTTGTGGCACTGAGCCCCACGTTGGGCTCCACACTGACAGCATGGAGCCTGCTTGGAATTCTCTCTCTTCAACTCTCTCAGCCCCTCCCCAATGTCCCCCCCCCCTCTCTCTCTCTTTCTCTCAAAACAAGTAAATAAACTTTAGGGAAAAAAGTTTAAAAACAAAGGATTCCTGCCTGAGTTTCCAGTGTGCTAGTCTGCCCTATAGATTTCGGATCTGCCAGCACCCACAATCACATGACCAATTCCTTAAAAAGATATAGATAGATAGATAGATAGATACCCTATGGGTTCCTTTCTCTAGAGAATCCTGACTAATACCAAATAGATACAGACTTTTGTTATCTCAAGAGGTAATAAAAGAGAGCTAAGTTCAAAATAAAGGAGGAGGGGGAACCTGGGTGGCTCAGTCGGTTAAGTGTGCCACTTGATTTCGGCTCAGGTCATGATCTCACGGTTCATGGGATTGAGCTCTGTGTTGAGGTCTGAGATGACAGCATGGAGCCTGCTTGGGATTCTCTCTCTCCCTCTCTCTCTGCCCCTCCCCTGCTTGCACGCGCGCACACACACACTCTCTCTCTCTCTCTCAAAATAAACAAACAATTAACAAATAAAAATAAATAAGGGAGGCATTTACTAAGCACAATATCGTAAAGGAACTGCCTGTGTGGAAAAGGAGCAGCATTCAAGAACATCTCTATCCTTTTTCTTTCCGTTAAGATGGGGAGATGTACACCATGGACCCGTTAGTTTGTTGCCAACATCCGGCCAGAGGCTGTGTGCAGGGGACGGATGAGATTGGGGAGTGGGGGCCTCAAAACCATACCAGCCAAGCTGACCTTTAACAAGACTTGGTTAAACTAGGATAACACGTTTGAACTCTAGAAAAACCTAACTACGCTTTCTCTGACCTTTAGGCTCACCTCTACCCACCCCACGTCCATCCAGGTCAAGTGATCTAGGAAACACGCTTTTAAAAAAGTTCAATCTTGGGGCGCCTGGGTGGCGCAGTCGGTTAAGCGTCCGACTTCAGCCAGGTCACGATCTCGCGGTCCGTGATTTCGAGCCCCGCGTCGGGCTCTGGGCTGATGGCTCAGAGCCTGGAGCCTGTTTCCGATTCTGTGTCTCCCTCTCTCTCTGCCCCTCCCCCGTTCATGCTCTGTCTCTCTCTGTCCCAAAAATAAAAATAAACGTTGAAAAAAAAAAAAAAGTTCAATCTTGCTCGGCAGAGCCAAGGATAAAAAGAATGTATGGGACACCTTTTCTTCACAGCAGAGATGGATCTGGATGTAGGACAATAAGCACCTAGGAAAGGCGAGTACTGTAGGGCAGAGAGAGACCAAGGAGGAAGGGAGTGAGGATGGCTTTAGGTGTTGACACTCTTACAAATCTTAGCGTTTCAGGAATTTCACTGCTGTCCTGAAGTTTTTGTTTCACGTGGAAAACAAGACTAAGAATATCCAAGTGACGGACTAAAAACAAGTGTATAGTGTTTACAGTTTGTAAAGCACATTCATGCACCCTTTTATCTCTAGGCAATCTCTAAGGTTGGTAAGCCCAGTTGTATAATTATTCCCCTATTATTTGTGGGGAAACTGAGGCTCAGTGCCAGTATAATTTACCATAGGATGGAGTTGGGAAGTGAACCCAAATTTCTGATCATAAGTCCCCCGCTTTTCCTTCTCAGTTCAGTATCATTATTATAAATATTGTTGCTCATGGATCCTGCAATTAGACCACCCGTATCGATTTATCAGTGACATGTGAACTCTCGCAGACTATTTAAGCTCTCTGAGACTCAGTTCTCTCAGCTTAAATGGAGATAATAATAGTGCTTGCTTTACAAATCATATAAAGCATGTAAAGTGCTCAGCAAAGTGCCTGACATGTAGCAAACACTCAGTGTTAGCCATTATTACCTCAATTATTAAATTAGATGGCTGTGTCATCAACCTAGTTATTTCCTGCCCAGTAAGTTTCAGAAAAATATAGAAAACACAGAACCAAACACAGTGACACCTAATAAGCACAGCACATTTTTTCTTTGCTTTAAATCAGGAGTCAGGAAACTACAGCCCAGGCTGACTCTTCATTTTTTCAATAAAACACAACCACACCCATTCATTTACGTATTGTCTGTGGCTGCTTTCAGGTCTGTGGCAGTTGAGTAGGTATGACAGAGACTGAATGGCCCACAAAGTCTAAATTATATACAATCTGGCCCTTTACAGAAAAAGTTTGCCCATCTCTGCTTTAAATCGATGATGAAAATGGAAAGAAGACAAAACTAACAACCTTTCTAGACATCTGACAAGAGGTAAAGGGAATTACAGAAACAGAAAGAGTCTATGAGCCATCTGTGAATCAAGAAAGTCAGGGAACTGTGTTGTTCCAGTCCTGTGTCTATTCAAGAAACATTCACTGGGTGTACATAGGATGCAAAACTTCACTTTCTACCAAGATGCACTCATTGGCCCTCCTATAGAATTCTGTTTTGTTTCCAAAAGCATCTGGTAAGTTATGGCACCTCACACAATGACTGTCTTAACACCTGCCTCCAACATAGTGGAGGAGGGAAGGAGGCCAGGGAGCATGTGAAGTTGGTCTTAGGAACACAGTAGGCACTTGGGAAACTATAACCCTGACCATGTAGCAACAGCTTTGTGTATCCTAAGCACTGAATATGGGAAACCACTCAAGGGAATTCCCTGGGACTCCCTAAAAGCAAGATCATCTACCTTTGTTGACCTTGCAGTGTGGTAAGCCAGATTACAAAAATGGGAGTAGGCTGAAAATCCAGTTGTATTCTTTAGCTTGCTTACAACTCAGGAACTAATAAACCAGAATACACTTGTGAACACAGAACACAGTGGTGCTACTATTTTCGACCAGCTATGTAGTCTTACAAAATATTTAATTTCTCTAACCCTGGTTCCTCTTCAGTAAAATGAAAATAAATACCTACTTAACTCACAGAGTTACCATAAGGACTAAATGAGCTAATCTTATGGTGTTATTAACATCTGTTTTTCCAAGCAGGCTATCAGCCACATTTAAATTTTAGCTACCAACATCCTCCACCAGATTAGAATCTCTACTATCCAGGACATAAATGATGCCAATATAATACAAATCCAGCCAACAAGAATCTGTTAATTATCTGTGGCATATAAGGTACTATGCTAAGCACTACATGGAGTTCAAAAATGAATGAAAATTTGGAAGACCGAGTTGGAAAGAAATATGGCATATCTACAAAAAATTCTGGTATAGTTGAACCATAATATAATAAAAATGGAAACAGCTAGGAGCACCTGGGTGGCTCAGACAATTGAGTGTCCAACTTCAGCTCAGGTCATGATCTCACAGCTAGTGAGTTTGAGCCCCATGTCAGGCTCTGTGCTGACAGCTCAGAGCCTGGAGCCTGCTTTGGATTCTGTGTCTCCCTCTCTCTCTCTGCCCCTAACCCACTCGCATTCTGTCTCTGTCTCTCTCAAACATAGATAAACATTAAAAAAAAATTTTTTTTAATGGCAACAGCTAGATGGAACCAGATTTTTATTGGGAAAAGGGGAGGACTGTCATAGAAAAAGTAGCATTTAAACTTGGGGCGCCTGGGTGGCGCAGTCGGTTAAGCGTCCGACTTCAGCCAGGTCACGATCTCGCGGTCCGTGAGTTCGAGCCCCGCGTCGGGCTCTGGGCTGATGGCTCAGAGCCTGGAGCCTGTTTCCGATTCTGTGTCTCCCTCTCTCTCTGCCCCTCCCCCGTTCATGCTCTGTCTCTCTCTGTCCCAAAAATAAATAAACATTGAAAAAAAAAAAAAATTTAAACTTGCCGTGGAGGATTTGAAAAGCACTATAGGGGAAGAAAATAGAGTGGAGAAACACACAGGAAAAGGAAAACAGTGAGTTTAGCAGAACAGGAAGTCAACCCGTTGGGCAGGAGCTCAGAGTGTGAGGAGAACAAAAGGCACTGGTACCCGAAGACAAGAGGCTGGCTGCCAGGCCAAGGAGCAGAGACTTCAGTTCTTTTAAGTGCAGAGTTTCCTGGTCAGTCACTCAGTGCTTCCCCATATTCTGTCACAGATAATAAATTGTGAATAATTCCTCTTAAAATATAAATTAAAGGAAATCCAAGGCAATTTTTGTCATAACATTTCTTTCCCTAACTTGGATCTTCGTTCCAGAGTGGAAGAGAAAGAGGACAACTTCCCAGAAGTACCAGGGTTGTCTGTGACTGCCCCATCACCAGGCTTATTTATCTTCAGGAGGTCCAGAAAGAAGCCTAGAAGGGATTTGCTTCCTGAAACTTCTTGTCTGTTTTCATGAAATTTGGGTATGTTCTTGGGAAGGCTTTCCACTTCTAAGTGTCCTTGGCCATGCATGTCATGACAGAAAGACTCAGAGATTCCAGAGGCCGCGGTGGAGGAGGTATAGGGAGGGGACAGTGGTAAAAAGTAATTTTGTTTGACCTACAGTTTCTGCTGACTACGTATCACAATCCTTCACTAACCTTATTTACTGAATGCTGGTCACTGTGATGAGCAGGTAAAGGACCGAGTGGTAATCAAACAGAAAATTATCCAATCTAGGTCATCATCAGAGCCATACACTGACTGGAAGGGCCCCTCTGGAGACACAGGGTACAGATGACAGGAAGGAGAAGCAACGAGAAG
Source organism: Leopardus geoffroyi (assembly GCF_018350155.1). Classification (NCBI taxonomy): domain Eukaryota; kingdom Metazoa; phylum Chordata; class Mammalia; order Carnivora; family Felidae; genus Leopardus; species Leopardus geoffroyi. Next base: position 137,027,632 of record NC_059332.1, on the reverse strand, counting down.
GCCGAAGCCCAGTAGAGAGACTAGCACTAGAGTCCAGGACTACAAAACACAAGTGTCACTAGAAAGCAGATGACCCCTAGGCATGACAACGAATAAATTCACTTCAAGTTGGGGAAAACATTTAGCTATGTTTCAAAAGGAAGGTCGAGCAGGGAGGGAAAGTACCACCAACAAATAAACATTAGAACAGGATTGGGGGTGAGGGGAGGGACAATGAGTTCAGCTGAATTTCACGGAGTTCCAGTAACAAAATATTTCAGGGGTTTATGGCTCACATTGGGCACAGGCTAAGCAAGTCAACTGAAGCTGCCCCCACAGCTGTTTGAGGGAGTTGTCTGCTGCAAGAGAGGAGGTAAATGGGAGGGAAAGTCATTTCTTTCTGACTCAATACTTCACTCCTATTGTTGACATGGCTGGCTCCTGCACAGATTTCTACCACAGCCAATGGCATTGCAAATGGAGAAATTACTGCCTGTGTCTGGTGGATAGTTAGATAGGAGGAAACATGGAAAACTTCAGTGTGTGTGTGTGTGTGTGTGTGCGTGCGCACGCACATGGGCACTCACACAAATTCAGGGGCTCATGCCTGTTATATATCTGAATGGCTCATTTTGTATACTGAATGGCTCATCTGAATGGCTCATTCTCTGAATGTTTGAGAAAAACATCTCAAAACATTTTGGAATACAGAACTTCATTTTGCTCTGCTCCTTCCTTGCACATGAAAATAAAGGCTGATTTTTGATGGACTCTGAACCCAAACACTAGTAATCTACAACAATAAAGTTTGGGAGTCTGTAAAAACATAAAATCTTATTTAAAATAAATCAGAGGGACGGGGCGTCTGGGTGGCTCAGTCGGTTGGGCGTCCGACTTCGGCTCAGGTCATGATCTCGCGGTCCGTGAGTTCGAGCCCCGCGTCAGGCTCTGTGCTGACAGCTCAGAGCCTGGAGCCTGTTTCAGATTCTGTGTCTCCCTCTCTCTCTGACCTTCCCCCATTCATGCTCTGTCTCTCTCTGTCTCAAAAATGAATAAACGTTAAAAAAATTTTTTTTCATAAATAAATCAGAGGGGCTTCTGATTCAGGGAAAGGGACAGAGCATACCTAGGTTGCCTCCCTTCTCTCCTGAGGTTGGACTAGCACAGAAATCAGAGCAGAGGAAACCTAACACACCAGAGGTAACTGGGTTCTTTCTGGAAGCTGGAAATACACAAATGCAAGGCACCTTGAAACAATTATTAGAGTAGTTCATAAAAGAACTGAATTTCAGAAAAGCTTAGAAAACTATGTCCTCCCCCCCTCCCACCCAATGAACCTGGTCCTTTAAACCTGCACCCAAAGCCTTAGCTCTGTGTGTTAAAAACATGGGTGGCGTGAATGAAGAAGGTTCCTGTCAGGGGTTTTGATGCCAGAGAGAGACCAAGAAACCCTACTCTTAACTATAGACTGAAAGAAGAAAAAATAAATCAAGAAGGCAGCTCTGACCACAACCATGCACAGAGGAAGTCTTCTCTAACTTGACATTGTTCCAACCCACCTTTCTGCTTGCTCTCTCCCATCAGCCTAGAGGTATGCCGGCAGGAGGAAATGCTCCATCCACTGACCCAGAACTAGATCAGTTCACCCAGTGTGGGAAGAGGCATGTCACGGAAACAGATTCCCACAGCCACAGTGAAATCTATGACCAGCTACTGCACCAACCTTGACTCTAATAAATGTGAGCACTACAAACACCACAATGGACCATTGGCTGTTTAAAGAAAACCAAGAGCAAGAAAGAACGAACATAAGATGAACAAACAGAATTAATGAGCCATAAAAAAATAAATTAGAGAGCATTCTGGGAATACAAGAATACTTTTACAATTCTTTTCTCCATCCTCAGATCTACAACAGGTTACTGTATCCATAAAACAGGAGAAGACTTCAGTGAAAAAGGAGTATGGTGGGACTGGATTCTTTGTTCTTCACAATCTTTATTTTCCTGACCTCATTCTAAATAAAGGAAAGCAAAGCAAGATGAACAAGGCAGATCTGAGTGATGACAGCACCATGAAACAGAGATTGGTTGATCCCACGCAAAGAGTGATAGCAAAATAAAAGTTGGAACTTAGGGATGATGGTGGAGGCAGAGTAGAAGATATAGTAAGGATGTTGAGGGAAGTAATAATTCTGGGCTTTGAGGGGACCTGAGGACAGAAACAAAATGATTGTGCCATCACGTGCTGCACTCCAAGTGTACTCTTAATCAGCTACAGATAAGAGTGAGTTGTTCCTAAGTACTGTGGGATATAAACGTAGGGTTTCAGGAAAAAGTAGAATGCAAATAACACATTCTTAAAAATGAAAAATATGGTTACCAAAATTGAAAATTTTAAATGCAAAGATAGATTTAATAATAAAATTGACATGACTAAAGATCTCATAGATGGTGTCCTAAAGTGAAAAGTATTCTAAACGTAGTGTAAAAAGAAAACAGAGATAGGAAACTATAAGACAATCTCAAAGACATGAAAGATAGTGATAGGAAATCCAGTATCTATCAAAAACCCTTTCAAGAAGGAAAGAATAGACACAATAAAGGCGAAGAGGAAAACCAAAACATAGAAGAAAATTTTGCCGAGCTGAAGAACACTTCAACTGAAAGGCTTATTGAAGACCTACAGGATTAAACAAAATGTCTCACACCTGGTGACATGATAAAGAAGTTCCATCATTCAGAGGATAAGTTAACAGTTTCCAAGAAGAAACTGATTCCTCAAAGAAATAAGACTCAGACTGATGATACCAGCATTTCTCAGGGCACCCAGCTGGTTCTGTCAGTTGAGCATCCGACTCTTGATTTCATCTTGGGTCATGATCTCACAGTTTGTGAGTTTCAAGCCCCATGTTGGGCTCCATGCTCACGGTGCAGAGCCTGCTTGGGATTCTGTCTCTCTCCCTCTCTCTCTCTCTGCCCCTCCCCTGCTCACTTATGCATTCTCTTTCTCTCTCAAAAATAAATAAACCTTTTTAAATAAATTAAAAAAAAATTAAAACATCATTTGCAATTGCACCAAAAGAATAAAATACCTAGGAATGAACATAGCCAGGAGGTGAAAGACTTGTACTCCAAAAACTATTAAACACTAATGGAAGAAACTGAAGATGACACAAACAAATGGAAAGATATTCCAGGCTCATGGGTTGGAAGAACTAATATTGTTAAAATGTTCATACTACCCAAAGCAATCTATAGATTCAATGCAGTCCTTCTCAAAACACCAACAGCATTTTTCACATAACTAAAACCAATACTAAAATTTGTATGGAACCACAAAAGACTAGCCAAAGTAATCTTTAAATTTTTTTTAATCTTTATTTATTTTTGAGAGAGAGAGAGAGAGAGACAGCATGTGAACAGGGGAGGAGCAGAGAGAGGGAGAGACACAGAATCTGAAGCAGGCTCCAGGCTCTGAGCTGTCAGCACAGAGCCTGACGCGGGGCTCGAACTCACAAACTGTGAGATCATGACCTGAGCTGAAGATCAACTGACTGAGCCACCCAGGCGCCCCATAGCCAAAGTAATCTTGAGAAAAGAACAAAGCTGGAGGTATCACAATCCCAGATCTTAAGATTTATTACAAAGTTGTAGAAATCAAAACAGTATGGTACTGATACAAAAATAAACACATAGATCAATGGAACAGAATAGAGAACGCGGAGATAAACCCACATTTATATGGTCAATTAATCTATGACAAAGGAGACAAGAACATACAATGGGGAAAAGATAGTCTCTTCCGTAAATGGTGTTGGAAAAAATAAATAGCTACATCTAAAAGATAGAAACTGGACCACTCTCTAACACCATACACAAAATTAAACTTAAAATGGATTAAGGTCCTAAATGTAAGACCTGAAACCGTAAAAATCCTAGAAGAGAACATAGGCAGTAATTTCTCTGACATCAGCCATAGCAGCATTTTTCTAGGTATGTCTCCTAAGACCAGGGAAACAAAAGCAAAAATAAATTATTGGAACTACACCAAAAGAAAATATTCTTGCATGGAAAAGGAAACCATCAATAAAATGAAAAGACAACATGCTGAATGGGAGAGATATATGCAAATTATATATCCAATCAGGGGTTAATATCCAAAATATACAAAGAACGTACACAACTCAACACCAAAAACACAAACAATTTGATTTTTAAAAAATGGGCAAAGCACTACTAGGTATTAATCCAAAGGATACAAAAATACTGATTCAAAGGGGCACATGCACTCCAATGTTTATAGCAGCTCTATCAATAATAGCCAACTTATGGAAGGAGCCCAAATGTCCATCAACTGATGAATGGATAAAGAGGATATAGTATATATATATACAATGGAATACCACTCAGCAATCAAAAAGAATGAAACCTTGACATTTGCAACAACATGGATGGAACTAGAGTGTATTATGCTAGGTGAAATATGTCAGTCAGAGAAAGACAAATATATGATTTCACTCATATGTGGAATTTAACAAACAAAAAAGATGAACATAGGGGAAGGGAAGGAAAAAGAAGATAAAAACAGAGAGGGAGACAAACTATAAGAGACTCTTAAATACAGAGAACAAAATGAGGATTGTTAGAGGGGAAGTGGGGGGTACGGACTAAATGGGTGATGAGCTTTAAGGAGGGCCCTTGTTGGGATGAATACTGGGTGTTATATGTAAGTGATAAATCACTGGGTTCTACTCCTGAAACTAATACTACATTGTATGTTAAATACCTTGAATTTAAATAAATAAATTTTAAAAATGGGCAGAGGACCTGAAGAGACCTGTTTCCAAATAAGACATAGAGATGGCCAACAGACACATGAAAAGATGCTCAACATCACTCATTATCAGGGAAGTACAAATAAAAAGCACAATGATATACCCTCTTACACCTGTTAGAACAGCTAAAATCAAAATGACAAGAAACAAATGGTGGAAAGGATGTGGGGGAAAAGGAACCCTCATGCACTGTTAGTGGGAATGTAAATTAGGATAGCCACTGTGGAAAACATTATGGAGGTTCCTTACAAAATTAAAAATAGAAATACCATAGGATCCAATAATTCCATTTAGGTATTTACTCAAAAAAAATGAAAACACAAACTCAAAAAGATACACGCACCCCTATGTTTACTGCAGCATTATTTACAATATCCAAGATAAGAAAGTAACCCAAAAGTCCACTGATAGATAAATAAAGATATATATAATAGAATATTACACAGCCATAAAAACGGTTGAGATCCTGTCATTTGAGACAAGATGGATGGAACTAAAAGGTATTCTGCTAAGTAAAATAAATCAAACTGAGAAAGATAAATACCATATGATTCCACTCATAAGCGGAATCTAAAAAAAAAAAAAAAAACCCAAATGGATAAAAAAACAAAAAGCAGAATCAAACCTATAAATACAGAGACTAAACTGATGGTTGCCAGAGGGGAAGGGGCAAGGGATGGGCAAAGTGGGTGAAGGGGAAAGAGAGATACAGCCTTCCAGTTATGGAATCAGTAATTCGTGAGAATAAAAGACACAGCATAATGTAGTCGGAAACACTGTAATGATGATGTAATGGGACAGATGGCAGTTACACTTGTGGTGAACATAGAATAATGTATAAACCTGTCAAATCACTAAGTTGTACACCTGAACCTAATGTAATATTGTGTGTTAACTATTCTCAAATAAAAAATAAAAAATATAAAATAATAAAAAAAATTGTTAAGGGCTCCAAGAGTGATACAAAATAAATGACCTCTATGCTTAGCAAATTCTTCTTTCCCTTGTGCAAACACAGTAACTCATATCCACAGGATAATGTTGTGAATGTCAGTGATGGAATCATTTTTTGTGTAAACCATGAACATATTTGAGAACTACAACATAGTAATCAGAAATCATGACAATCTTGAAGGGAGTGGTTTGGAGAAGCAAAACAACATATCCTTTGCTTCTTAACTTACAAACTTCTTTATCATTTAGGTTTTTTTAGTAAGTCTGTATATATCACATAACTAAGAAAGTAGTCATGATCAAGAACATGATCAATACATTACTCCTAAACAAAGAAAGTTTTTCACATCAGTATAAAAAGGTCTACAACAGTGTATCATTTCATTATTAGGTTAACTTTAATATAGTGCTAGGCAAAGCAACATCTATCTCTGAATGGATAGCACCAATTGCACACTACAAGAGCCTTAACAATTTCACAATTAATGAGTTACCCAGTTTGTTATAGGAAAAAAACCAATCTGTATCTGTAAAGCAGTTACCGTCTTTGCAGATTATTTACATACTTCTTGTCCTACAACCTAAAATTCTTATCCTATGTTGACACCCTGGGGCTCAATGTGTTAGGGACTGAAAAAGAATGTATCTAATTCATTTCCCATTGCTTTCCAGAAGAGCCATAAATGACTGGAAGATCCTGTCTTCTTCAAGGTAAACAATATACCTCCCTTCTACTCAAGAGTATCATCAAGTGATCACCATGAAACTATCTAGAGGGACTACCAAACACCACAAAAATCAAAATTTAGGGGCCTATGTGAAAAGGCAGTGCAGTATGTTGATTTCAATTTTTCTTCTTGAACAAGAGTAATTATTATAAAATTCATTCCCAGTATTATACAAATTGGCTGGTGAGGAGAAAGGTAGCTGGAACAGAATTAGTGACAAATCAGCTAAAAATGCCTCACAGAGACCTTGACCAAATAATCACAGTGAGGTATTCTAAAAATCACTCATAATGAGTTATTCTAAAAAAACACTCAAGACAAAGGATTCTCTCGTTGACTCTGACAAATATCAGAATTTTCTATAGATTCTATTTACTTATACCGATTTGGGTCATTGGCTACTGTGCCATATGGTAGAAACTTAAACTTATAGCTTAAACTATAAATGGTATGGAAATGACTTTATTTATACACAGAAGAGCAAAAGGTAAAAAGAAAATTTTTATCAGCCAATTGTTATACAAATGGAAATCTGGTTAATTAAGTCCTTTATACCACTTAAGGGATCATAAAAACAGCAATATAATGATATGCCAGGCTTACAAGTTGGGTCTAAAAGAAATTTTATAATATTTTCTACAATATTTTGAGAAATGCAGCAATAATGGCTCAGCTAGATAGTTTCTCAAGTAGAATTGAAGGTCAGTGTTCACTTGGAAGCATCAGTTTGCATTTTTTTTTTATTTTAATGGAAATTTCTTCACATTATTGTAAAGAATCCTGTATGGAACAGAGAATTGAATAATTCACTCTGCCAATGAAAAATATTATCAGGTAGAGGTACTTCCGGCATGTGATACTGTACTTTGAGCTTGTAGCACTTTTTAAACTTAGAAACCAAAAGGATTTGGAACCCCTATGGCCAGTGGGCCCTACTGTGTCTCCAGTCATGAGAGAGCTCTTCCAGCAGAAAGCAGCAGATAGGCAGCCAGAGAGAAGTGCTTCTAATGGGGAGAAAATTACACTTCTTTTCTGTATTGAGAAAGTGTCTAAAAGTCAGCTTCTAAAATAGTTTTATCGTTTTAGGGATGACACAAAGCATAGAGGCAGAAACGAGTATCAGTGAGAAGCGAGGTAATTGCCCCTCAGAATCGCAAAATGGCTTAGAGGGACAAAGTACCACGTAGGAATTGGCTAAGATACCAGAGGAATTGGAGGACAATCTGTACCTCGGTTAAACGAACAGGCCCACATCCTACCCATCAACATCAGCCTTCACATTTTACTTCCTGCTCCCTAGCCCCCATATATCTGCCAAGATCAAAAATAATTAAGGAGTTTCACACTTAAGGATAACAAGTGGGGTGAGGGCGGTAGAGGTCCAAGGACAGCAAACCAGCAAATTGGTGAGTCTGCATTCTGGAGGTGGGACTTAATTCCATCCTCCCTTGCACTTCCATCAGGTAACTCCACAGGCAACTAGGCTTTTACTCCCTGAAAAGGACAGGAAAATCATAGATCTGGAGAACCTAGTCAGTCCCAGAAAAGCCTTGTTGTGAAACCCGCTATTCCAAAACTCAGCTCAAGCCGCACTGAGAGTCTCCAATCAGCATTTCTAGTTCCTCATGGTTACAACTGAATGGATGGTAAAATATTTGTGATAAGCTTCCAAAAACAAGAGCAAAAGAAAAGAAAAGGAAGGAAGGAATGGAGAGACAGAGGGAGATTAGGGAAAAGAGTTAATTCAGGTAGCAGAAGACAGGTGCTTTTAAAACACCTATAACTAACCTAACTAATATCCTCTGGGAGATTAAAAAGGACACTAACAGCGAGCCAAAATCCACACCAAGGAAAATGTATAAATTGTTCATTTTACATTTTTTAAAAGAAACCTTTAGATGACAAAGAATATCTCTTAGAAATTAAAAATAGGCCAGAAATTACTTTTTAAAATTCACTGTAAGAGTTGGAAGGTAAAGTTGAAGAAATCTAAAAAAGTAGCCTTTATCACACCCACCCACCCACCCCTGCCAAAAAAAACACCCCAAAACCTGAAAGGATCCTCTGAGTATGTGGCCAGCACAATGAATGAAAAAGAATACATAATCATGAAACTTCAGAACACTAGAGATAAAAGGGCCAAAAGGCTTGGGTGAGGGAGAGGACTGTGGTAAAAGAATCAGTAATAATACTAGTAACAGATTACTCAGTAGCAATAAGGAGAATTAGAAAACAGTGGATAAATGGCTTCAAGAGAATAAAGGAAAATTCCATACCCAGTCAAACTATTATTTTCCTAGAAAAGTAGGAAAGAAAACATTTTCAGACATGGAAGAAGTTTAAAAATGTAGCTAACATGGGCCCTCTCTTAGGAAGTTCCTCCGGAATTTATCCCATAAAGTGAGACAAGAGAATAAGCCATTTGAAGGGGACATAGGATCACAGAGCAGAAAGATGGAAGATTTTTGTCAGGTATTACTCCAGGGGCAAAAAGTGTAACTTTGTATTTGAGCATGTGAAAAATATTATTGATGAGCATATCACATAAATGTTGAAGTATGTGAGAAAAAAATCAGAGTTTAAAAACGGGGCGAGGGAGCACGTGACACAGTTGTTAACCAAGAAAAATTGAAACGTTTGAAGAGAAAGAAAAGTGTACCTATAATTCCCTACGTGGCTCAGCAATGGGCACTATTTACATATCACAGTAACGATTTAGTCAATAATTGTGATATACTTATATTGGAGGAGAGGAAGAAAGAGAAAATTGTGTTGAGTGGGGAGGAGCTAAATCATGTTGTGAGTAAAGAGTTAATGGGTCTTAAATTGATAAAAAGGTCAAGAAATGTCTGCATGCCACAAACCCTATATAACTGCAGCTCAGCTTCTGATACCAGGGAAAGGGCAAGAAAATTGGAAACTTGTTTCTGAAGCGCGAACACGAGAGAATAGTTATCTATCATAAAACTTAGTATGGCACTAGACTTTCACAACTAAGGATATCTATTGTCTCAACACTTACAACAACCCTAGGAAATGTATACTGGAATAGAGGACAAAAGGCTCAAGAGATTGATTTACCCAAGGTGAATCACCTGATTAGTAGAAAAATGAGATTTTCAACTGAAGTCTGACTCATGAGTCCAAATGCTTTCCCAGTGCCCAACCAGCTTCAAACAGGCTGCTTCAGACTACCTCTGAAAGGACACTACAGTGTAAATGACATCAGTAGTTGAAAGCTTTGCCCAAAGTTTCTCTCCAAATCTGTAAACCACTGGACCAGTTCCATGTCAGGCGTTTTCTCCAACCCTGTTTCCTCCATCCATGGAACACTGTGATGGCACAGTTCATCAGTAGCACAGCTATACAGGAAAATTACCTACGCTCATCTCTTTTCTCCCCATTTATCGGTAGAAAAAGATCTCTGTGCTTCTTGTCTTACAGAAAATCAAAAATTATCATGTGGCTCCATCTACAGCAGTCACTTAAAAACCATGTCTTTTGCTTTCTAGTAACAGCCCCTGTGGTCTGGAAGAGTCCCTGGGATAAACCGTGCTGGTTTGATTTAGGGAAGAAGACAATAAAGTCACATTAGTATTTGCTTTTGAGCATGTGTGCAGCAGAAGTTTTGTTTCTAAGAAATCTCAAGGGCCTAACTTCATTTACGGGACTATTTCAGGGCTTCTGGCATTTAGATGCTCTTTGCTTTTTCTTTTGTTTGTCCATTTGTTTTCATTTGTTTCCCACCCCTTGCTTTTGGTTTGTAAAGAAAGAAAACTCAATGATTATTTCATTCCTTGCCCGATAGCTATAGAAGATTCATTTGTATTACAAATGTATTAGTCAACTAGAAGCCCTACATCACACCCGAGGATACGTGCCAAAGGCCGTGGTCACATCAAGGCAGGCAGGAAGGTAGCAGATCAGAAAACCCGTTTGGGGGAGCTCCAGTGGTCTTTGCAGGGAACACAGAGTGCAACTAATATGGGCATAGGTAACCCACTTCAGTTTCAAGCAACCACAGAAATTCTCCTCAGTCTCCTAAAGGGCTTCAGGATAAAGCGACACAGAATGTAGGTCTTTCAAACACATCTCGGAGCAGATTTCAAAGCATCCATGAGGAACCCTACTTCAGAGACTCCCTGAACCAGCAGAACTCCTCAAAGACGCAAGAGGTTCTTGACCTGAATTATAAGGGACAAGCAGCATGCTTATGGATCCTACTCCCTCTCTTTTAAAACTGCCATCCTGATTAAATGCAACTCTCCACCAGCTACTCATGTAGCTGAACTGACTGAAGAGAACAGACTCCTCAACCTCTCACACCTTTCCTTTCACCCCCACTCAGCTGATGACGTTCCTCTCAAATCCCTAAGACTTGAGGCAATCAGAGAAGCCCCACAGGACCATGCCTGCCCACCTATGGACCCTGCGCCTAAACTCTGCCCTCCTGCCCACCCTCCTACCAGAAAACAATCTCTTCACTAGTGCACTAGGTTCTACCCTCCTTCTACTCTGTGATTCTTCCCCCTCCCCGCTTTGCAAGGGTTGTTTGTACTTCATGTTTTCAATTCCTTTCCTCTCAATCTCTTATGAACTCACTCCAATTACCTTCACCCTGACAGATCCATCAAAACTGCTCTTGCCAAGATCATCAACGACCTCCAAGTTGCTAATTCCAATGCCCAGTTATCAATTATCAGTGTTCTTGATGTAAGAGCAACATTTGACACAACTGATCACTTTTGCTTCCTGTACTTTCTTCATTGTCTTTCAAGATGCCACAGGGAGAGGGGGTCCATCTCAATCTCCTATGTCAGGTCCTCTTCTCTCTGACTTTGGTCTTTGGTCTCTCTCTCTCTCTCTCTCTCTCTCTTTAACTTTGATGAAATCATGAATATAGGCAACTAGTGGTGACTAAAACTATTAGAAAAAGGTTCATAGAAAACTTGATAATGGATAAATTGTTAACACTTGATTAATCTTAACATCACTAACAATGGTATTTCCAGATCTTATTGCCTCCTGACGCAACTCAATAGTTTTCTTACCAATAATATTAAACTGGACTCTAATTAAGCCTTAAGAACTAACGTTAATAGGTAATAAAGACAATGATGTTAAGAGGTAATAAAGGAGGAGATATAAGAGATTATGCTAAATGCTGTCATAAAGATTCAATTGGCCAACTCCCAAACTGTAGAATATTTTACAGGAAATATGTTCTATTTCTTCAGCAAATAAATTTTTTTCAGTAAGAAAAAAAAAAAAAAAAGGAAGGTCATGCCAAACAAATGCACTGTTTGGACTTTGGACCCTGACTGAAACAAACCAACTATAAACAGACATTTTTGAGGTGAGCGGTGGGGAAACAAGGAACATAATCTTACAAAATTATTACTTATTTTACTGTCAAATATTGTCATGTATGGGGCTGTATTTTTATTTTTATTTTTTCTAAATTTTTATTTAATTCTAGCTAGTTAATATACAGTGCACTACTGGTTTCAGGAGAATTCAGTGATTCATCAATTGCATACAACACCCAGTGCTCATCACAACAAGTGCCCTTCTTAATATTCATCACCCATCTAACCCATCTCCCAACAACCTCCTCCATCAACACTCAGTTTGTTCTATATCATTAAGAATCTCTCATGGTTTGCTTCCCTCTCTCTTTTTCCCCCTCCCATATGTTCATCTGGTTTTTTTTTTCTTCAATTCCACATCTGAGTGAAATCATGTTGTATTTGTCTTTCTCTGACTGACTTATTTGGCTTAGCATAATATTGTCTAGCTCTGTCCTCATTGTTGCAAATGGCAACATTTCATTCTTTTTGATGGCTGAGTAATATTCCTGTGTGTGTGTGTGTGTGTGTGTGTGTGTGTGTTATACACATACACCACATCTTCTTTATCCGTTCATCAGCTGAGGAACATTTGGTCTCTCTCCATACTTGGCTATTGTTGATAAGGTTGCTATAAATATCAGGGTGTATGTATCCCTCTGAATCTGTATTTTTGTAGGTTTTGGGTAAATACCTAGTAGTGCAATTGCTGGATCATAGGGCAGTTCTATTTTAACTTTCTGAGGAACCTCCATCCTGTTTTCCAGAGTGGCTGCACCAGTTTGCATTCCCACCAGCAGGGTAGGAGGGTGTCTGTTTCTCTACACCCTTGTGCTGTTTCTTGTCTTGTTAATTTTAGATACTCTGACAGGCATGAGGTGGTATCACATGATGGTTTTGATTTGTATTTCCCTGATGATGAGTGATGTTGAGCATCTTTTATGTGTCTGTTAGCCATCTGGATGTCTTCTTGGAAACACTGTCTATTCATGTCTTCTGCCCATTTCTTACCTGGATTATTTGTTTTTGGGGTGTTGAGTTTAATAAATTCTTTATAGATTTTGGATACTAACCCTTTATTAGATATTTCATTTGCAAATATCTTCTCCCATTCCATAGGCTGTCTTTTAGTTTTGGTCATTGTTTCCTCCGCTGTGAAGAAGCTTTTTATTCTGATGAAGTGCCAATAGTTAATTTTTGCTTTTTCTCCCCCTGGCCTCCAGAGACATGTCTAATAAGAGTTGTTACGGCCAAGGTCAAAGAGGTTGCTCCCTGTATTCTCCCCTAGGATTCTGATGGCTTCCTGTCACGTTTAGGTCTTTCATCCATTTTGAATTTATTTTTGTGTATGGTATAAGAAAATGATCCAATTTCATTCTTCTGCGTGTCACTGTCCAGTTTTTCCAACACCATTTGTTGAATAGACTGTCTTTTTTCCACTGGATATTCTTTCCTGCTTTGTCAAAGATTAGTTGACCATATAGTTGTGAGTCCATTTCTGGGTTTTCTATTCTGTTCCATTGATCTATGTGCTTGTTTTTGTGCCAGTACCATGATATCTTGATGACTACAGCTAGATAATATAGCTTGAAATCTGGAACCATGATGCATCCAGTTTTGTTTTTCTTTTCCAGGGTTGCTTTGGCTATTCGGGGTCTTTTGTGTAAGGCTATATTTTTAAAAGTCCTTCTCTGGTAAGGGTATACACTGAGGTATTAATATTTATGGGTGCAAAAATATGATGTCTCAAGTTTTCTTTTTAAAAACTCACACATTCACACACAAATGTGTTGAAGGGAATTACATATCATTCTCTTCATTTTTTTCATATGTATGAAAAATTCTAGATGCTAAGAAAAAGTGGCATAATCTAACAATATAGTAGATATATTATGAAAAGGAAATATGAAAACTCTAGTTTCCTTCCCTTTTCTCTTTATACACACTCTCTTGGTGATTTCATTCATTACATCTTTGCTGAGGGCTCATGACATTATATCAAGTCCAGACCCACTCCCCAATCCCAGATGTCACTACCTGGATGGTCTGAAAACATCTCAAACTCCACATAGCCAAAACTGAACTGATTTCCCCCCAAGAAAACTTCATTTACTTGTAGACTTTCCTATATCAATTGTTGACACTCCACTTTCTAAGTATTCAGGTGAAAATAAGTGGACTCATCCCTGATGCTGTTCTCACACTCAGTACCCAGTCCATCAGCAAATGCTTGTCAGTTCTATGTTAAGATATATCAAGATATAACCATTCCTCACTGCTGCTCGATTACCACCCTTGTCAGAGTCACCATCAACTCCTGTTTCTCACCAAGTTACTATAATGGTCTCCTAACTGCTCTTCCTGCTTCAACCCCTGGCTTCCTTTGAGTCCCTTCTCAACCCAGCAAGCCAAGGTGAACTTGGCTTGAACTTGACTTGAAACATAAGGCATATCTTGCCTCTTAAAATCCTGCATGAGTTCCCATATGCCTCAGAATAAAAGCCTAAATCTTAGTTGCCACCTGGACTCATGATCTCCTCTCCATTCACCTCTCTGACCACATTTTCTTCCACTCTTAATTCCTGCCTTCCTCTGTTCTACTCAAGCTGGTCTCCTAGAATATTCTAGAGCTGTTCTTTCAGGACTCTGCACTTTCTGGGCCCTTTGCCTGGAATGCTGCTGCCCGTGGATGACTCTCTCATTTCCTCCTTGAAGGGTTACTCAAATGTTGTTACCAAGAGGCTAACTCTATCCTGCTTCTCCCCTAATTCCAGCATTCCTGCTCCCCTGTCTCTAGCTCTTGTTTTCCTTTGTCCATAGTACCTGTCTCTTCCAAATATAGATAATTAACTTGTTCATAGTGTTTGCTTTTTTGTCTTCACCACCTAGAATGTAAGCACCAGGGAGGCAGGGCTGGATGTATCCCAGAACAGATCAGTGCTGGGCTCCTAGGATGCTCAACAAAAATTGCTAAACGATCAAAGCAATCAGTGAATCAGTAACTTCCATTTCCAACCATACTATGGACTCATTAGGGCAGGGTTTATACCACTGTTTTAAGTGCAGAGACTCCATCTGAACCTCAGAAAAGTCCAAGGACAATATCCGCAACACACACACATAAGTTAATGTCCTTCCAGTAAGAGTTGATGGAAAAAACACATAATAACCAAAAAAAGACTAAGATCAATAATGCATAGACTAAATCTGTATTTTTTCCTTGCTCCATGAGTCCAGGAAATGAATTTGTATTAATAAAATATCATCATGCAGTGTCATCAAATATTTAATAGGCACCTATGTTCCAGGTACTGTTCCAGAAACTAAAGATAGTGACAGTCTGCCCTCAGAGAACTTACAATCTACTGCCTCCATCAGTTTGTAAACATTTGGAAACATAGTTCATACATATGTAAGAAGCATTATTGTGCTCATACCTAGTAGTGGATCTCTTATATTAATGCATTCTCATCACGGCCATTATCATCTCTGAGGGACAAACCTTAGTTTTGGAGGATCAAAAAATCTTACATATTACCATGGTTTTTGGTCTTCTAAAGCCCAAGTATGTAACAAAACCTTATTCCTTAGTATTCAATCGTCCCACCAGATTAAATTAGATTTTTCAACTTAGGGGAGTCCATTCAAAAAGATTGAGATACACGGTGATAATGTGTCAAGTCCCCTGGGCTCATGGGTCTCAGATGCACCACCCCTGCCCCAGCCCAGCTTTGCAACCTCTGAGGGCTGTAGGTCCCTCAAAAGTTAGTTGGTGGCTAGATAGGAGCCACCCACAGCACAACACCACCATGGGACACAGCATGGAGACATGTGGGAATATAGAGACTGAGAAAGGTAAGATTAGGAGAGAGGGAGACACAAGGAAAGAGGCTGTGATTCTTTAGCCTAAGAAACTTTTTTTTAGAGAAAAACCCATGAGAAAAATCAGTATTTGAGTTTGTTCGTGAGTAGAGAAAGATGTGTGCCGCACCAGTGATTTCTAACAATTACGAGTTTATGCTTTTTCACAGATGACTAAGTGATCTCTCACTAAGGTTGATTAATGGAACGATTCAAAGAAAGATAGAAGAAACAAGCCAACCTCTACATCTAAAAAGGTGAGGGTTGAAGAGGGGGAATTTCCTGCTAAACATTTCATTTCCAAAATTCCAGTTCATACACTGGGGTGTGTACATATTTACACAATTAGGTAAGTGATTGTGAAGTCCCTGAATGATGCCAGACCTGGCCCCACAAGCCCTTTCCCTTCCCACTCTCCTCCACTCCAAACCACTCTCCTCTCTAATGGCAGCACCCTTGCAGATGCATGGAACTTCTCTCTTTAACCACACACACACATACACACACACACACACACACACACACACACACACAGAAACTCTGTTTCTTCCAATGGAAGTACTAGGATACCACCTCAAATTTATCATATTTTAATCCCAAATAGGAGAAAAAGCAGCAGCGTGGCAAAAACCTCAGGCCATTGAAGCTGTTAGCTCTCCATTCCACTGACGCTGGGTTCTGGGACTCAAGGTATCGGTGCTTTCTAAAAACAAGTATGTGATATTTGTTCACCACTTACACTCATAACACATCTTCTCACATACAGAAAATTTTCCTTCAATATAAGAACTGCTCTCAGAGTTAAATGTGAGTGTGGGTAATTTGAACCATTGCATACATTTAACGGAATATTCACACAGTACAACCACAAGCGTACAGAATCTCGATGGTCAAATAGTTCAGCCAGAATTTTTCACAAGATGATAAAGTGATAACTGATGCTCGAGATGACCAACTGTAATATCCCGAAATACTCCGAGTTACAAAATGCAATAGCATCAAGCAATCGCCTTGTGGGCACACGGTGAAGAACCAGACTAACCAGTGCCCTGCCACTTCTGAATTCATGCCACATTCGGGAAAGGTACTTATCTTTTTATTTATTTATCTATTTTGAGAGAGAGAGAGAGAGAGAGAGAGAGCGCAGGAGGGGCAGAGAGAGAGGGAAAGAGAGAGCATCCCAAGCAGGCTCCGCACCGTCAGCGCAGAACCCAATGCGGGGCTCGAAGGCACCAACTGTGAGACCATGACCTGAGCAGGAACGTATGCAGATGTTTAACTGACTGAGCCACCTAGGCACCACCGCTATGTATCATTTTGATGTCTCTGTTTCTTTACCCGCAAAATGGCCACAATGATAGTACCTAACTCATTAGGATGTTGTGAAGATATTTCACATGATGCTTGACAATATACTCAATAGCTGGCAGCTTTTTTTTTTTTTTCCAATATGGGTTTCATGTGAGTTTGATTTTCTGGTGTTCTGAATCTTTCTTTTTTTTTAAATGTTTTATTTGCTTTTGAGAGAGAGAGAGAGAGAGAGAGAGAGAGAGAAAGCTAGGGAGGGGCACAGAGAGAGGGAGACACAGAATCTGAAGCAGGCTCCAGGATCTGAGCTGTCAGGACAGAGCCTAACGTGGGACTCGAACTCGTGAACTGCGAGATCATGACCTGAGCCGAAGTTAGACGCTGAACTGACTGAGCCACCCAGGCGCCCCTGAATCTTCCTTAAAATGACCTATGATATATGTTGACAGTAAGTCAGAATACTTATTAAAGAGGACATCCAATATTCAAAGTATGGTTTGAAGCTTACTGTTGTGGAGAGACTGCTATTTACCCACCAAATATGCACTTAACTCTTACTATTCTGAACTGACCTCAGATTTCATTCCATGTATAATGCACATAGCTTAAAGACTGTATTTCCCAGTGTGCTTTGCAGCTGGATGAAGCCTAACTTCTGACCAATGGGATATAAGAGGAAGTGCTAAGAGTTCCCAGAAGTCTCCTTAAAGGAACCTGCTGCAGCAAAGTGTGTCCCTAACTGACGTTCTCCTCCTCCAACTTTCCAGCAGCCTGTAATGCAGCTGTGACTGCCGAAACTCCCGTAGCCCGTGGGACCAGGAGATGACCTTGAAAATGGAAGCCTTAAGCTAGGATAGGGAATAAAAAGTCAGAAGGAGCTTGAGTCATTTTGACTGCAGAGCTGCTGTGCTACTGGTAAAGGAGTCCAGATTTATTTTATGTGAGAGAAAAATAAACTTTGTCTTGTTTAACCCATTATTATTTTGGTGTTTTCTGTCATAGGGGGTTGATTCTAATCCTAAAACAGTTATACTTGAAATAGGATTTCTACAGCATATACTATTTCTTACCCTTCTAGTCTTTCCTATTTCATTTTAATATTTGTATGTATAAATACTTTAAGCTTATAGGATAGCTAAAAGCTTCCAAATGTAGGCAAAATCTCGAGTTATATTAACTCAGAAAATTGGCAGGAGCTGATATACCTCAGGAATGTTTTTTCCTTAATTGTAACACCATTTGTTTCTATAAAAACAAAACAAAACAAAAACAGAGAAACAATAATCAAATCTCAATTAATTTTGGTGAGTGGCAACAAGACTGCTTGAAAAAGAATAAGAGCATGAGGACAGATTTAATAACACAAGTAAAAAGAAATACATGTGCTGAATGTTAAAAAAATACATTCAGAAAAACTAGTTTCTAGCCTAGTTTTAAAAATGCCAGGCTATCTCATAATTTTATTGAATAGTTACAAAACAGTCTTAAAAATTTGACTCAAAATAAATTATATCAAACAACTACAAACCAATAACTACAGCATTAGCTAGTATTTATTAAATACTTAACTGTGGGCCAGGGTTATCCAAAGACAGAGGTCATGTTATGTAGACCCTCTTGATGATGTCTATGTTATATGGCAGGATAGGGGAGAAAAGAAGGTATTTTTTAAGAACTCAAATAATGTTAAAATGGTACAACTCTTTTATTTTTTTAAGTTTATTTCTTTATTTACTGTGAGATAGAGACAGCACGAGCTAGGGAGGGGCAGAGAGAGAGTGAGAGAAAGAATCCCTAGCAGGCTCCAGGTTCCACACTGAGCCTAACACGGGGCTCAATCCCACGACCTGAGCCTAAATCAAGAGTCAGACACTTAATCAACTGAGCTACCGAGGCGTCCCAAAATGGTACAACTCTTTAAATTTATGCCATCGCTTTTTATCCTACTCTAAGAGCTTCACACAGGAAATTGTTCTAGAATTGAAACTGTTTCCCTAATAATTAACTCTATTAGTAACTTCTCTGTGCCTCAGCTTTTCATGCATACATACAATAAGGAAAATAAAAGCAACAAAAACTGAGTTAATGCAGGTAAAATGCTTAGAACAATACCTGCCATAATTAGCTACCATTTGTAACAGGTAAATTACAAAACTCATCTCAGCGCGCCTGGGTGGCTCAGTCGGTTAAGCGTCTGACTTCAGCTCGGGTCATGATCTCACGGCTGGTGGGTTCGAGCCCCGTGTCGGGCTCTGTGCTGACAGCTCAGAGCCTGGAGCCTGCTTCGGATCCTGTGCCCCTGTCTCTCTCTGCCCCTCCCCTGTTTGTGCTCTCTCCCTAAATCTGTCTCTCTCTCTCAAAAATAAACACTAAAAAACAGAACTAAAAACACCTCAGCCATGCTTCTACTCTTTCATATGTAAACTGGTCAAACCATAACACAGCTCACATTCCTCACATGGAAGTTCCTGGAAGCAGGAATTTGACCAGTTTTGTTCCTTTGTACATCCTTACATATAAAGCAATACCTGGCACATGCAAAGAACTCATTAAATTGCTGTCAACGGAATAAAACTGGTTTTGTGCTCTTATTACAAAAGACTCTCTAGAAGCCTAAGGCATGCCTGTTTCGATTGCATCATCCCACCCCCCCTTCATTGGTTCATAAATTTACCTTCTTGCGCTGTACTTATATTCTCATCTAAAAGTCAAATTTAAAGTTTTGGATCAGAAAAATTATCTCTGAATTTAGGACCATTTTTATTTATTATTAGTTTTTGCAATGTGATGCCTGTCTCCTTTTCATGTATCTTAAAGTATTATACCTCCTTTTATTATTATGGGAAAGTAGACATAACATAAAGGTTACTATTTAACCATGTTTAAAGTGTACAATTCAGTGCCATTAAGTACATTCACATTAGGCAACCATCATTACTATCCAGCTCCAGAATATACTTCCTTTTTAAAACTACGGCTCCTGGTATATATTCTTAAGTTCCTCTTATTAACAATAGTTAAGACAAATCAGAAATTGGCTAGCTAGGCCAATAATAACCATCTTCCAATTTTTACAATCACTTCTGCAACAAATAGTCCCTCAAAATGGTCTGCTATTTGTTAGGCGAGAAGATGAAAGGTATTTAAAAGTTAAGTCTTTCTGATCATGAGATTGGGAGTCATGTGTTTTGACACATATGTATCAGACCCTAATTGACTAGTCGATTATACATCTATCTGTAAACCTTTTAAATTTGAAGTCCTTCACAATCTAAGTGGAGTCTTCTGATCCTACAGACCCTATATAATGACAGCTTTGTTCTGGATCACAGTGTGGGGAATTTTAAGATCTACTCAGGAAAGCCCAATATACTTTTCTTTTTCAGTTTACATCTCTGAATTGTGCACAGTAATACAGAAAAAAAAAAACCCAAATGTGTTTATATCCTATTTCTGCCTTATTGATACAAGAAGAGAAACACTGCCAGACACAACTTGAATGCCTGCCTTGGAAAATATTCTTCCACTGCTCAAGGTCTTGGATGAGAATGAGTTCTAAAATTCATAGCATTTATCTGCTGGTTTCCAAATATGCATTTCAAATGCCCTAAGCAAATCGAGGCAAACATCTTGACCAGGTAAAAAGAACCAATGTCATTGCATGACATGCTCTTCTATGAAGAGACACTTTTAATATCCTCCAGAGAAGGAAAATGCCCACCACTTTATTAGATTTCGTGTTTATGAAATGGCCGCACAATAAACACACGCTATACTACAAAGAGAATCTTCCATTTCCTCTAGAGAAGGGCACTGCCACCATTTTAAATTTCACCTTTACTTAGCAATCACACTTCCAATTGTTTGTGGCATTGTGTCAGGGGCTTTGCAAGGTGCAACTAAGGGATAAATCCTAGCCCAAAAGGGCAAGGTCAGTTGTTTTCTTACTACATCATGAAGAACCCGCCTCAAGAATTGTTTTTCTTAATTTTTTAACGTTTATTTTTGAGAGACGGAGAGAGACAGAGATGGAGTGCAAGTGGGGGAGAGGCAGAGAGAGAAGGAGACACAGAATCCAAAGCAGGCTCCCAGCTCTAGGCTGTCAGCACAGAGACAAACATGGGGCTGGAACCCACGGACTGTCACGAGATCATGACCTGAGCTGAAGTCGGAGGTTTAACCAACTGAGCCACTCAGGCTCTCCACCCCAAGAATTTTTAAACAGAACTTATATTTCAACACATGAGGTGATTTACTTACAAGGGAGAATGTTCCTAAGAGAAGTACCCATTCAAAGTTCAGCAAATTGCACGGAACAGATTAGTAACCAAGGCAACAGAACTGAAATCCTAAGATTCCATGGAACTAGGGCTTCCAAACCAGGAACAGTTAATTCTATAATTCATCCTTTTGACGAAGATGAACTGAACACCAATCAGCTTATCAACTCAAGTGACTTTAAAAATTAAACACAAACAACCCCAGGGTTGTGTCTACTTTACGGTTCATGTTAAAATACCACAGGCAATAAAAGGACTTTACCACTGCAGTGTTTCTAATTTTCCACCCTCTGTGTGACTGCAGGGATATAGAGCAGCATCTATTTACCTAATGACTATTACCTTTCAGCTATGAATCACCTTAAGAGAACTGTTATACTGTCTTCTCTAGGAAATAAGGTATTTGATTAAGAGAAAAGGACCGTGTAGCTATGTTCTACCAGTCAAATACGAACACTTTCCAAACTGTTTCAATGTTCAACCACTCGCTAGAAGCAGTGAATTTATTTTCACATTAGCAAGAAAAATGCTTAACACAGGAGTATTTGAGAGCTAAGCAGTGGGGTGAGGAGAGAACAGTAATAACTGGGCCAAAAATAAACAGTCTTTCTGGACAACAGTCTAATATAAAGACTACAGTGTAAACCTATTAAAGTTCTCTGGTTCCTGCAAAAGAAAACAATAACATAGTGGTGATATGAAACAAATTTCAAATCTATTTATGGAGCCTTCCCTAGAAGTCATTGGTGAGATAGAAAGGTATATGGGGCGGGGGGAGGGGGGAGGAAGGTGAATTCTTTTAATTCTACTCCGCTACTGAGAATGCTTCCAAGGTTCCCGTTGTTTTTTCTGGCTCCACGTAACTTAGATCTCATTAGGGCCAACGCTGGTTTTCTCCCCCTTTTGCAGTTCTCTGGTCTCCAACTCCCTAAAGTAAACTAACATCTTACATCACTGAGGGGTACCCTCCACCGGATAGCAGGGAAGTTGAAACTTTAGCTTAGGATACACAAAGGCTAAACCCATAGGGGGGTCTAAACCAACTACTGTCAGCGGTAAACAGACTCCATAAATCTAGATATAGAATTGGTTATGCCACAAGTTCAAGTGTAGCCACTCCAGAAAGTCAGGCACATGTACCCTGGAGAAGCCACACAGTTTCAGCATCGTTCTGAGAATGAAGCTATACACAGCCAGGCCAAATGCTCATCGTGTTAAGAAATCTCAATTTGTGAAGAGTCATAGTCCAATAAAAGAAGAACTTTTGTTTTGTCAAAGGAATGCTCACTTCACATGATTTTCTACAGTAGGCTTTATTTAAATGAAAGGCACACTACAGTTAAAATATGATTCATCTAATATAAACTCATTTTTCACATATACGACTTTTAAAAATAAGTTCATGGCCTAAGCAAGTCAAACTCAGATTGTAGAAATACTTTTCCCTTGACAAATTCCCCTAGACAAAAATAGATACCCAGCCAATAAAAACTATCCATCTTTCCATTTAAAAGAAGAAATCCAACCATGGTGTAAATGAATCATCCAGCAATAAATCTACTATTAGTGAAATAAGACTATGGTTTAAGAGCTGCTACTGTGTTTTAGACCCCAGTTGATTTAGTTCAGCAATATACATCTGAGAAGACACTGTGGACCATCGACTGGTTGTCCTGCCACAGCAAACTCAATCCATGATTATGTTGGTTAAAGTCATTTGAAGTTTCAGAAAGTAACAGGAAGTTGAGCTGTCCCTTTGCGGCGGTAGGGAATGAGCATAGAATTGAAATAGAGTGAGGGAGATGCAGAGATTCAAGCAAAAAAATGAAATGAATGCATTTTGTGAAGGGGAGAATGGCCAGCAGAGAATGGGGCCAGGAGATCATGCTGGAAAGTAGAGCTCAAATAAGATGGGAGAGTGCCAGTTGGTGAACAACTTTTCTACTATTAAAAAAAAAAAAAAAGAAAAAAAAAAAAGGCTAACCTATGGTCAGGTGCCTTGAGGCACAAGTTGAATTCTAGGCTTCAAGAGACACTATCATTTATCTGTTAAAGCCATTACTAAGTTAGACAATCAAGTCCACTGCCAAATTTTTAACTGAATGGTTGTCTCCACCCACAAAATTCGTATCAACCCAGAACCTGCGAATGTGATTTTATTTGAAAATAGGGTCTTTACAGATGTAAACAAGTAAGATGAGGTCATACTGATTAGGGTGGACCCTAACTCTAATATAACTGGCGTCCTTATAAGAGGAAAATTTGGACACAAACACAGAGGGAGAACATCACAAGACAACAGAGGCAGAGATTAGAGAAATGCATCTGCAGGCCACGAATTCAAGAATAGACAGCAGCCTCTAGAAGCTAGCTAGAAAGAGGCATGGAAGGATCCTCCCACAAAGCCTTCAGAGAGAACAGAGCCCTGTTGATGACCTTGATTTTAGACAACCAGCCTCCAGCACCGTAAATTTCTCTTGTTTTAAGCCACGCGGTTTGTGAAACATTGTTATGGCAGCCGTAGGAAACTAATGCAAGGAGTGAAGCGTTCTGCAATGATGATTCCCAGAAATTATTCTGGCAGTG
The DNA here is from genome assembly GCF_018350155.1 of Leopardus geoffroyi. NCBI lineage: Eukaryota > Metazoa > Chordata > Mammalia > Carnivora > Felidae > Leopardus > Leopardus geoffroyi. The sequence continues at coordinate 137,003,751 of NC_059332.1, read as the reverse complement.
ATGAATTGAAGGGAGGAGAAGCTGAAACCAAAAAGACCAGTTAGAAGGACATTATAGTAATTCAGTCTTAGAAAACAAGAAGGATGTGGGCCAGGCTAGCAACAGAACAGGAAAAAAAGCCAAACTCTAGAGATGTCGAAGATGAAGAACTGATAGTACCCGGTGAAGAAGAGCCAGACACAAAGATGATTCCAAACTCAGACCCAGAAGAGTGGAGCCTCTGGCAGAAATGGAAATGCACAGGAGAAACAAATGAGTTTGCTATAAAGCGGACAAAAGGCAAATGGCAAGTTTCAGATAGATATGTTAGTGGGAGACATGACATTTAACTGGTATTCTGTGGGCACCAAAAGAGTGGAACTGAATATTTAGGTGTCAGGACCTCCAGAAAGAATTCCGGAAATCATAAATCTCAAAGTTAACAGGTGAAGCTCTGAATGGGGTAACCTTTCAAGTTGGTTATAAGCAGCATTGGCACCTAGAGCAGAGTCCTTGAATATTGGGAGACACCTACAACAGATGGGAAAAGAGAGAAGGAAAGCCTGGTATATCCTTCTTCTCTCCTGGGAACAATTTTTCTGTCCTATGAATATTGAATGGTAACTCACCCAATCACCTCTTATCGGCACTGGGCTTTTCTAAATGTATCAAGTCTCATGAACTTTTGCCTCTACTTCTAAGATTAATGCCTCTACGTCTATTATTCCATTAATGGAAATATATCAGCACAGGACAGACTCATTTATATTCAGTTATTATAAGTGAAGCAAAAATATATAACTTATGATCAAATGGCTTATTTTCCTTTTCCTTTTTCAAAATTGGAAAAAGTAACCAAACATGTAAACCAATATCTGTTTACTCTACTTTAAAAGTTCTAGGGATGCCTGGGCGGTTCAGTCAGTTAAGCATCTGATCTTGATTTTGGCTCAGGTCAAGATCTCATGGTTCAGGAGTTTAAGCCCCGCATCAGGCTCTGCACTGAGAGCATGGAGCGATCTTTTGATTCTCTCTCTCTCCCTCTCTCTCCCTCTCTCTCTCTCTCTCTCTCCCCCCTCCCCCTCTCCCTCTCTCTCACTCTCAAATTAAATAAATAAACATTTAAAAAAATAAAAGCTCTAAAAAATAGTAAACTTGGAAGGTCAACTGTAAAGGAAGTCTTAAAAATACTTCTGTAGGAAGCTGTTCAAGAAATGGAATTGAAACACCTGTGCAGCCATCTGTATAAAAACAATTTTGGAGCCACACCTCACAGTGTATACTGAAATGAATTCAAATGGATCAAAGATAGGAATATAAAAAGGGGAAACTATTAAAGTACGAGATTAAAACATTCTGCGGGTTAAAATTTTCTTAAAGGTATTTGCCAGGTAGATTCATGGAACTGTTAAAATTCTAAATCAACTTCAAAGCCAGAAGTTCAGTGAACCACTTGGGCAGGCAAAAGAGAGTAAATGATTAGCCAGGCCTACACCAGGTGAGCCAAACATTCCTCTTTAAATCAAAAGCTCCTTATTTCTGTTGCCTCAAAATTACAGGCACCCTTTCTTTTTAATACAATGTATAATAGTTTCCTAGGGCTGTCATACAAGGTACAAAAAAGGGGGTGTCTTAAAATGACAGAAATGTATTGCCTCACAGTCACAGAGGCTAGAGGTCAGAGACGAAGGTATCGGTAAGACCAGACTCTCTCTGAAGGCTCTAGGGGAGGACCCTTCCAGACCTCTTCTAGCTTCTGGTGTTTATTGGCATCTTTGTCATTCCTTGGCTTGGTGATGCATTGATCCAGTCACATGGCCATTCTTCTTCCTGTGTGCTTTATATCATCTTCCCTCTCTGCATGTCTATCTCTACATCCAAATTTCTCCTTTTTATAAGGACTGGGGCCCACCCCAATGACTTCATTTGAACTTGGAAGATCCTAATTGCAAATAAGATCACATTCTGAAGTACCAAGTGTTAGAATTACAGCATATCTTTTGGGGGAACACAATTCAACTCACTTCACCATACTTTAATAGTAATATATCTAAATAGTTACAAAAACCTGGCATTCTAGAAGTAGCAGAGCCACAGGCCAACACTTCCTACAAGGTGGCTTGAGGACACCCAGCACCACACATCACCCAGCTCAAGATAAACATTCAGATTCTGAGGCCCTGACTTGGGCCCTGACTTACTTTTTTTTTAATTTGAGGGAGACAGAGTAAGCACATGCAAGACCAGGAGAGAGAGGCAGAGGTAGGCAGAGAAAGAGAGAGAGAGAGAGAGAGAGAGAGAGAGAGAGAATCCCAAGCAGGCTCCGTGCTCAATGTGGAACCCAATATGAAGCCCAATGTGGGGCTCAATCCCACAACCCTGGGATCATGACCTGAACCAAAATCAAGCGTGGGACGCCCAAGTGACTGAGCCACCCAGGAGCTCCCTGGAAAGGGATTTTAAAGGCTTAAAGCATCTGGGCTAACAAGCATCAATGGGGCATCAAAGTTTCACGTGAAAGACAAATCTAGTAAGCAGCTGCTGTCCTTGGGCTTCAACCAGAGCTCCCACAGGAGTAGTGAAAAGCTGTGCTGGGCTGACTTAGAAGTGGAACACTCCAAAGAAAGCCCTGCATTGCCAGCCCAGAGGGGCTGCCACCATTCATGCTAGGGTAATTCCAACCCAGTCCTGAGGTTCTTCTTTATAGAATGGTTGCAAAACCTAAACTGCAAATGTTACTCTTAAACATATGCATTTGTCACCTCTCCAGGATGTCACCCATACTTGCATGTCATGTTATTGTTCATTACCATGCTATGCCAAAATGGGCTGGAACGCTATGACAGCCTGAGAGCAGAGTCTACTGGGCTGATCACAGGTTGGGTATCAGAGTACTAGATAGGAAAGCCAAGTCCCTGGAATCCACAAGAACCTCCCATAATAGAATGTGTTCCTTGAAGATGCTCCCAGTTCCCACAGTGAGGTATTGTGCCCTCTCCTTGCCCTCTTGTCCCTACCCATTCTAAGTTTTCAATTACATACCCTGCGTGAAACTAACTCGCGGCAGGCCAACTGATGCCTGTTAAAGTCCTCAGAACTCAAGCTCTGTACATTCCTCTGAATATTGATCCCTTACAAAAGAGAGCCTGGAAATGAATCTCACTAAGGCAGATGCTACAGAGATATTAGAACATCAGGTAGATTCTGAAGAGAGGCAAAAGAGAATAATAGCACAGCTCTAAATATCCTTCTTCTTTATGGAAAAATTGTGTTCTAACAGGGCTCAGAGATTTCTTAAAGTCAGAATTTTCAAAAAAAAACACCCTTTATTCATTCATTTATTCATCCATTCAATAAGCATTTCCTGTGCTTCATTGCTGATGTGAATGATGAGGATGAGTGTTAGAGTCAGGGAAGCTAACTCCTGGGTTCCTGGTGAACACAGGAGCAGAAGAAACCTTGAGCCCTGTAATGGCAAAGACAGCCACACACCATCAGAGACAACACAAGAAGCTTCTGAGAAACCTGGGCTTGTAGCTGGTGGGAGGCATGTCCAAAAAAAGTGTATCCTTTCTCCCCAGGGGTAAAACTGAGCAAGAATTCAAAGAAAAGTAGTGGGGAGTTGGGACCCAGAAATAACTGGGGACTCATTTAGCATTGAGAAGCCAGGGACTGGGACAGGAAAGGGGAAGGAGAAAGGTTGCCTACATTGCCACCGAAAGAATGAGGAAGTGGTTAAGGTAGCATGTTTCCCATGAAACTGAGCTCGACTGTCATTTTCCCTTTATTTTTCTTCCTGGGCCAGCAGCTTTAGCACACCTTCCCAGATTTGTGCCCAGCGGTCAGTGAGACTGTCAGGCTTCTGGTTATCAGTTTTTAAAAGACAATAATAAGCTGAGGACTAGATGTTTATCTAAATATTCATTAAATAGATAGAACTAGAACTTGGAAGTATGAAATTGCCCTTGAGATATTTATAATGACAGTGAATTTTGGAAAAGGTGTAATTTTTAATAAATCAAAGTAACAGTTACATGATGCAATTCAAGCTTCCAGGGGAAAAAAAAATCAAATGTACTTCATTAGCACCAAAACTAAGAATCAGCCAGGCAATGATGCAGTTGAGTGTGATCCAGATATTAAAAACGTAACAACTTCACATTTTTGCCTTTTTTGACCTTCAGATAAACAATGTTATACGTGTTAACAAGTTTTCACCATGTATAGAATAATAGTAAATTAAGATGTAATAATCTAACCCTTTTAAAATTAAATCTCTACCCATGGATAGATCACATAAAGTGATTTTGTAAAGATTAACAAATTTCAGAATGAAAAATAAAGAGAAAAGCCTTTTCTACAGCGAGATATCAAAAGACAGATATGTAACATGTGTTATAAAAAAGCATCCCTTGTCAGAGCTGAGCAGGTAGGTTTTATCATTCTTGCTGCAGTTGTTTTTAAAGTATAAATGGAAAAAGATTAATTTCTTGATGTAAACTTTTGCTAGGTCTAATACAGATACTCTACAGATTGAAACCTACCAAAACATGATGCATTTTATCATAATGCTCTTCGTATCTTGAGTCTAAGTAAAGAAATGTATTATCAAGTCAAAAAATATGCTCCAAATGCTAAGGAAAAGGAAAATTCAAGCTAAAATCACCAACATCTGAAAATTCTGACAATATTCTACTAGTAAAAAAAAAATTCTCAAACTACTAACATAGACAAATGAACTGATTATTTTTATTAAAATTCATCATGCAAAATGAAGTCAATTTGGGGGGGGGGGTAGTTTTCCAAGATGGAGACATAGGAGATTCCTGAATTCACATGCTCCCATAGACATACCAAATCTCTAGCTACACAATTTCTTCTGAAAGACATCCAGAAACTAGCTGAATGATTCCTACACAGTGGGGAAATGAAAAAATACTTACATCAATATACACCCCTGGTACAATGACACACAATCAAGAGGGAACTCAAAACTCTCAGTTTCTCTCTGAGGAGCAAAGATTTGGACCCAACATATAGCACTCCAGTTTTTAAAACTTTCACCTAAGGGGAGAGCCACCAAAACAGGCAGTGAAATACATGAGAAATATAAGACTATAGAAAACAAAGAAACTTCTTAATGGGCTCACAAGATTACTGTCCATCTTCCCAAGTTTCATCACAGAAGTGAACATCTCCCAGTCTTTGTCTGATAGAGATCTATTTGCATATTTTAAGACCTGCTCCAAAATCACCTGCTCCAAAAATCACCTATCTCTCTCTAAAAGGAGCTTGTACATACATCTGGCATCCCAACTTTTTTGGCTGCCATCCAGGGAACTCATCCTTTGATCACCTGGTTCTATTGATCAGAAGAGCTTGTGTTTGCCAATCCCATAGACCTATAGCAAACAATTCCTAAGGCACTATCTCCGAGGCACAGCATGGAGGGAGCAAACAGACACTCTCATATCCCAGTATTTCCCTGAAAAAGATATATTTGTATCCTTTAAAAGCTGTTACCTGAGGATCCAGCTACCAATCAGCCTTAATCTAGGTGTTCAGCAAGATCCTCCCCTTTGGGATATTGACAGGACTTGGCATACCCTCAACTCTTGGGAACCACTGAGAAGAAAGAAGGCTGCCTAGGCAATCATAATAGTTTGAGAGACAACCAAGAGCTCAGGATAGGATGAACAATAAAGTCTGTCTCCTACTCCATCAAGACTAGGAAAGGGGGCTATTTTATCTAATGCACAGGAACCAACACAGAATCAAGTAAAATGAAGAAACAGAGGAATAGGTTCCAAACAAAAGAAATAAGATAAAATTACAGAAACAGACTAGCAAAGTGGAAGTAAGTGCTTTACCTAATAAAGAGTCTAAAATAATGATCACGAAGATGCTCACCAGAGTGAGAAGAACAATACATGAACAAAGTGGGAATTTCAACAAAGAGACAGGAAATATGAAAAAATACCAAACAAAGGGGCGCCTGGGTGGCTCAGTTGGTTAAGTGTCTGACACTTGATATTGGCTCAAGTCATGATCTCACAGTTGTGAGATCGAGCCCGCACTGGGCTCCACACTGAGAGTGGGGCCTGCTTGGGATTCTCTCTGTCCTTCTCCCTCCCTCTCTCTGTCCCTCTCTCACACACACATGTGCTCTCTCTCTCTCTCTCAAAATAAATAAATTTTTTAAAAAAGAAAATACCAAACAAAAATCACAGAACTAAAGAGTACAATAACTGCACTGAAAAATTTAATGGAGGGGTTCAACATCAGACTAGATCAAGCTGAAGAAAGGATCAACAAACTCAAAGACAGAAGAGAGGAATTCATCCGATCAGAGAACTGAAAAGGAAAAAGAAAAAGAATGAAAAAGAGTAATGATAGTTTGAGGGACTTATAGGACAACATCAAGAAAACCAGCACTCACATTATCAGGGGTCTCAGGAGAAAAAAGAATGAAAGGGACAGAAAGCTTATTCAAAGAAATCATGGCTGCAAACTTCCCTAATCTGGGGAAAGAAAGAGACATCCAGATCCAGGAAGCCCAAAGAGCTGTAACAAAGATGAACCCAAAGAAACCCACACCAAGACACATTAAAATTAAAGTATCAACAGTTAAAGACAGGAAGACAATCTTAAAAGCAGTAAAAGAAAAACAACTTGTTACACAAGGCTATCACCAGGTAAGGACATCAGTAGGTAACACTATCAGCACATTTTATAGCAAAAACTTTACAGGTCAAAAGAGTGTCATAATATACTCAAGTGCTGAAAGAAAAAACCATCAACCAAGAATACTCTACCCAGCAAAGTTGTCCTTCAGAATTTTGAGGGAGAGGTCAAGAGTTTCTCAGAAACAAAAGCTGAAGGAGTTCATCACCACTAGCCCAGCCTTACAAGAAATGTCAAAGGTACTTTTTCATGCTACAATAAAAGGATCCCAATTAGTAATAGGAAAACATATTAAAGTATATGGGGTGCCTGGGTGCCTCATTCAGTTAAGCATCTGACTTTGGCTCAGGTCATGATCTCATGGTTCATGAGTTCAAGCCCCACATCAGGCTTTGCTCTGACAGTGCACAGCCTGCTTGGGATTCTCTCTCCCTCTCTCTTCCCCTTCTCCACTTGTGTGCATGCTCTCTCTCTCTCTCTCTCTGAGTGAATAAACTTAAAAAAAAAAAAAGAAAGCATAAATTTCAATAGTAAGGCAAATATAGAGTTAAATTCAAAATACTCTAAAGTTATGGTGATGGATAAATCATTTATAAATCCAGTAGGAAGGTTAAAAGACAAAAGTAATAAAAATAATTGGGGCACCTGAGCAGTTCAGTCAGTTAAGTGCCTGACTCTTGGTTTCAGGTCTGGTCATAATCCCAGGGTCATGAGACTGAGCCTGCATTGGGCTCCATGTTTGAGGTGCAGTCTGCTTAAGATTCCCTCTCTCCCTCTCCTTCATCCTCTCATGTTGTCTCTCTCTCTCCCTCAAAGAAGAATAATTATAATTATAATAGTTTGTAATGGATACACAAGGTAAAAAGATGTAAATCATGACATCAAACATAAAACATGGGGGGAGAGCAAAAATTAGAACTTTAAAATATGTTCAAACTTAACTGGTCAAAAATCACCAATATATGTTATAAATATAAGTTGTTACATGTAAGCATAATGGTAGCTACAAAGCAAATGCCTACAGTAGATAAACAAAAGATAATAAGAAAGGAATCTAAGAAAACCACTGTGAAAGTCATCAAACCACAAAGGAAGAAAGCAAGAAAAGGAAAAAAAAGAGGAACTACAAAACAACCAGAAAACAATTAACAGAATGGCAACAAGTACACACCTATAAATAATTCTTTAAATGTAAATTAACTAAATCCTCCAATCGAAAGACATGGAGAGATTGAATGAATAATAAAAAAAAAAAGACCCAACTATATGCTGCCTACAACAGACTCAAATCAGGTTTAAGGACACAAACCGACTGAAAGTGAAAGGATAGAAAAATATACTCCATGTGAATGGAAAGCAAAGAAAGAAGGCATAGTTATACAAGATAAAATTCAAGAATTTAATTAAAGACTGTAATGAGACAAAAAAATCATTATATAATGATACAGAGGTCAATCCGACAAGAGGGTAAAGCACTGCTTTCTTTTTTTTTGTTATTTATTTATTTATTTATTTATTTATTTATTTATTTATTTTGAGAGAAAGAGTATGAGTGGGGAAAGGGGCAAAGAGAGTGAGAGACTCCCAAACAGGCTCCGTGCTGTCAGTGCAGAGCCCAATGTGGTGCTCGATCTCAAGAACTGTGAGATCATGACCTAAGCTGAAGTCAAGAGTTGGATGCTAAACCAAGTGAGCCATCCAGTTCCCTGAAGGTAAAGCATTTGTAAATATTTATGCTCCCAACAATAGAGCACCTAAATACATAAAACAAACATTTAACAGACCTTAAAAGAGAAATAGACAGCAATACAAGAATAATAGAGGACTTCAATACCCCATTTTCAAAAATGGATAGACCATCCAGGCAAAAAAATCAGTAACAAAACATTGAGCTTAACACACTAGACTTAATGTGAATGATAGTTCATGGTCATGGATTGGAAAAAATAATACTATTAAAATGTCTATACTACCCAAAGCAACAATATACAGATCCACCGTAATCTCTATCAAAATTCCAGTTAGATTTTTCACAGAAATAGAAAAAGAAATCCTAAAATTCCTATGGAAACATGAAGACCCTGAATAGTCAAAACAATTGTAATAAAGAAGAACAAAGCTGGAGGCATAAGCATCACACTTCCTTATTTTAGACTATATTACAAAGCTATAGTAATCAAAAGAGTATGGGATTAACATAAAAACACTGACACGGAACAATGGTACAGAATAGAAAACCCAGAAATAAACCCAAGCATATATGGTCAATTGATTTATAACAAAAGAACTAAGAATATAAAATGAGGAAAAGATAGTCTCTTCAATAAAAGGTGACGGGAAACTGGATAGCCACATACACAAAAATGAAATTGGATCACTATCTTACACCATACACAAAAATCAATTCAAAATGGATAAAGGACTTGAAAGCAATACCTGCAACCATAGAACTCGTAGAAGAAAACATAAGAGAAAGAGCTCCCTGACACCAATCTTGGCAATGCTTTTTTTTTTTTTTTTTTTTTTTTTGGATTTGACACCAGTCAGCTTTTGATTTACAACAGCTGTATTTTAATAGTACACACACACACACACACACACACAATTTCATTTCTGCCTTTATAATTCCTTTTTGATTTTTAACCATCAAGTAATAAGATACAGTTTGGTCCAAGAGTTTGAAATCATTCAGGTCTTTTAAACTAATATGATCAAGTGGTTTTGCTATACATCTCATTATTATAAATTTGTTTAGTTCTGGGTTTAGCAATGGGATAGCTAAACATGGATATATTTTCTTTCCCTTGATTTATGTCTCCATTTCATTCCGAAATTTGGAAGATTATTGCCATGAATTCTTCATTTATTGATGATGTATTTGAACTTCATTCCAGCTATTTCACATGCCCTTCAAGTATTATAAAAATGTCATGATGGAAATCTACTGATAAGTATGAAAAAATATATACTTGAGTTCAACAGTGCTCTGGAATTAATAGTGACAAGACTTCAAGAGGGAAAATATATGCTTATAGGACAATAAAACTTAACAGCAACCGAGAGTTGGCTCTCAGGTATATGGCTATTATTTGTTTCTTGTGTTTTCTCTTCTCCCAAAGTATTCTTTAAAAAGGCAATAACAAATATAAAGAAAAAAGTTATTACCACATTACACTTAGATTCTATTAATTGTTTATCATAGATCTGCTTCACATGAGGATGCTAAGCTAGGTTGGTGCTCAATAAAACTCTTAATTTCAAAGATGGCCAAGACTTTTTATTTGCCAGTTGGACTGACCCTAAAAATCTAAATATGCCTGTCAATCCCCATGTTTCCATTTAACGCAATCTCTACCACCTACATGGATGCCCTCTATCAAGTTGCGATCAAACATTGCTGCTTCCTTATTCAAAGAGGTTGCCAACTTATTCAAAATTTACATGTTAATGGATGCAAACACACAAAATCGTCTCTAAGGTCAGACATTTGTCCACTTGGTCTACAATCGGTGAACTTTGCAATACAAGGACAAAGCTCCACATTTATTTAGTTTAATAAAAAAAACATCCCATGCTTCATAGGTAACAATTTCTCATATTAAAAGAAACCAAATGAGACGATCTCTGCCTAAAACCACTACTTATTTGATCTATAAGCCCAGAAAAAAGATGTAACTTCCTCTTGCCTTGGTTCATCTATGTTAGCTCCTGAATGGATATGTTGGGGCATGGAGAAGGTCATTTTCTAGTCTTGTTTCCATAATAACTAGAATTCTTCTCCCTGAACAACAAGAGCAACAGTCAAGTTTTGCAGGAACATCAGTTCTGAGAGAATCAACTGAAGGACCAAGTGTCACTTCAGCCAGTGTATCTTTCTACCAGCTCCTCTCAGGGATGCGAACCGATTTTATTTTTCTTTTGTATTACCTTTCTCCTAAAATATTAAGAATAGACAGTGGAGTACATAATTGGCATTCAGTCAAGACACCCATTATTATCTCTTTAGCCCACAAACATCTTAAAAGTTCTTAAAAGGTAAAACTGTTTATGAGTACATGAGGTATGTTGAACAAAAGTCATCAATATTACACATTTGTAGTACCTGGATCACTTTATGTTAAACATTTCTGACAGCGTGAAGACATAATATTACATGCGTTTATTATGTAGTGTCCATCCCAGAATTTTTAGTTAAATATAAATAATGTCAGGTTAAAGACTTTAATCTTCTAGATTTTGATTTTAAAACATTGTTTCCTAACTGCCAGGAGAATTACAGTATGTTGATAGTGAAAATTAACAAATTGGATGTAACCTGGAAACCAGTCAGGTAGCAAGCTGTGGTGTCCCACCACTCCTCCCATGACAGCTCAACCAGTTGGTGAGTAGTTTCAACTCCTAAAATAAATGTTGAGCTTAGTGTTCTTACCTGGCACCCTCTTTGCCCAGTTGATCATGTGAACCAGCTCCCTGTCAGCAAGGTTGGTCAGCAAGCCCATCATCGAAGCCTCACTGAAGGGTCTGGAAGGATCGTAGTCGGAATAGATTATGGGGGGCTCAGCATCCAACAAGGCACTGACCATCTGATCGGCTGTCAGGGACAAGGCTGGACTGTTCTTCTTAGTATGCTTAATCAAGAGAGGTCTTGGCCAATGGTTGGAAGCCCTCACATCTCCGGAAGACCCCACTTCATTCCTGCCCTCCCCCTCATCTCTCTGGCGCTTGTGTTTCAACATTCTTCCTCCTCTTCGGTCTTTCCGTATTCCTGAGAACACAGAAAAAAAAATACCCAGTTTATTTTTTTCTCATGTAAACTTTCACACTAAAACCAACTTCCATGCTAATAGCCTTTCTTTTATTTACATAGATATTTTGAGGCACAAATTTGCTAGTAGGTGTTCAACAAGCAGCTGCCTAAGAGGAAAAAAAAAAGGCTTTGATTTGTAGCATTCTCCAATTCCATGGTGTAAATACTCCTACCATGGCAAATTTCAAGCTACTTGTCTGAACTGGAGCGGCTTACAAAATTCCTGAAAAGTTAACAGTAGAATTTTGTGAGCCAACACAAGTTGGATCTGACAAACTGTGTGTGTGTGTGTGTGTGTGTGTGTGTGTGTGTGTGTGTAACAGATACTACAAAAAGAACAAAATCATAATGATTATTCTTGAAATGCGGCTTACCATCAAAGACAGCTTCTGCTATGAATATTCTTTTAACAGTAAATTTAAAAGGCACTGAGAAAAGCACTTTGTAACCATCCTATCGTCCAAGTAGGTCTCTTACTGGAAGACACGGAAGGGGAGTGACGTATCTGAAATGTATCTGACAGCCTCAGGATCCCACAGGTCCTCAGCGAGTCTTTGTTTGTTGCTAAGCTGCACCTGATCACCTCAGTACTTCGCCTAAGACCTTCAAGTAGTTTGCTTGGTTCTTAGATTTTCACAAATGTATTTCTCTTCCCCTAATAGAAAAGCTTTAAAATAGCTGAAAATAATTTTCCCCCAAAGGTTTACCCAGCTGTGGTTCTCACTAACTAAATTATAAACAGAAGGAGAATCCAGTCTCTTGCAATGATTCTTTGTGGTCCCATCTCGGCATCTTAACCTGGAAAAGGCCATGCTGTGGCACTGAAATGTATCAGCAGAAACAAATATCTTACAAAGACAAAAATTAACACAAGCTTCTGTAGTTTCAAAACTGGCCACATCAAAAGAAATGTTCATCTCTCCAAAATAAGCTGGACGGCAACATTTTTTAGGTTTGTATGAAAAAAATAATTTTGGTAAAAAGCTAATACAATTATTTTTAATATTAAATACATGAGCAGTACACACTCTTTATAATATATTACCTTTTCTCTCATAACAAATGAATAACTAATATCAGAAACTTGTTCTATTCTGTTCTAATTTGTCAAGGAATTTGGACAAATATGTGGCTGTGAATCTTTTATGTGTAACTTTTTAAAATTTTTTTCATAAATATTTTTAAGTGTTTATTTTTGAGAGAGAGGAGAGACAGAGAGAGAGTGGGGTAGGAGCAGAGAGAGAGGGAGACACAGAATCCAAAGCAGGATCCAGGCTCCGAGCTGTCAGCACAGAGCCCAATGTGGAGCTCAAACCCATGAACCGTAAGATCATGACCTGAGCCAAAGTCGGACGCTTAACCAACTGAGCTACCCAGGAGCCCCTTATGTGTAACTTTTATTCTTATAGGTCTAGATTATATACATTAGACAACGCTCTCAAAATATAATGAGGTCACAGACCCTTCCTATTTGTTCAGTATTAAAATAAGCATTTCTCAGAACTCTTGTAATAAGTAATAAAAATAAAGATTATTATCACTAATACACACCCAGTACTTACCATGTATCTTAAGCACTTTATATACACTTTACATGAAAGCACTTTACAATTAATTTAACCCTCACCATAATCTCGTAAGGTTAATATTGGGAAACATCTATGTAGAAAGGTTAATGAACTTGTCCAAGACCATTCTCAACCAAGTATGATTCGAGATCCTGGCCCTAAAATGAAGAAGTTTCTCCAGTTAACAGTTTTAGAATTTTACCAATTATCAACAAAGTTGACAAATTTATGAATATCCAGAAGTAAAATAAGTTGGATGAGAACAGTTGTATTTGACCAGCCATTGTCCTTAGTCAGGCCTTTCAACCAGTTCATTGCCAGATATGCTCATGAGATAAGAGTATCTAGATTAAGAAAGATGATTCACTCTACTCGCAGGTCATCAGTGCATACCCGGAGTTATGTGCACACCCATGGCTGAATACTGCATATATAAGCAAAATAGACTTATTTAGATTGGAGTGACTAGGATGGCGGGGAGGTGTGAAATCTCGTCACACAGAGATCAACTGAGGAACAAAGAGTGGTTAGTGTAGAGAAAAGAAGATTTAGAGGAAACATGAGTGTCTTCCTATAAAGATGGTATTATAGTCTGAAAGCTTGTGTCCCCTGAAATTCATATGTTGAAATCAAAGTGGTGGTACTTGGAGGTGGGGCCTTTGGTAGGTAGTTATGCCATGGGAGTACAGTCCTCATAAGTGGATGAATGGCCTCATAAGAGGCCAGGGAGCTAGTATGAGCTTGCTCTCTCTACTATGTGAGGATACGAGAGATCTGTGAGCTATCTGCAAGCCAGGAAGCAGACTCTATTCAGACACCAGATCTGCGGCACCTTGATCTTGGACTTCCCAAACTCCAGAGCTTTGAAAAACAAATGTTTGTTGTTTAAGCCATGAAGTCTTTGTCATTTCTGTTATAGCAGCCCACACTACCTGGGAGATGGGTTTGATTTGCTCTTCTGTGTTTCTTCTGTAACACCGAAGAAATATGTGGAAACTGTAAGTAGAGTTCAAAATAAGGAGGCAGTTCGCAATAGTCAAATCAGACAAAAAAGGTAGAATCTGCTGTCATAGGAAATGCTACATTGGATCACTAGAAGCTTCCAATAATAGCTAGCTGAAGACTTAAAAAAATTTGTTAATGTTTATTTATTTTTGAGAAACAGAGAGACAGGGTGTGAGCAGGGGAAAGGCAGAGAGAGAGGGAGACACTGAATCTGAAGCAAGCTCCAGACTCTGAACTGTTACCGCAAAGCCCAACACGGTACTCCAACTCATGAACTGTGAGATCATGACCTGATCCAAAGTCGGATACTTAACCAACTGAACTACCTAGGTGCCCCTAGTGAAGACTTTATGGAAATGTTACTGAAGGGATTAATTATTGAGTGAGCATTTGCACTAGGTGACCTTCAATATACCTTCTCAAGACCATATGACTCCATTTGGAATGAAAGACCAGTAGCCTTGGAATGAAAAATGGGGGGGTTGGGGGGAGAAATCAAAAGCAAAAATTCCTTTAGAATCACATTTCTCAGGAAATTTTGAGGTCAGAATTTTGAAAGGATGAATTCTGATTGGTGTTTTACCTACTCTGGGTGGGCACTGGGGTAAAAATACTGCATTGTTTTTCAGTCATTAGTATATTATTCGAATATTTTTTATTTCTCTACAACTTTAGAAGGAGATTGGGAATGTGAATAGATCTTATAGGAAATCTGCAACAGCAAAGAAAATTTTTTAATATGAGATCTATGTGGAAAGATAAAAGCAAGGGATTTGACTAAAGCAAAAAAATGGTTAAAGATGATACTGTTTTTCCTTAGATGAAATCAGGAGTTATCTGATCACAACTACACATAAGCATTTTACTTTTTAAAGTCTATGCTTTCTATTATAAATGTAATTTATTTTTTAAAGATTGCAAAAGTAAAGACAACTAGACAGAAAGTTAACAAAACAAAACATAGTATTACTACCCACTTTAAAAGGCCCTACCAGTCTTAATACTGATATATGATTTCCAGAAAAAGGATTTTAGACTCAATTCAGGTACTAGTAGCAGCAGTTATCAAATTTATCAAAGTCTTTATTCATTTGGTAAAAAAAAATTGTTCACTATTTATAAGGCATATTCACAGATGATACAGTGATAAACAAAGACAGATTAAGTTACCCTCCAGCTTGGAAGGAGAAAGACATCAATTTAAAGTATTCATTGGACGAATGAATGAATGAATGAACTTCCCAAAACACAATGGAAGGGAGGAGGTGAATGAAGGAGGAGGAGACAAAGCTTCTGTAAGGGAGGGAGTTACATTTAATCCAACTCGTGAAATTTCCTTTCTCGGAGAAATTTAGGCGTAGTCTACTCAGAGTGAGTTGAGTCTCACAAACACATGATCTAGGATGTTGAACCCAAGACAAAAATGGCCCCAGGTTTGGCATGTAGAACAATAAGACACAACTGGAGAGATCAAAGAGAGAGTTGAATATTTATGAAATCATCAAATAGTCAAATAGGGAACGATGGATTCAATTAGCACTAACAAATATTTTCTCTAATGTACCCCTAAGTGCACTATATTAAATGCCAAAGTCCCTACAAAGTGTACAAACAGAACAAAAATAGAAAATTGTGCCTATTATGTGGCCAACTACATGTGGTAGGATCCTAAGGCACAGCGCAATGAGGAAGGCATCTTTTTCCACTTATAAGTAGTAATTGTCACATTACCAGTGACATACCAATGCCATTTACCAGTGACAATATTACACAAATATTTTATAGTACTTCAAAAAAATCAAACTGGAATTGAGTGGAAGAAGGTAAAGAAAAAATGACCCAAATCCTACTTCTCTTTTAACCTAGGTTAAATAAGAATTGCAGGTCAGAACCAATGATTACAGGTTGTGTTGCTATGGCACAGGCAGCCAGTTCTTAATTATACACAGTGATGGGGCATAGGAGTGGCATGCATAATTGAAATCCAAAGTAAAATTAAAACCTCTATGCTCCCCACCAAGACATTTTCCAGAATTATTTGGAGAGCAGCAACCTAGATTGATACGTATTTTACTTAAGCTGGCTTCCCTCTGTCGAACTTATTTAAACTATCAGTGAAAAAGACCAAAAGAACAAAAATAAGTTCACAAAGCAGAGGGATAAAAACGATTAGCTTCGATCATGCAAATATTAAACAGTCAAGACATGTTTAATGTCTTGGCTCTTAACAGTCAAGACATTTATCTTGTGCATTATCTTATACAACAAATAGCATTTAAAAAAATTTTTTTTTAACATTTATTTATTTTTGAGACAGAGAGAGACAGAACATGAACGGGGGAGGGGCAGAGAGAGAGAGGGAGACACAGAATCGGAAGCAGGCTCCAGGCTCTGAGCCATCAGCCCAGAGCCTGACGCGGGGCTCGAACTCACGGACCGCGAGATCGTGACCTGAGCCGAAGTCGGACGCTCAACCGAGTGAGCCACCCAGGCGCCCCAACAATAGCATTTTAGCTTGTAATGCCATAGAAACAAGATGTAGTGTCATTCAGTACACAAACGTGTCCTTTTCCAGAATGACCGAGTAAAATATTCAGTAGTCCAGTACAAACGTCCTGCAATGGATATACTAATATACACAAATTAGCCTTCAGGTTGTGGAACTGATTAGACAATACTTACATCAAAGCAAATTTCTCTACACTCCCTTTTTAAAATGTTAAGCTTGCCATAATTCAAGGATTACCCACTGGTTTCATATAAGGGATCAAGAAAATCAATGATCTCTCCATCAAGCAAGTCCACCATGAACTGTGAAATGCCACCAGTGTGAATTTTATCCCCTGGGGTTAAGCCTTCTCTAAAAAGCTTGTCACACTGTTGTAAGGATTTAGAAAGGCTGGGTATAGAACTTCCACTTAGCAGCACTCAAAGTGAATTTGAGTTATTCTAATCCACTAGGAAGTGTTAACTTAGGGGAATTTGTTAAATTAAGGAACACAGGCAACTGGAATGGGAATAAAAGGGAGACAGAAGGTGCATGGGGCTCTCTCTAGGTTAAGGTGAGCAGTAAGGAATCTCTTCCAAGGCTGCCTGGGATTGGAGAGGTTGCAAGGCAGCTCAGGGGCTCAGTTCTGCAAGGAGAAAGGGTCTGAAGACGTATCAGTTGCTTAAACAATTATATTCTGGCCCTAAAATTAAAACCTCTGTCCTAATGTATCACACTAGATAGTCTGAAAGATCACTTCTAATTACTTCAGAGTTCTATTTAATCACTCTTTCTTTTTCATTCTTTAAATTCTTTGGCTTGACCATTACATCGCAAGAAAAATTAATATGTTACCTGACTACTCACTAAGGAATTCATTAGATTGTTTGCTTCAGGTGCATTCTCCTTTTAAATTTTTCTTTTCCCTAAATGATCTTTTTTCTTAATGCCCTGTGCCTCTACAAAAAGCTAGTATAACTTTAGTAATTTTTGCAGTTCCCTAAGACTACTTTAATGTATCATTAAATATTTCAAACATTTGCATAATCACTTCTCTTTTGTTTCTCAATAATTTCACATTATTCATGAGATATTAAAAAGCCAGACAAATAAACACACTAAAAGCTTTTTAATTCAATATGTTGAGGAAAACAGAAGTGCTAATTAGTTAAGAATTAAATAAAAGTAAGAGCTAATAAACCTGCTCCAGAGAAATTCCCCTGCATCAGTTCTAATGCTTTATCTTCACATACTAGAAATGAATCCTATAAAGTAGGAGCTGTTACAGTCTCCCATCTAACAGAAGAAATTAGCTTACAGTAACTAGCATGCCATAGGTCACACCAAGAGCAGCTCAGAGATTTGCACTTAAGTATGTAATTGTAAATTATTATCAATATTGTCATAGTCTCTCAGTGTACAAAGTCAAGGGACTATGAGTTATCCCATTCTTTTAGAGCTACTTAATGTTCTTTCCCCCGCTTCTTTCACATCCAACAAAACACTACCACCTAGCATTCCCTCATGTATTTCTTCCTTGAGTCTCTTCCTTTCTGTCTTCACTGCCACCATCTGAGCTCAAACTCCTATCCCTTCTTGCCCAAATCAATGTAGCAGCTCCTAATTCGTTTCCTTGCCTACCTCAATCTCCCTTCTAATCCAATTAACTGGTAATTGATTCATCTCTATTACACACTCATTTCATCCTGTTACTGTCTGTCTAAATCCTTCAAAGACTTCCTTAGCTTACAACAGTTTAACTATGTGCTAAAGACTTAGCAGTTCTGGGGAAGTATCAGAGGTGATGTGGTTGGGACTTCTGGTCACCCCATTCTTCCCATTTGTCTAAAGAAGCTATGTGAGTGTGTGTGTGTATGTTGCATTAGGATTAGAAGAATAATTTATGTCTAAGAGGGTTTACTGTTTTATTTTACATTTAAAAAGCCACTGACCTACTGAATAAAATCAAACATTGCACTGAGACTCGTGAATTTCCACAAATAATCCCAAAATACTTTTTAAGTCTATTTTTACAATTTCCCTCCACAAACCTTCATTTTTATGAAACAGGGTTGGACCTGTACCACTTTTTATAATACTTTCCAACATCACCATCTTTGCTCTTTCCACTCTCTTATACTGGCCTCCAAAACCCAAGTAAGACCTCATTTCATCTGGGAACAACCAAGATGTCCTTCATAAATGAAGGAATAAACAAAACAGTGGTACATCCATACACCTGAAGAATATTCAATGATTAAAAGAGATAAGCTATCAAACCACGAAAAGATAGGGATGAAACTTAAGTGCATGTTGCTAAGTAGCCAGTCTGAAAAAGTTATATACTATATATGATTCCAATTATAGGGCATTCTAGAAAAGACAAAACTATAAAGATACTAAACAGATCAGAGGTTGCCAGGGGTTAAAGATAGGAGGGAGAGGTCAAATGGGTGAAGCACAGGAGATTTTACAAGGTAGAGAAATTACTCTATGTTACAGTAATAGAAACTATTTTACAGTAGTACGTTATCGCAATGATGAATATAAGACCTTAAATATTTTCCAAAACTATAAAACTTTATAGGGCAAAGAATAAGCCTAATATTTGCAAATGTTAAAAATCATTTAGGAAAGCAGAGGATTCTGGGATGAAATGAAGAATGTTACAAAAGAATCCAAATATACAGAACAATTTCACTGAAGGAGATAAAGAAATAAGGTGCTAACTTAAGTAATTCATAAAGAGTGGAATCTGTAAGACTAAAAAGGAACTGGACACAAACACTGTTCTCCAGTTGATGGATTGCTAACAATTGTGAAACCACTATATAGTATAATGGAATTAAATGATTAAGTAAATGAATGGCAGATGGGGGAGCCATGTTTCACACTTTCGGAGGAGAAAGCGATATGTAAGAGGGGACTAGAATAATCCATGCTATAATGGTTACAGTTGGAGACACCAGTATATATTCATGTTTACCTCAACATAGATACAGATGGTTATATATAAAAATGTTATAGATATGCATATATGGATGGGCTAATATACACACATATATCTCCTTGCATAGTCAGCTTAGAGGACCTACAGGTAACAATATCCCAGTAACAGCAAGTATATCTACTACCCAGATCTTGGTTTACAATGAGAGAACCATCATTCCATTAAAAAAAAAAAAATGGCTGATTCTAGGGCTGAGGCAAGAAACACACTAAGAAGAGTCTGAACCATCTTATAGTGACAGAAAGCAAGAAAGTGCTCCACAACAAAATCCTGCAATGATAAGTGTACATCAAAGAAAAACACTAGCCAGCTGAAAGAGCTGCCCATGTCAAACCTGGAACAATATGAGCAACAAAATAAATACAACAGTGTGAGATTATGCCCCAAAATATAAACATCCATGAGTCTAAACTTATTCAAAAAATGACTGAATAAATAAATTAATGGGAAAAAAACCTGGCAATCCCAAATAATTAGGTAAATACTCCACCCTTGAGGCAGAGGAGCATAACTCCCCACTCCTTAAGTATGAGTTCACATAGTGACTTCCTTCCAAAAAGGACTGTATGGAAAGGGAAAAGAAGAGTAACTTAACAGTACAGACACCTGACAAATCCTGCCTCAAGTCAGGTGACCAAGGTTAACATCAACAGCAATAACTCATATTGATAGTATAACTCTTGATATGATGCGATGACAATGCCAGTTTACCACTGTGCCTCCCTCCTAAAAACACATTCTCCCTAGTCTAACCATGAGAAAATATAAGACAAATCCAAATTGAGAGACATTCTACAAAATATCTGACCAGAAATCCTCAAAACATAATGTAAGATACTACCAGTAGAGGAAACTGGGTATGGGGTACTCACGAACTCTCTGTACTATCTTGGCAATAATTCTGTAAATCTAAAACTAACCTAAAATAAGAAGTTTATTTTTAAAATCAAGAACAAAATAGTGATCAAGAAATTCTTTTAGCTAATATGAAAATAAATTTTATGGTGTCCCTTCATTGTTTGGAATAACTAGTCAATAACTGGTCACTGCCTTTCATGCTGCTATGTTGAAGGAGACTTTCTGAATCATCCTACCTGAGAATCTGAGTCAAAATATAATTCTAGAGGCACCTGGCTGGCTCAGTCGGTTAAGGGTCTGATTCTTGATTTCAGCTCAGGTCATGATCTCATGACCTGTGAGATCCCCATGTTGGGATCTGTGCTGACAGCATGAAGCCTGCTTGGAATTCTCTCTCTCCTCTCTCTGCCTCTCCCCCTCTCACTTGCACATGCATGTGCTCTCTCTCACTCTCTCTCTCTCTCTCTCTCTCAAAATAAATAAACACTATATATATACATATTACATATATATAATTATAGATTTATAGAATTTATAGAATCTTTATAGAAGATTCTTTATAGAAAATTTACAGATTTATAGAATCTTCATAGAAGATTATAGAATTATATATGTATAATTCTATATATTATATTTATATATATTTATTTACTTATATTTATATATATTTTATATAATATATATAGAATTCTATAATATTATTATATATTCTATAATATATATAATTTTATATATATATATAAAATTCTATAATCTTCCAAGACTGAATCATGAAAAAAGAAAATCTGCATAGACTGATTACAAGCAAGGAGATTGAACCAGTAATCAAAACGGATCAAAAACTCCCAAAAAACAAAAGTCCAGAACCAAATGGTTTCACTAATAAATTCTACCAAACGTTCAAAGACTTAATACCTGCCTTTCTCAAAATCTTCCAAAAAGAGGAAAGAATGTTTCCAAACTCGTTTTATAAGTCTAGCATTATCCTGCTACCAAACCTAAACAAGGCTACTACAAAGAAAGAAAATTACAGGCCAATATCCCTAATGAACAGAAATGCAAAAATCCTCAACAAAATATTAGTAAATTAGTAAAACAGACACCTAGATCAATGTAACAGGATAGAGAGTTCAGAAATAAACCCCACACTTATATAGTCAATTAATTTATGACAAAGGAACCAAGAATAAACAATGGGGAAGACAGTCTCATCAATATATAGTGACTGGAAAACTGGACAGCCACATGCAAAAGAAGGAAATTAGACCACTAACTTATACCACACATAAAAATTAACACAAAATGGATTAATGACTTGAATGTAATACTTGGAACCATAAGAGTCCTAGAAGAAAACGTAGGCAGTATGCTCCCTGACATTGGCCTTAGCAAAGTGTCTATATGCTCATACTATACTGTTTTCATCATTATTATAGCTTTGTAGTATAGTTTGAAATCAGGAGTGTGATATCTCCAGCTTTGTTCTTTCTCAAGAGCGGTTCAGCTATTAAGCATCTTTTTGTGGTTGTGCACGAATTTTAGAATTATTTGTTCTAGTTAAGTGAAAAATGCCATTGGGATTTTGATAGGGATTGCACTGAAAGTCTAAATTGCTATGGGTAGTATGGACATTTTAGCAATATTAATTCTTACAATTTATGAGCATGGAACATTTTCCATTTCTTTGTATCTTCTTCAATTTCTTTGATCAGTGTCTTGTCGTTTTCACTGTACAGGTCTTTCACCTCCTTGATTAAATTTATTCCTAGGAATTTTATTCTTTTTGATTCAATCCCATTCAATTGTAAATGGGATTGTTTTCTTAATTTCTCTCTCTCTCTCTTTTTCAAATGTTTGTTCATTTTGAGAAAAAGAGAATTCCAACTCCCTCTCTCTCTCTCTCCCTCTCAAAATAAACATTAAAAAACCCATTAACTATATAATGTTGTGCACATGAAACTTATATAATGTTATATGCCAATTGTACTTCAGTTATATATATAATTCTGTAATAATGATTGCATTGTCTTTGGAGAAGACCATAAAGTTGGTCAAGAGGAAAAGTTAAGGCTATCGGAAACAAGAGCCATAAATGGAAACTACAAAGATTCAACCTTTGCTGCTTAAAAAGTTTTCATCTCCATCTTCAGGATGCAGAATAAGCTTTGTAATTGGACACATACATTTAACCCTGTTATGTCTTTTTATCTTTTCCTAAAATATAAGGATAGAGGGAGACAGAGATGGATAGAAAGAGAAACAGAAGTGAAGATAGAGGTAGAGAGGGAGAGAAAGAGAGGTCTAGAAGGTTCTTCCTCTTTCATGTACTCTCTCCTTTCCTTGTCTATCTGACTTTTACTTATCTCTCTGAATCCAGAGAAATGTCCCTTCCTCAAGGAAATTCTCTCTGATCCTCTATACTAAACAATCAACTAAATGCTGTGTTCATAGTGCCCAATGCTTCTTCATAGCACTGACCAAAATTACAACTAAAATATCAATTTACACTTTAATATTTAAATGACTATGTAATCCCAAACTGATTACAAGGATGGAGTCAACATATTCAATATGGAGTCAAAATTTTGTAAGCTCTAAATCTAACACAATTCTGTAGTGGACCTCAACATTTATTGTACGTATGAATTCAGCATGCTTATCATTTTCAGAGCTAACATCCTCTTCTAAGACCACTACAATAACTACTGCAATAAAATTGGCTACCAGATATTCAACAACATGCTTCCAAAAACTACAAGTGTTTAGGATATATATATAATATATACCTAATATATATTAATATATATTAAATAGATTAAATAGATTTATATTTATGTTTTATATTATTTAAATATATTAAATAAATAAATAAAATAATAAATATAATATATTAAATAAATATAATATTTAATATATTTAAATAATTCAAATATTTAAAATTTAATGTTTTAATTTAAAATTAATAAATTTTAAATAAATAAAATTAATAAAATATTAATATTTAATATTGTTTATTAATGTTTAGTATTATTAATAAATTAATAAATACTTTAATATTTAATTTTAATATTTAAATTTTAATAAATAACATTTAAAATATTTAAATATATAAAAATATTTATATAAATATATATATAACCCAACTTTATTGGACACTAGATTTCTCTTTAAATGGAAAAGAAAAACTAAGTGTTGCTGAGTCTCAGAAATGTACATCACGTTTTAATTTTTAACACTGAGCATAACACAAGTCAAAATTATAAGCTTCTCTAATTAAAGAAGTAAAACAATCACAACAAAATATCAAAGACTACTCAGTCACAAACCACATGAGAGCAGAGACTACATCTGTCTTGTTTACCATTAGACGTAATTACCTCTTAGACTTCAATAGATAAGCTAGCTGAGCACATAAATTAGTCTTGGTATAACCCAAAATCACACCAAATATATTAATAACACAAATTGAAGATATTAAAAACATCATGGCTACCATCAGTTGTTGAAATTTTATTATGGCAGCCTCCAAATAGGTCTTTCTGATAAGGCAATTCACTGTACATAATCAATTTAAAGTATGAGAACTCTTAAATTGCTAAATAAAAGAAGTAAGTTAGAATCGGTGTTTCTGCATCTCTCCTGATCCAGCTCTGTAACCTAATTAGCCTGTAATCTAATTTATGGTTTGATCCCTTTGTCCCCTCCTCACATTGTTAAGTTCTGTTTTCAGAATCTTCTACAACTTTGGAGTAATCTATTAATAGTGGGGAGAAAGTTGTGCACATGATGTAAGTAGGATTGGTTCATTAATTCAGTTTTCTTTAAAGGTAGTTAATTACCAACTTTTCCATCGTGCCACTATCACAACCACCAGTTAACTTCAATCGTTCCCTGTACTGTTTACCAATTTTGTCCTTCTCCCAGCGCAGCAGCTTACCTACCATCTTCTCAATAAATGGCTGTATTCATGAGGAGCCACACTATCCCATCATGTCATCCGCCAGCATCCAAATTCACATAAACTGGCAAGCTCTCTTAACACTAGGGTCCACTGTGAATTTATTGTCCTTGATGAGTCTACTTGGATACCGATGAGCAGTGGTTCCTCCTGATGGTGCAAAGGGCACATCTCCCCCTTTCCTCCTGATCTAGAACTCCGGTCACACCTGCTCTAATTGTTCCACTTGCATAGGAGTAACCAGGGCTCACCATGGTGGCCCATCGTGTTACCCAAAGCCAGTCTGGGCTCTCTATCATCCCAGGCCCCAGAGCGAGTTTCCCATTTACTGTGACAATAAGAGCTCAGCAATGATGGAAGGGAGCAGCTGCAGCACTAAAACTGAAGAAAACTTAATTCACATGACGTCAGCCCTGCCCGGTCACGCCTGTTCCAGCCCAGAGCGTGTGCCCACAAGTTTACAACAACCCAGGTCTCTGCCCTGTTGAGCTAGACTTCTCCAACCCAAGAGCACTTGACAAACACAAACTGCAAAATAACACAGCGATTCTTCTTGGCAATTAGCAGGTATTTATGTTTACAATCAGGAAAGTAAAAACCGGATGTGTTATTGTGTATAAAATTAATTTTTCTGTAAAGCAACCTCATAGAGTATTCATCTCCCTCTTTGCCAAATCATATCGGAAAATTATAACTGACTTTGACAATATTTATTTCAAATTTAATTTTTAAAAAGATGGCATGGCTCCTCTCCTGGATTGTTGCTGCACTTAAAAAAATAATAATAATAAAAGTCCCTGGTAGAAGCTGAAGCAACCGAAGAGGTAGCCCTCATATAAGAATGCCTTGTTTTGGAATTCTCCCAAAAGTCTGGGTAGGGAGTGCCAAGACTGGAAAATCAATCACAGATCACCACACCTTTAATTGCATGTCAAATCATGTCGCCTCATCCCAGCAAAGAAACTAAGATTCAAG
This sequence comes from Leopardus geoffroyi, assembly GCF_018350155.1. Taxonomy (NCBI): domain Eukaryota; kingdom Metazoa; phylum Chordata; class Mammalia; order Carnivora; family Felidae; genus Leopardus; species Leopardus geoffroyi. Next base: position 136,978,419 of record NC_059332.1, on the reverse strand, counting down.
GCCCAAATCAAGCAAAGGGTGTGTAACAACCACATGTGTTCCCAATGACATCCCTTTTTCTTAATTCTTTTAATGTTTATTCATTTTTGAGAGAGAGAGAGAGAGAGTGAGCAGGGGAGGGGCAGAGAGAGAGGGAGACACAGAACTCAAAGCAGGCTCCAGGCTCTGCGCTGTCAGTGCAGAACCCATCATGGGGTTCCAACTCACGAACCGCGAGATCGTGACCTGAGCCAAAGTCGAATGCTTAACCAACTGAGCCACCCAGATGCTCCTCAATGACATCCATTTTGACCTAAAAGTGTAACGTTCACTCTTAAAACTACTGTGCACTTTAGTAAAAAGCCTACTAATAAAGCCTTGTTTTCTAGGGACAGCTGTAGCAGGCTGTTCTATAAGAATCTGATTTATTAATAACAAAATTTATGGGGTGAGGAGAAAAGCAATACATATTTTTCTTGCCTGGCTTCATTCCCCTGTAATATCTTAGCGATGAGTCTCCCGCTGGCAGGCATTCTGTAGCCAGGAGGGATAAATAAGACACCAAGGTTCAGCCTGTGAAGTTCTCTCTCTTTTCTCCCATTCCTTAGCTGTTCCGCAACTCAGACCTGCAGTTTTCCTTCTCTGACTTGTAAAAGAAACAGTTTGTCTCCCCACTTCTCCATGGGTCTCTTCATGTCATGATAATCTGTGCAGTTAGATACAAATAAAGTCCCTGTTGTCTTTAATTTGGTCATGGATGAGTCTTCCTAGCCTTGTTTGAGTCACTAACACCAAATTACATTCTCTTGGACAAGAAGTGCCGGCCAGTGGGACAGCTTCAAACAATAATCCTACAACTGGATCACAAACTAGTTCACCCATAGCTGATGACTTAACAAGAGCATGTCAGATTTCTTGAAGCTTAAAGGGGGTTATTCCTTTCTCCAAAGTTTCACTTGTGAACTCTGTCACCTTAAGTAAGAGACCTCTGATATGCTCTACAGTCCTGAGGCTCAGGGTTGGACAAATTAAAGGCTCAATAAATAACCTGTTAAATGATGAATCCCTGTCATATCCTAGTGGCTAACAGAAATGCCTCTGGCTCCTTTCCTAAAATATTGATCTGAACAACTACCAATACTAGAAAGATGATGAATTGACAATTATCAACAGCCTTAATGATCACAAAGTCCTACCACCCTTATTTTCCCCCCACTCCTCTACCGTTTTAATAGAGAGCTAAGCAAAAGGAAATACCTCATTCTTATCACTGATATATCAAGAACAATTCTTTCTTACATGCTTATGGCAAAAAGTCCTCTATCGCCCTAAGCCAGAATATTTTTTTTCTCCGAAACATGCCTAGATTTAAAAGCTTCTTAATATTGAGGAGGGCACCTTTTGGGATGAGCACTGGGTGTTGTATGGAAACAAATTTGACAATAAATTTCATATATTGAAAAAAATAAATAAATAAATAAAAGCTTCTTAATAATAAGGACTGCACCCAGTGCTTTGTATTTCCCACTAGTCTTAACTCTGCATTTGTACATAAATTAGCTTTCTTAAGTAATGATCAATGAATGTTTTATGCACTAAACTGAACCCGTGTCTTTCAAAGACAACATTCCACTGTGGGCAGGGGGACCCCAGGACCAGCCTCTCCTCTACAGAATCTCCATGTTCCTTTTCTCAGGCTATATTTCAGTCTTAGTGACCCCTCATTCAATCCAAAGTAGCCAATTCATTATACTGTGATTTATTCCTGAATATCAACTATCTCGCCCCATGGCTGATTTGAATTCCATTATTCACTCTCACAATTTCTTAATCGCTTTTCCGAAAAATTAATGCATCTCGATGCAGGCAGTATGTCCACATCTGTTTACTTTACCAAATACCAACTGGATCCTCTGCTCGCAATTGGCAGAGCTGAAACTGTATTGAAAATATCTTACACAGCTTGTTTATCAAATGTTAAATGCTAAATATATGCTACTCCAGAGTACTTGTCCTTCAGTGGGAAGACACTTAGCAACCTGACATAACTACCGGTTTCCTATAAAACCTAGATATTACTGCTGGAGACACAGGAAGAGAGAGAAAGAAAGAAAGAAAAAAGCCTTTAGTCAAAACGCAAACGCAGATATTAATGATGCCTACAATAGTTAGGGTAGCAGAAGAAATTCCAAAATAGGCTGGCCGGAAGCCCTCTTAAACCCACGTAAGACACATGTGTAACCTTAAAAAAAAAATCTGTGAAAACAGTTTAGGGCGTAGGTAAGCCATCAGGCATGGTTAAGAATCAGTCAAACTTAGAGTGAGGTCCATTTCATCATTTGATTCTTTGAAGTTCTAATTATTCGGAAAAGATAATTAAGTGGCTACCTGGCCTTGTACTTACTGCACCACTATCCATTTCTAAAGGCCATTCATTCTGCCCACATTTGGTAGAAGTCAGAAGTTTTGATAAAAGATAAAGGATCAAAAATCGGAGTGAATGCTGCAGCCCAAATGAAAAATAAAATGCTCCTACTGTTGTAATTTCCAGAGAAAACTTCTTAGACCTTATTCGTAACTCACGAATTTATAGATAATTAGTATAAGTTCCAAAGGAAGATATAGGTGGAAAATTAATAAGCAGATTTCAAGGTTTCTTGGTAATGAAAAGGCTTCCCTAGGAGCATACCTTCCTTTCTGGAAAGAACATGAGCAGAGCACTTCTGCCCTTTTTCACGAAGCTAAGTGCGACATACATAATCAACTTCATCAAATTTTTTGATTGCCGACAACTGGTAAATGTACCCACCCTGTAAGCTTACTATGTTTTTGGAAATGGTTATGGTATATAAAGTATATCTCTATTGCGGCTAGAGGTCTCCAATAAACAATGTGAAAATACACTGTTTAAATTGGCAGGGCCTTGATTCAATTAAGAAAGAAGTTATAGAGTTGGACACATAGACTTTTAGGTTTAGTCATAAGGTTACCTCAATGTCTCAGACCTCAAGCCTTCCAGAAAAGGCTTGTGTAATCGCTAAGTCAATGAAAACCGCCCAAATGGTCTATCTAGGGGGAAAGGCAGAAGAAATTGTTTCAAGCCAGGTGACAGACTTGCTTTGCGACTGAATTAGAAAGACTTTTAAAGCTACAAAGAATATTTAGTTGAGATTGAATCAGATGGGCTAATCAACTTCATACTTTCTTTAGAGCTGATACCCAAGTTTTAGTTGGTAAATGAAGCAAAACGCAGCTTAGCCACCCATGTAGCACATTCGTGTAATAATGATTTCTTTTAAAGTGTTCTCTTGTTAAAAAATGATTTTAAAAAATGTTCTTTTATTAAAATGGTTATATCCAGTCTAAAGTTCATCTACCCAGAACTTAAAGCAGAAGTGTCCACACTTCTCTAAAGAAGACATCCAGATGGCCAACAGGCACATGAAAAGATGCTCAACATCACTCCTCATCAGGGAAATACAAATCAAAACCACTGAGATATAACCTCAGTCAGAGTGGCCAAAATGAACAAATCAGGGGACTATAGATGCTGGAGAGGATGTGGAGAAACGGGAACCCTCTTGCACTGTTGGTGGGAATGCAAACTGGTGCAGCCGCTCTAGAAAACAGTGTGGAGGTTCTCAAAAAATTAAAAATCGATCTACCCTACGACCCAGCAGTAGCATTCCTAGGAATTTACCCAAGGGATACAGGAGTGCTGATGCATATGGGCACTTGTACCCCGATGTTTATAGCAGCACTTTCAACAATAGCCAAATTATGGAAAGAGCCTAAATGTCCATCAACTGATGAATGGATAAAGAAATTGTGGTTTATATACACAATGGAATACTATGTGGCAATGAGAAAGAATGAAATATGGCCTTTTGTAGCAACGTGGATGGAACTGGAGAGTGTGATGCTAAGTGAAATAAGTCACACAGAGAAAGACAGATACCATATGTTTTCACTCTTATGTGAATCCTGAGAAACTTAACAGAAGACCATGGGGGAGGGGAAGGGGGAAAAAAAAAGTTAGAGAGGGAGGGAGCCAAACCATAAGAGACTCTTAAAAACTGAGAATAAACTGAGGGTGGGGGGGGGGTGGGAGGGAGGGGAAAGTGGGTGATGGGTATTGAGGAGGGCACCTGTTGGGATGAGCACTGGGTGTTGTATGGAAACCAATTTGACAAGAGATTTCATATTAAAAAAATAAATAAACAAATAAAGCAGAAGGGTCCATTTTTTTGGAAGGGACAGAATTATCATCAGGGAAGCCTTTGCATGATGTTCTGTGGAGGGTGCCTTACACATCACTTAATTGAAACACCTGAGATATTAGCCCCCATTTTATAAGTGAAAGGCTCAGGGAAATAACAATGGCTTAGCCCAAAGGCGCACAACTAGGGACTGACAAAACGTTAAACTCAAGACGGCCAGTCCCAGAATTCATGCGCTTCTCCCTGCTCTGCCATCCCTGATACTCATATGATTTGTCACGTTTCTAATAAAATGGTGACTTTCCTTATAGACTCGTTGACCCAGTGTGCGACATAAGCAGATTCTCATTATCATTTCTTGATATTATATTCATTATAAGCTATTTCACTTCAGACTCACTGCACATAATGTAGTAACCTGAACATGCTAGAAAATTCTTTCACAGTAAATGATGGTTTTTGATGCCTTTAGAAGTTATATATTCAACATGATTAAGCATGATGGAAAGCTAGTTTCAATCAGTAAGCAAATGGGTTTTAAATATGGCCATACACAGATGATGAAATCACAAAAGGACCGAAGGGTGGTTTGTTTTTTTTTTTTTTAATGACAAAGTAGACACAAGTACAAAGGATAATCTAAGAAACTCAAGGAAATTGTGAGCCCTGAATTGCAGAGAATGGAGCAGAGTATAAAGTTCCTTACAGTAGGCAGAAGAAAAAGAAGAAAATTGGCTTGCTGAAAATGACGAGAGAATTGGAGACAGGGATAAGGAAATGACAGTTATTTTTCCCATGATTTTAAAGTGAAGGAATAGAACACAGAGCTCCTGAAACTAAAGATTTTATTTTTCAGGAAGAAAGCACATAAAAATCACACACAGGAGAGGAAAGAAAAATGTAAGTTTTGATGAAATGTCCTGAATAGAAACAGGAAGAATCGGGGACGGGGGTTAGGGGGGTGGAGGGAGTTTCTAAAGATGCTTCTTTCAAAATTACCAGATGATCACAACTTTTTAAAAGGAATCACTTTGTAACTAAGGGCCTGATTGTCACAAGAATTTTCTGGTAATTTGGTGATGCTTTTAATTTTTAGTTCAGTAGGTAAAAAGAAGATCTAATTTAATATGTTATTCTTCATAATATTACAATTTCACAAAATCTGAAATATCACACTGGAAAAGACTCAGCCTTCTTTGGGAGAACAAAATGAAATCTGACAGATGAACTGCAGTGGGGAAGAAAGATCATATTGATCACCAGGTCCTATCAGAATACGTTGTTCTACTTAATCTTCGTAGGTATTCTAATAGAATAAACTTCCTTGAGTTACTAATCTGGATATCATGAGCTAACAATTACAATTACTAAATACAATAACTAGCTTATCTGCCAAAGATATTAGTTAAACTGTCATTTGAATAATTCTTCTTTGTACCAGTGAATGTCATTACTTGAAATAGGGTGAAACTTAACAGAATGAACTTGTTAAAAATGAAGCGTGTGCATCTGCAAAAGCTTAATTATAATTACACAGTCAATTGTGATCATTTTCAATAGTTCTTGGCAGAGACAAATGACTATAATGAGTTCCATTAATGGACTGATGTGTTCTGCGTATATGCCAGGGAGGGACTTAATGAAAGTGTCCGAAATAGGAAGAGGGCATATGAAAGGAAATACCAGGTAAAGGTGAAAATCTGCACCGTGCTGTGAGTAGAACCATCATACAATGAATGAAATTTCAAGTTATTCGAGAAAGTGATTTTCAAATTTACATACCAAAAGTCAGTGTGTAAATCCTCGGCTGGTAAAATGGCTACTTCTGGCTTTTAGCTTCCTAATAAGTGAAAATGATATTAAGCTTGATATTCTCTCACTCCTAATGTTCCTGTTATCATAAGACTCTGCAGGAGTGGGAAACGAGGATATTTACACCGACGTATTATGAGAGCATGAGATACGTCCCTCCCTGGAATACACAAATGTCATGGTGCCGGGCAATGACTGACACCATATTTTCCTTTGGTAGGATTAGAAACCTTGTGACCACTTTTTCACCAGCTGTCTACCTCTTCCATAAAACAATATAGATTTCAGAAGGGATAACCTCCATGATTCAATTGTCTTTAAAGGGCACACCTAACAAAAAACAAGTCAGGGATTGAGGGAACTGTGGCCACACTCTTAACACAGGAGCAAGGTAGGCTAAGCAAATTATCAAATTATATCAATCTTTATCAAATTAAATCAATCTTTCACTCCATTAGCCAAAATTCATTTCAACCGAATTTACAAAATGAGGATTCACAAACTAAGTACCACATGTAATGTAAGATACAGCATCTACCAACCAGACAGAATGCTTTGGGTTTCTGTTTGGGTTTGGGTTCTCCGTCCTTCACTTCTCCAATTTGATGTCTCCCAATTGTTAGCATGGCTCAATAGAATTCTCTGGTGATGGAAATGTTCTGTATGTAGCTGGGTTGTACAATAAAGTAGCCAGCCACTAGCCATGTGTAGCTAGTGAACATTTGAATGAGGCTCATGTAACTGAGTTGCATCGATAACGTTATTTAATTTTAATTGATTTAACTTGAAATGGCCACAAGAGGCGAGTGGCCACCTGCTGGGCCATGCAGTGGACCAATGTGTAACTGATGATGCTCAACAGCGCTCAGGGGTAACAAATGGCAGCCATCTCAGTGGGGCTCAACTCCAGATGCACATTAGAATCATCTGGGGAGGGGCGCCTGGGTGGTTCAGTCAGTTAAGCATCCGACTTTAGCTCAGGTCATGATCTCATGGTTTATGAGTTCGAGCCCCACATTGGGCTCTATGCTAACAGCTCAGAGCCTGGAGCTTGCTTTGGATTCCGTGTTTCCCACTTGCTCTGCCCCTCCCCCTGCTCACACTCTGTCTCACTCTGTCTCTCAAAAATAAATAAATGTTTAAAAAAAAACCTTAAAAAAAAGAATCATCTGGGGAATATTGAAAATAACTCTGGGACCCTGCCTCAAGCTACTGATTTGGAGAAGGGTAATGGAAGCAGGATTGCCATCTCTACATCAGAACAATAAATGAGTCTAAGTAAGGAAGATGCACCCAGGACTCCAGTTTCTGGAATTGTATTCAATTTACATTACTGTGGATGCGGCTGTGAGCAGGAGGGAGGCCCTTCCAGAATGAGAGCAGGTTACAAAGTGAGGCAGCAGAGTTTTAAAGCTTCTGATTGATTTTCAGAGAGAGTTAGTGGGAGCTATAAGGATTTAGGAAAAGGAAATATAAGAAAGATACAGACATGGGAAGAAACAGGAAAACTCACTGAGTAAAAAACAAAGAAAGATCCATTTGGGTTTTGCCCTGCTCTATTTTTGTAACCATTAATTTATTATTCTCTGTATAGGGTTTGCGGCTACCACTTACTCTAGCATCTAGATCTGCTCTGCCCAATCCAGCAGGCACTAGCCACATGTTGCTGTTTAAATTCAAATTTAATTGAAGTTGAATTGAAAAGTTCCTCACCCTAGCAACATGTCAGGTGCCCAATAGCCCCATATGGCTAGTGGATACAAAAACGGGTGAAGGCCATCAAGAGGTAAGAACTTTCAGTTATAAAATAAATAAATCACAGGGATAAAAAGTATAGCATAGAGAATGTAGTCAGTAATATTGTAATAATTTTGTACGATGGCAGAGGTTCACTACATTAATCACGGTGAGCGCTGAGTAATGCGTGTCATTGTTGAATCACCATGATGTACACCTGAAATGAATATAATAGTACATGTCAACTATACTTCAATATGGAAATAAATAACAAAATAAGGTTGGCTTTCAAGTTACTTTTGGCCAAGGCACCACATGCTGTAGAAAAAAGTATGGAATTTCTAGCTGGACAAACACGGAGTTCAAATCTTCACTCTGCTGCCAACTAATAGTCAAGTTACTCAAACTCTCTGAGACTGAGCTTGGTCGTTGATAAAATTATTTTAAAAATCTACTGCACTTGGGGCGCCTGGGTGGCTTGGTCGATTAAGCGTCCGACTTCGGCTCAGGTCATGATCTCACGGTCCGTGAGTTCGAGCCTCGCGTCGGGCTCTGTGCTGACAGCTCAGAGCCTGGAGCCTGTTTCAGATTCTGTGTCTCCCTCTCTCTCTGCTCCTCCCCTGTTCATGCTCTGTCTCTCTCTGTCTCAAAAATAAATAAACATTAAAAAAAAAATTTTTAAATCTACCGCACTTGACGGTTGCACAGCCATGGGAATGTGCTCAATACCACAGAATTGTACACTTCAAAGTGGTTGAAACTGTGAATTCTGTCATGTATCTTACACCACAATTAAAAAACCCTGCTGCAAAAGAAATGGACAGAACAGAACATTTCTATTATTCTAAATTTCTACCAGAAATTCTATTAAGCAGTGCTACACGAAATATGTGGTATATCCTTCCGGAACCGTCAGAAGTGACAAAGATGTTGCTGCCAGCGGAATATCGTCTCCGCCTAGTTTTCGCAATAACGATAACTGGTCACCACACCTTCTCTACCCCCTCTCTTATCGTCCATGTTTCCATGTTCATAGCACCTTCCTGCTGGATTGGCTTGTGGTCTCCACCTCCAGTTCATTCCCTCCCTGTCCAAAAGCCAGCCAATGCAGAGAAAGACAATATGTCAGAATTCCTACCTGTCCGTCTGGTGAAGTGTATAATTAAATCATGCTCCCAGACAGAGACAGCAAACAGTCCACATCCACACCCAAGGCCTGGGCAAAAGCTGCCTTCCATCATCAAAAACACAAACATGACCAATAAGCATATTAATACCCCGAACACCAGGGATCTGATACTGATATCTCAACATTATGATGATGCGTTGAATGAACTCATTCAATGATATTTCTGAGCTCACCTAAACATCTCCCACTCCTCACCCACACCACTCCCTAACAGCTCAGTTGGCCCAGAGGCTATGCTTCGCCCAAGCTTTTCGGCCCCGAACCCAGTGGTAGCTAGGGAACTACTTATGGCACTTGCCCACATGCCTTCCAGAAATGGTCTCCATTCCTAGAACTCTTGCCTGCTGGTGGGTGTCCTGCCCCTGTAGACAGATATCCTGACACTGGCTTATACAGTGACTCCATCTGCAAACCTCCCTAGTAGCTGAACCCAGTGTTTTCTTTGCTATACCCATCGAATGCAGTGCCTTGGACTGACACTGACTTCGTGAAGCTCATGTAACTTTTCTCTTCTTCCCCTGTTCTCTGGCCCAAGGTACAAGGAGGCCTCTCATCCCGACTCCGTTGGCCCTCTTCCTTGGTCCCATAACTAGTTTCAAGTTGGAGAATTCCTAAATTATGACAAAATTCACTAAAATTCCCACGCCTCTTTGCCCCACAGCAAATGGCTAGCACATACCCCAGGGATCCTGTGCCAATGTGATGAGGCTTTTGCTTTGACTTTCAGTGCCCTATATGGAATAGAACCCATGACCTTGGTGTCATTAGCACCAAGCTCTCACAGGCTGAGCTAACACTCTTCTAAGTTTCAAGAGAAGTTTAAGGTCACAGAGATTGGGTTGCCCTTTTCCATTTTATCCTCTGAAGATAAAGTGAATTACCTTGATTGCAGAAGTTGCCCAAATAAAAATATTTCAACTTGGCGATTTTTTGGAACAGTGTGTCCTCTGAGTAGATGTGGGGCAAGCAATCAGAATAAGCTACCAGGTATCAGTTACAAAATCCCTCTGAAGAGAGACCTGATGACAGTGGGGTGTCTTGCTGAGAAAAAAAATTACTTTAAACATAAAACCATCCAACTCTTCACCAGTCATTGCCTTAAGAAAACACATTCATATAAAAGAATGGGGCATAAGTCATTGTTTCAAAACAATTTTTTTCTCCATTGTTCAGAAAGCTTTCATTGTTCGTGAAAGCTCTTTGTTCCTCACTTAGCTTTGTCCCACTTGCCTTCAAGAGGGATTGAAAACATGCTGATAAGGAATGGAGGAGTTAATTTATTTGTCCACAGCTTCATGAAGTATCTCCACTAGTCATTGGTGCTTTAGTTTTAAGCAAGGAGGGGGCAAGGTATGCAGTTAGTGGCTTTCATGTGTCCTTGCCATTTGCAATGACAGCTGCCTTCCATCATCACAAACACAAATATGACCAACAAGCATCTTATTAATACCCCAAACACCAGAGATTTGATACTCATATATCAACATTATGGAGATGAGTTGAATGAACTCGTTCAATGGTATTTCTGAGCTCACCTAAAATATAATTAAGTACCAAATGAGGAAGAAGATATTTACAGTTGTGAAATTTATCAGCTAGATACAATAATAAGAATGTACACAGTTGTTACAGCAAGATAGCTGGTCAATCTCACTCCCAAAAGAGCAGAAGAGACATAAAAAGAAAAAGAATTACCATGAATAAAATTCCTTAAAAATGAAAAAAAATGGAGAGATGTTTTCCCACTAAATCTACATAAGAATATCAAAGCTTTTTTTTATTTTATTCATAAATAATTCATGCACACTGTTGAAAATACAAAATATGCAGAGAAATAAAAAGTGGAAAATAAAAACCATACATAATTCCCTTACCTGGGACTAACTGTTGCTACCCCTTTCTTGTCTATCCTTCCAGAATCATTTATGCATTCATTTATTCACTATTTTCTTTATTGCTCAGTACAAACCTATATAAATTAAAAGGCTTAAATACTATTTGTAATTCACTTTCCTCATTTTGGCAACATACATCAAAAGTGTATACATTTTGACTCAGCAATTCAAGTTCTAGAAATGAATCCTAAATAAATAATTACTATGGTGTCCCAAGATTTAACAAGAAAGCTGTTCATAGTCTTGTTTAAAATCATGACAGTTAGGGGTGCCTGGGTGGCTCAGTTGGTTAAGCGTCTGACTCTTGATTTCAGCTCAGGTCATGATCTCATGGTTTGTGAGATCGAGCCCCATGTTGGGCTCTGTGCTGACAGTGCAGAGCCTGCTTAGGATTCTCTCTCCCTCTTTCTCTGCCCCTCCACAGTGCTAAATAAATAAATAAATAAATACATCAAATAAATAAATAAATAAATAAATAAATAAATAAATAAACATTTTTTTAAAATCTTGAAAATTAGGTGCTTGCTTCAGCAGCACATATACTAAAATAGGAAAGAAAATCATGAAAGTTAGAAGCAATATAAATACCAATAATTTAAAAAAATAGTTAAATAAAGTATGCTATGTCTATACCGGAATAGTAATACAGCCACCCTAAAAATCTCATTTTGAAGAATATTGAATAGCATGTGAATACATTGAAACAAATAGGCAATATAACCCCAAATTTATAATTTTTAAGAAATAAATTACATATCTGAAATAAGATAATAGAATTTTTTAAAAGGTATGTCTTAAAACTATTAATAAAATGAGATACGTAGGAATATTTTTTTTACTATGGAAGGGCTTTTGGAGGAAATTTTACAATATTACTGAAGGCCATTTAAAAAAACCCAAATTAATAGCTTTATAATGTCAATGGCTGGGAAGACTAAATATCACAAAGATGTCAATAGTCCCTAAATTAATTTATAAATTCAATTCAATTTCATTAAAAGTTAATTTAAAAATTCCACTGGAAGCAAAAATAGCCATGAATAGCCAAAATAATTTTGAAGAAGAACAAAGTCCTTTCTAAGAAGGATTATAAAGTCAAAGTAATTACAAAGTTATGGAAATTGAAACTGGTTTTAGTGAAGGCATAAACAAATAGAGGGGAAAAAAACAGCAAAGAGAGCTCAGAATCAGATTCTCATACACAGGAACTTCATAGATAATGGAGATACTTTATAGATCAATGAGAAAAGAATATTATTTAATTAATAGCTCTGAAATAATCTGGTTATCCAGATGGAAAAAAAATTTATATCCCTACCTCATATCATAAACAAAATTCTCTTTCAGCTGGAATAAGTAACAAAATGTGACAAAAATACTTGAATAGTTTTAAAACAGAACATAGATAAATAACTGTATAGTGTTCAGACAGGGAAGGATTTATTAAACAGAATTCAAAGCACAAACTATAAAGAAACAGTATGATAAATTTCATACCTTAAAAATTAAAATTAAAATTCTATGAAATAGATGACACAATAAACAAAACAAAGACAAGCTACATACTAGGTGAATACATTTGCAAGACACAAAATAAATAAAAAATTAGAATCCAGAATATACAAAGAACTCTGAAGAATCGATAAGAAAAGACAACCCAGTGTTTCTGTACATTTTCCTTGCTGGCGTTTTGTTGCTATTGTATTTGGACATTAAAATTCAGAGCTGTTTATAGGTGTCAATTTAAGGGACTTTTTTTTTAAATCTACTTCATTATTTTTAACACTTGCCTAATCCAGTTTCACTTAATTTTAAAAATATTTATGAGTCCTAGATAAAATTCACTTTCAATTTATTTTTAATGGTTTTTAATGATTTTTAATGATTTTTTAAAGATTTTTAATGATAATTTTTAAAAATTATGTATTTTTTATTTCCTTTACTGGATTTTCAACTGTTTCTTTCTTAAATCATTATTAATCTTAACTGATACAGTTTCTTAAAAAACAGCCATCTTAAACAAAATGTGCTTCAATTTCCTCACTTGACTAAATGAATTCTGTCATTCAAGGGTAGGATACAGAGTTCATTGTTTGGGTTTATTCTCAAACTGTTTCACCATCTGTGTAAAAAGCTTTTTAAATGTCTTATAGGTCTCAATCTCCTATAAATCTTTTAAAAATGGCATCTAATGTAATCATTTATTTTACCTTCTAACATCAACTTGTTAATTAATCTGTTACCATTTAAAATGTCTTACATCTGTCTTCCACCATCTTTTCAGATGTGTGTGTGGGACCTAACAGCGAAGCATGATTTAAATTTTCACAAAATCTTTAGTCATTCAATTTTACACTGTATAAGTCTTCAGCTAATATCTTTCTGCTTTCATATAGAAAAGTTAGCCTGCCTATAAGCTACACTCATGGTGCTCAGGAATCTTTCTTGATTTCTCTATTTCTTCTTTAAATCCTTAGATGCCTCAGATACGGAGAAGTAAACTCTTGGAACAGTTTCACATCTTGCTTCGAACACAAAAGTTTCTCTGTCTTTTTTTTTTTTTTTTTTTTTTTTTTTTGATGGGACAGCAGTCTGGTTTTGAGGATTATGCCCCAAACCAAGTCTTTAGCTACGAGGAATATTTTATTTAATATGCCTTGATGTCTTTTCCTATATCGTCCAATTATTTGAAGTTCAAACCTGCTTTTTCCTATCATTACTTCCACCTGTTCTGCCTGAATTATCAGCAGCTCCTTGTGTGGCTCAGTTATGCGCACCCACTTTGCATTTCACGTCCTCCTCTGTTCTTATTGCTTCTAGCATCCTGAGCACATTCTGAGCACAATTCCCTTGTGAGACCTTACTTCCTTTGTTCCCCTTCTGTCTTTCAAAGTAGCATCATTTCATCCACCGCCCCTCCAGATGCTGTCTCATGGCTGTGCCCTAGGTGGCTTTCCTCCAGCCAACCCTGCCTTTTCCTATTTCAGCATTCATTAATTGGACCCGAGTGCTTTGTTGGAGTATTTTCGTTTTTAAATATTCTCAGTATTTTTAAAATTTATCTTGCTAGGGTTTGTTCTGCTATTTGTTTTGTTTAGTTTTGTTCTCTGTCCTTGTATCAGACATTTCCTTATGAATATATAACAGATATGGATGGGAATTTTTTCTGACCCATTACCACTGCTACAAGCTAGAAAGCCACATTTCCTTGGGGGTAAAAAAAGAAAAAAAATTCTATGTGAAGTGAATCAATTCCACATGTACAACATTGAATTTGGGGAAGGACCCCACTGAATACCTGGGGAATCGCGGCATTGGAGCAAATATGGTTATTCCAAAATCAGTTATTAAAAATTATTGAAACTATTTTTTTAAAAAAACTTTCATGTAATGAATTAAAACCATATTGAGAGAGGGAGAATCAAAATGTGTGTGAATACACTAGAAAAAATTGAGCTAATATCTGCTTGCAAGAAATAGTATCTGGAAAATGCATGATGGAACAGCCACACCGCAACTAATATTTTATAGGAAACCCCACATACAGCATAACAGGCATATTTTTGAATCCTCTACAAAACAATATAATAAACATAAGAATTAGGCCAAAAGGGAAAGACAGAAGTTGACATTCAATAATAAAGACGCTCTACCTAGAACTTCTCAAAACAAATACCTATAAAGAGTTTCAGCCATCAACAAACCAGTTTAGCTTTTCTGTGGTTCTGAATATTATTAATGTAATTCAATGATATGGAAATTTTATTTTAACTTAATAGTTCTGGAAATGGATTTTTTATTCTCTTAAAATGAGCTTTTTTTTTGGTGCGCCCAGGTGGCTCAGTCGGTTAAGTGTCCGACTCTTGGTTTCAGCTGAGGTCATGATCTTGTGATTTCCTGGGTTCAAGCCCCACATCAGGCTCTGTGCTGGCAACGTGGAGCCTGCTTGGGATTCTCTCTCCCTCTCTCTCTGCCCCTCCCTCAATTGGGCTGTCTCTGTCTCTCTCAAAATAAATAAACCAAAAAAAAAAAAGAGCTTTTCTTTGACTACATGTATAATTTTATTTATTCTTTATGATAGTTGTATTACTTGGCGTTATTACTTTTCATGTTCAAAACTGCATAATAAGTTTTCCACCAGTCTATGCATATGCAAGAAGAGAGGGGGATGAGAGAGAGAGAGAGAGAGAGAGAGAGAGAGAGAGAGAGAGAGGGAATTATAGTAGTGGTGTGAATTTAGTCATGCTTATATGATCTGAAGAACAGACTTGGGGCACCTGGGTGGCGCAGTCGGTTAAGCGTCCGACTTCAGCCAGGTCACGATCTCGCGGTCCGTGAGTTCGAGCCCCGCGTCGGGCTCTGGGCTGATGGCTCAGAGCCTGGAGCCTGTTTCCGATTCTGTGTCTCCCTCTCTCTCTGCCTCTCCCCCGTTCATGCTCTGTCTCTCTCTGTCCCAAAAATAAATAAACGTTGAAAAAAAAAATTAAAAAAAAAAAAAAAAGAACAGACTTAGTCCAAGGGAATTGTTCAGCTAAACCCTAAAATAAGCCACCTCTTCTCCTTTTTTCTGTTATCATTAAACTCACCATCAGTAACAAATATTCACAAAAACATCACTGTGCAGAGAATAAAACAAGCAAATGACTGTCCTGATAGAAATTAAATCTCATTGGAAAGATAGGAGATAAACATATTTTTAAAATACAATGCCAAGTTGTTAGCTTGGCTCAGCCACTGGCATTCAGAAGGTGCAGCAAGTGTTCAGTAAATAAAGATAGATTATATGCAGCACCAGGCAGTTGGCTGGATGCTGGTGGAATAGCACAAAGGTCCGGAAAATGACTGGCAGGGCACTCTGCCACTCAAGAGGCCAGGCAGCAGAGAAGACTTGGTGACAATGCTGACCCTAGAGCTAGGTGGTTGGCATCTCTATGGGTAAGTAAAGCACAGTCTGTGCACCATCAACTCTACCAATGAGAGAAAATGAGCAGTCAGATAAATAAGCTAGAAGTCAAAAATCAAAGCTTCTGTGGAGATGGGGTCATGTCAAAGCTGCGAAATGGAGGTGAGGCAGAGGACAGATGTTGCAGTGTATGCTAAAATCAACAGAGCTGAGGTCAAGCAGGAGTCAAGTGCCAAGACGGTGGAAACTGCTCTCTTGCAGTTGGAATTGACTCCACGCCAATGTGCCCGTCTTGTCTTCAGGCTGTCAGGGATCAAAAAGTTCACTGCCTGGATTAACACAGGGGCTCTAACAGCAGCCCAACTGACCCTCTGATTAGCACAGAGAAAAAATATTATTAAGTATTCAGAGGGAAAAGGGGATGATTTCCAAGGAGTCCTAAATGAGTTAAAGAGATGGACTTTAGTAAACAGGAAAATTTATTACTAATAAATAAAGTATTAATAACCAACTTGAGATTGAAGGGAGGCATAAAGGGACAAGGTACGTTCTGTGGTCAATGAGCAGCCAAAAGTTTCTTAGGAAACCCAGTTGCTGCAGGCAAAAATTTCTTAGGAGAGTAGGAAAGAAGCATGAAAAAATAGGTGAGATTTAGCGGGTGGAGAAGTTTGAATGCCAGGGTAGGCAACAGGCAAATTGTAGATTCCTTAGGGCTAGACACTACATCCTACATATTACTGATTACTTTGAGCTACATGCTTAATAACTAATTACTTAATAATTCTTGATGGACTGAGATGATGATGATAATCTAGTGGAATTGCATTTTATTTGGACATTAGATTAGGTACATACGGCAAAAATTGTGTGTGCTCTTTATTACCTGTTGTGAGCAACTTTCTGGTTGGATAAAAGCCAAATACAATACTGAAAGCTATACCTTCATTCCTGCACAACCTTATTAGCAATTATTATTATCCTCATTTGACAAAATAAAGGACCTGGGGTTCCGAGGGCTTAAGTATCTTGCTCAAGATCACACATCTCTAGACAGATTTCAAAAGCTGAAGACCAAAATGCTACACCATACATAAATTATAATACCTAACATCTGCCAATTCATAATTATCAAAAGATAACTTATGCATTCGATTCTCAGAATAGCCTGATGGGGTAGTTGGTGTTTTCACAGAAGCATGTTTTCTATGAGACTGAGACCCACAAAGAAAAAGAAATAAATCTAGGGTGGGCAGGATGTAACTTGGCAATACGACATATTTCCTGGAACATCAGCCAGAACTTGAAAGTAAATACAATGGGCCAGCTAGCACACTTGAGCTTGCTCGATTCCTGGGTGCATTAACATCAGTAGTGTCCAAACTGGTGGGTGAGCTAAGACAGCAGGAATTTTTAGGCCCACTCCAATCCTAGGTCTCTTGAGGGGATGTTAATGGTTTCTTTCCACCTTTAGATGAACTGGACTTTGTGGTCAGGGACCACATTTTACCCTTGTGTCTCCAAGACCTTCACATAGTAAATGCTCAGTAAAGGTTACCTGTAAATGATTTAGGCTAAGAAGTTTGGATTGACTTGGCATTTGTTATGTAAAACGTTCTAAATAAAACTGCCTAAAAGTTATTAAAAATAAATGCAATCATAGCCAGTCTTTTAAAGTAAGCTTCTAAAGATATAAACACCTAAGTATAATTCTGTGTGCTTCTCGCCAACTTTTATTTGCTCAAGTCAAGTTTAAACTAAACCGCACGTTGCCTCGAGGTGTAACCAGACTTTTCTTTATACACAACTCCACACTTTACCTTAGGGTCTCTCAGGGCTGGCAAAGATGTCGCAGAAGTCTGACCACAGGTGTGTTGGTTCACACTTACTGGATACGTTTTCAAGCAAACATCACCAGACTACCTTGTGTGATACTTAATCAGGAACTTCTCAGAAGTCACCATCTAGCCTTTTCCTTTGTCCCACGAGGCAGAAACTAGAAAGTTTCACCGGTTCTTGGGACTCACATCTTAGGCATAACTATTACATCTCTAATAACAGAAAAGAGCGTACTTATATTGAAGACCTACCCCAACAAACTTAGTTCTTGAATTCTTTCATTTATGTGGCTATATAATTGGTAGTGACATCATAGCCACATTGTATAGTTTGACCATCATGATGGCAGCAACACACGGATTTTTGTGACACTCCCCACTCAGGAGAGATTCTCTTTGTATACTCATTACTGAAGAGAATCGCTCTGGCCATTCCAACGGGTTTTTCCTATCGCTAGTTGCTCTGCAAATTTAGTTTGAAATATGAATATGATGGCTGCTGAGGTCGTTCCTCATATCCAGAAATGCAAATACACTATCTTTGCCTTTCGATTCTGACCTCTTCAGTATTAATCTGAACTTAGATTGTACATCATAAAATTTAAGATTTGAAAGATACTTTAGAGACCACTGAGTCCTGAGCTCATTAATTTTTCAAAAGTGAGAACTGAGTCCAGAAAAATGAAGTGACCTGTCCAAGGGTCCTCAGAAGAACCAGCTCACACACTTGATCCTTAGCCAGGCCTCCTTCTACCTAGCAGAGTTGCCCTTTTTTATATAAAAAGGAAAACAAAGAGACTTTGCAACAAATATTGAAATTGTTATTGGAAAATACTGGAAACCTGTGGCCTGAAGGAGAAAATGTCCTTTTTAAAATTGCATTAAATATTAAGCAATATTAAGTAATTAAATATTAAGTAACTCTTTAAAGAATATCCATCACCATATAAATTTATTACGGTACATTAGCTGTGCAACTAAGCCAAATGTGTTGATTAACGTTCTTGTTGAAAAGTAGTATTTTGTGTCCACAGCAATCATTCCTAAGTCATAATGGTGGTCTATCTGACGTTAATATTTTACTTTTGCATGTGTGTATCTTTCACAATGATCTAAATAGCTACAGTTCAGCAAGGCAGTGAGGTGCAACGAAAAGAGCACTGAACTACGAGTCATGAGTCTTGACCTCTTCTTGTCTGAGCAGTTAACTAGCTGCGTGAGTTGGACATGAACAATAAGCTGGAAACCAAGGGGAAAACAAACAAGCTGGGGCCAGGTGACTTTAGTTCTTCTCAGCTCTAAGCACCATTCATTATCCTCATCACCATCACTGAAACTAAAAGTAAACACATGAAAATTCATGAAGCCTTTGCTTTATAGAATTTAAGAGCAGCAATTCATTCATACAATTTGCTGTCCCCCAAATTCTACGTTTTATAAGTTCTATCCTCAAGAAAGGGTCTCTACATCATTCCAAGGCCAATTTACTTTTGCAAGAGCAAGTTATAGGAACAAGACAGAGACGTCCTGAAATTTCTGCCTGGCCTCAAAAGCCTGTCAGCATTCCCTCTAACTTTCCAGGTCATTCTTAGAAAAGTAAATAAAGATCCCTCTTGCCATCCTGTAAGAACTAAACTGACCTCTAAATAAGCAATCAAATTACTTCAGGAGAAAAAAAAATTAAAATGGCATTCTAACTATAACTTAAATAAAAATTAAATAGGATTGTCGACGGTCTTTGGTCGATTTTATAACAGGCAAGAAACTCCTACCGAAATACTAAATAGCCTTACCTTTAACTGCTTTTTAAACCGCATTCGTGAGCAGTTGTCGCATTCACGGGCAGACCCTAAACCCACATCTGAATAAATTAGTGAAATCTAGCCTATCTGAAACGAGCCCATATACTTCCAGGAGTACTGGCTCACATCTGCTTCGGGGTTTTTCTCACTCACGGTGTCCACTCGCCCTGTATCTAAGGGAGGCATGAAAATGGAATACCTGTTGTTTGCAGTGCTCCAACATAAGCTGTCAGGAATGTGACATGCAGCATTCCCACACTGAGTGAGGAAGGGGAAATAAACCCAGTGGTCACCCCCCGCCCCCCGCCACGTCTGAGGTTTTAGGACGCTATAGTTATTTTTCAGTCCAAAATCTGAAAAGGTCCTATTTCTGATTGTGATGAATTACAAACATGGCCCTAATTTTTCAACCCCTGCAAGCCTTAAGGACTCAGCCATTTGACTTGTTTTGGCCTATTGGGTATCAGCAGATAATGCAAGCAAAGGCTTGAAACAGGCTTGTGATGTGGGGATGTTCTCCTTTGGGCCTCTGTCATCACCATGAGGATATGCCTGCACGAGCCTGCCCGGGGAGGAGAGACATGCCAAGCAAAACTGAGTTCATCCCAGCCACTGGAGCCAAAAGAGCCAGACATATGAGTGCACCCAGCAGTTGCCCAGTGGACCTCCCTGCTATGTAATAGATGCTTGTTGTGTTTGCCATTGAGATTTTGAGGCGAGGTTCTGTGATACAGTAGAAGCTAACTACTATACTGCAGGTTTTAGGTTCCCAGCAGATAGTTTCCCTTAATTAAAAAAAAAAAAAAAAAAAAAAAACCTCCATCTTTCAATCTATTCAGAGTTCTACAGTGATCATGTACTTTCAGTTCATTCATTCATTCTAGTAATTCATGCATGCTACAGCTATTTATTGGCTGCCTAGTATATGCAGTCACTGATCGATGTGCTTGTAATATACCAGTAGACCAAATACACCAATGTGTTTTATTTGTTCGTAAACACCCATCCGGAGCTTACTTTCTAGTAAGAGAGACAGACATCAAACAATAAACATAATCTAAAATTAATCTTATGGTATATTACCAGGTGGAAATACAATGGAAAAACAAAGGAGTGGAGTAGGCTGGGGGCGTAGGGAGGTAAGACTACTGCAGAATGTGTGGGCAAGTAAACTGTTCTACTAAATAGAATGGTCAGGGCATGCCTCACTGACAAAATGATAATGGAGCAAAGAACTGGGGGGAGGTGAAGGAGTTCTGCACACAGGTCTCCAGGGGAATGGCATTCCAGGGAAAGGGAAGAGTCAGAGTAAATGGTCCAAAATAGAGTGTGTCTGGTGTTAAGGGTGCCCCCAGAGCTCAAGGAGAATGAGCAAGAGACACAGTGACAGGAACAGAGGTGAAAGAGGCAAACGTAGGGAGGAAATAGGTGACAAGGGACTTCAGGCCACTGTAATGACATCGGCTGAGTGAACAGAAACCCGTGCAAGGTTTTGAGAAGAGAAGTGGTCTGATTTGATTTCCACTTTTAATGTGTCTGCAGGGGGAACAGACCATAGGGAAGCAAGGGAAAAAGCGGGTAGTGCTTCGCGATAAAGTAGGAGAAAGACGATGGTGGTTTAGAACAGCATGACAATGAAAGTGGTGAGAAGTGGTCAGATTCTGAGAGTATCTGAAGGTAAAGCCACCGTAGCTTCCTGAATGTGAGGTATGAGGAAAACAGAAGAGTCAAGGATGACCCAAATGTTTTGGCATAAGCCATTCAAAAGATGAAGTTATTAGCTAAGACGGGAAAGATTGAAGATAAAGCATATTCGAGGGGATATATAAGGGATTCGAGTTTGACCAAATGGAGTTGGGAGATGTTTATTAGATACCCAAATGAGGAAGTCACATGAGCAGTTGCATTTAGGGTTGGAAGTATAAATTTAGGAGTCGTCAGCATATAAATGGTATTTTTTTTTCTTTTTTTAAACTGTACTTAAATCCAAGTCAGTTAACATCTAGTGTAATAATGGTTTCAGGAGTAGAATTCAGTAATTCATCACTGACATATAACACTCAGTGCTCATCCCGACAAGTGCCCTCCTTAAAGCCCTGGGACTAGATGATACCAAAAAGGAGTTGAGACAGAGAACAGAAGAGGTCCCTGGACTAAATAAACCCTGGGCCACTCCAATATTAAGAGGTCAGAAAAGATGATGAGAAACACACAAAGACCTATAAACGAGTGACCACTGGGAAAGGAAGAAAACTAAAAGAGTATATGGTTCTGGAAGCCAAGTAAAGAAAGTAGATTAAGGAGAGGATTATCTACTGTGACAAAAGCTGCTAACTCGTCAAGATGAGTACTGAGAACCGTGTGTTGGATCTAGAAACATGAAAGTCGTTGGTAACCCTGACACAAGCAGTCTGGGTTGGTGTAGTCAGTAGGGCATCCATCTTCAAAGTGAGCTGATCCCATCATACTCTGCCAAATCTGTAAGGAAGCTGTTCTGTCTCCATCAAGAGATCTGAAGGCAGCATGGTTCTTACAGGCGTGGCAGTGCTGGGCTACCTGCCATCACATTTCACCCAACTGAACTAAATAGCCACAGATGCTGACCTGCCTCCACCCCTATTAGGCAGCTGAGAGCACAATGTATCAGGACATCGCTTCATTTTTACCAGTGTTTGGATAGAACAACTTGTCATCTCCTTTTCCCCATTCATGCTAAACTAATGGATTCCAATGTTGTCATTACCCACCTCCTCTTTTCTCTAAATTCAGAGTTAGTCCCGACACCCTCCACATCCCCTACTGCTGCCATTGCTTCCACCACTGCTAGAGCAGAAAGAGGCAGCTATTCATAAGTTAGCTATGAACTTGGCAGGCCCAATGACCTTAGCTCCCCAGGTCAACAGATCACTGAAGTCTTAGTATCACCATGTTCTCTAGAAGAATAGAACAAGGTGGGTTCTTTTACTCTGGATTTCTTCTGTCTGGAGTATGTGCGTGTGTTTGTGTACCTTAACTTAGTGATATGCCACCCATAGTTTTAGTCAATTATTTTTCATGTTAAATGTGAGCGGCAGCATGGAGTACTTACTGTAAACAGGTGTGCTGGAAAAAAGAAAGAACTCTGAATCTAGAATTCTAGGCTCAATTCTTCTGCTAGGTAGTTCTGAGACTTTGATCAAGTCACTTAATCTTTCTAGCCTCAGGTTTCTTACCTAGAAGATGAAGGAGTTAGATTAGATCCATGGTTTGCAAAACTGTGTTTTTTCGCGCCCTGGGGTTCCTAGAAGGTCTCTCAGGAACACCAAACTGAGGGAAGAGAGTCTATGCCAAATCAGCGTTCATCTGTCTTATAGACTGAGAATCTGCTACGGCTGGTAGAAACATTTGATTGCTTTAAGTGTTGCAAAGCACTGAATTTGTAATCTTTAAGGTCCTATATAGATTCAAGGACTTAATTCAGTATATTGCTTTGTCTGTAAATGAAAAATGATCATATGGGGGAAATCTTGAATAAATTAAATATTCATGATATGCCTTAGTAAAATAATATTTTAATAGCATAAATATAAAGGTACTTAAAATATAAATATATAGGTGCTTAAATATGTATCCGTTGCTTAAAACGTGCAGAATCTCTTTGGTCAAGAGCAGCTAGATTTTCTTTAACATTTTTCTTAAATCAGACCCTAAACAGGAAGCCCTAACCCTGCCTTCTGTAAAATCCTCAATTCACACGCAGTTACAATTCTCACAAGAATTACTGGACAATCCCAAGAAAGAACCTCACATTTACATTCTCAATTCATTGATTGGGTTCTACCATCATTCATATTAATAGTCAGTCAATTACTCTTGGTAAAAGATAGCCAATGTAGGATTAAGGGAAACCTAATTTCCTGGAGTGGGAGCTTATCCCTTCAAGACAACGAATTATAGTAACTCATGATGAGAAATATTAACCTGAGGCAACAAGGAAATATTTTATTTTCCAAGTCTTCATTGGGCTTTTGAGTTATTTTGGACATACAACAGGTATCTCCCCATGTATATTATTAGTATCTTTTCACTTCTAAATTGCAACAACTTATTTAATTTATTTATTGTCTTGGAATAGTTCTCAAAATCAAACTATAACATCGTTATCAAAATAAAGACTAGTCACTATTACTTTATTTCAAATTTCTTCTTTTTTTTAAGTACAGCTGACACACAATGTTACATTAATTTCAGGTGCACAACAAAGTGATGTGACAAGTTTATACATTATGCTACACTCACCACAAATATACCTACCATCTGTCACCATACATCGGTATTAAAATATCACTGACTCTATTCCCTATGCTGTGCCTTTTATTCCGTGACCTATTCATTCCATAAGTGAAAGCCTGTATCTCCCACTCCCCTT
This sequence comes from Leopardus geoffroyi, assembly GCF_018350155.1. Classification (NCBI taxonomy): domain Eukaryota; kingdom Metazoa; phylum Chordata; class Mammalia; order Carnivora; family Felidae; genus Leopardus; species Leopardus geoffroyi. The sequence goes on along the minus strand of NC_059332.1, from coordinate 136,954,639 downwards.
CGAATCTCTTTGTAAGATGTTACAAGGAAACAACCAGAATCGGCAGTGCATGTCTACCAATTAATTTCCTCCATCAATTAATTTCTGTGTGCCAATTTCCTCTTTTCCTTTTTCAACGTGGAAAATGAAAACCTTACCACCAACACATTTTGAGTCTATTGTGAGAAAAGAATTTTAACGGGTTTGTGTAATAAATCTCTGACATCACCAAAGGAAAAACACAACAAATCTCACTCCACATGAAGCTCTATCCAATGTGTGACTCCAAAACGAAAAAAAAAAAAAAAAAAAGAAAAGGCAGATGTGGCTGAGCCAGGTTTTTATTCCCCGCAAAGGAATTAGATATTTATTTCCCATGACAAGTGATGAAACTGCCATTCTCTTTTTTCCAACAACAACAAAAGAGAAAGAGAGAGAGAGAGAGAGAAAAGAAAAGATATAATAGCTAACACTTGTGTGGTACTTTAAATTTATAAAGTACTTTCATATGTTATGAATTGCAATTTTTGTAACAAACTTGCTAAGTAGAAATTATTTTTATTTTACATCTGAGGATAATGAAGCTCATCAAAGTGACTATCCCAGGATTGCTCAGCAAGTCTGAAGAACAGCAGTACCAGGAAATCCATCTCTGAAGCCTCCCCTCGTTCCACAAAACAAACTAGAATAGCAGATTATTTGATAACAATTGTACCCCTTGGGAGTCAGGTGGTCTGAGTAATATGCTGGGTTGGACTAACCCAGGAGAGGTTGGCTAAAGCTTTGAACTTCCACTGACCATTCTCATCGTCAGCTTCCAACCCAATCTCAACTTGTCTTCTGGCTTTTTTGCCACTTCATATGCAAATGTCCTATTTGTACCGAAAAGACAGGACACTGGTGGAAGGGACTGGGTCTTATTTATGTTTGCTGTCTCCATAATAGCTGACGCATAAGAAACTCTACTTGTATGTAAGTGATGAATCACTGAATTCTACTCCTGAAACCAATATTGCACTGCATGCTAACTAAAATTTAAATTGAAAAAAAAAAAAATTTTAAAGAAGCTCTCAACAAGTAACTATTTAAGTGAATTGAGTCATCCATCTCGAACACTTATTCTGTGACTTGCCATGTCCTAGCTCAGTAAACAGGACAGAGAGAGAGTCCCTGCCATCATGGAGTTTATGGCCAGTTGTTGAATAGCTAACAATCATTACAGTAACTAGAGAAGAGCTATTTGCTATCAAAGTTGAACACCGGGAACTAACCCAGCATGAGGCAACAGGGAAGGCCTCCCTGAAGAAAAGACCTTTAATCTGCCTTCTAAGGTTGAAGGGGAGGGGCCCAGGTGAGGAGGAAAATGCAACTGAGGCAGAGAGACTGGCATGTGCACAAAGATGGGGAAATGCATCCCCTAAAGCACATCTTAAATCCTGCATCTTGGGACATCTGGGTGGCTCAGTAGGTTAAGCATCCGATTTCAGCTCAGGTCACGGTCTTACAGTTTGTGAGTTCGAACCCCGCATCAGGCTCTGCGCTGACAACTCAGAGCCTGGAGCCTGCTTCAGATTCTGTGTCTCCCTCTCTCTCTCTCTCTGTTCCTCCCCCACTTGTGCTCTTTCTCTGTCTGTCAAAAGTAAATAAATAAACATTTTAAAAAATTTTTTCAATCCTGCACATTACTGAACTACCTTGGCTCAGAACCAAATCTAATAATGATGTCGGGATTTTCAGGGTAAAGTAGGCATCGTAAGGAATTCAAATAATTTCCTCATGTAGATAAATCATGTACTCTTTCAGATCTTTAGAACATTTCAGTACATTTTTTCAGTCTTGCTAAAAAAAATAGGGGGTAGGTGTAGGGCTCTCTCTCTTTTATCTGAAACTAATTATTTTATGTCATATGTAGAAATTCAATATTCTAATTGGTGTCAAATCTGGTTAAGAAGCTGGATTCTTATGAAACCAGTAGGAAATGTTGTAAAGATTTATTTAGTCACAGCTGTTTTTACAAGTAATTTCAAATTTTATAGTTATAATTGTACTTCCAGTTGTAAATTAAGTCTTCAGTAGGATTTGGGGAGTTGTTATACAAGGTGTCATGAGGTTATGTGTGTGGTATTCCATGTTGTGGAAAATACAATAAATTACATTGCTATAAAGGTAAACACTTTACACATATAATTAAAGTGGAATGTTTGCACAGCCTATAATTTTATAACTTAAAAGCTTGGCATAAAACTTACATATGTATACAAACTGCCAGAAAGACACATGTTTTTATTATATGTAGACAGATACTGAATAACCACTGAAAAATCCCTCTGAGATATTAAGTACTGAGTTTTGTTTCCCGTCCCCCCTCAAGTTTATGTTGAAGCCCCAACCCCAGTACCTTAGAATGTGACTGTATTTGGACACAGAGTCTTTAAAGAGATAATAAAGATTACATAGGGTCATATAGATAGGTCTAATCCAATAGGCTGGTGTCCTTATAAGAAGAAGGGAAAACACCAGGGACGTGTGAATACAGAGAAAAGGCCATGAGAGGACACAGGTGGGAAGGTGGCCATCTTCAAGCCAAGGAGAAAACCCTCAGATGAGACTAAACCTCTGACACCCTCACCTTGGCCTTCTCAGCCTCCAGAACTGTGAGAAAATACATTTCTGTTGTTTAAGCCATCAGGTCTATAGTATTTTGATAGAGCAGCTGTTACAGATCAGATATAAATAATGTCATATATATAAATATTATATATATTTAAAATGGCATATATTTATAAATATATATTATTTCCCACAAAAATTCGTATGTTGAAGTCACAACCTGCAATGCGACTGTATTTGAAATAAGGCCTTTATGGAAGTACTCAAAGATTAAATAAGGCCATAAAGGTGGGGTCCTAACCCAGTAGGACGGACACCCTTATAAGAAGAGAGACAATACCACAGAATGCTTCCCCCATGTCTGTGCCCACAGAGAAAAGGACACAGTGAGAAGGCAACTATCAGAAAGCCTGGGAGAGAGGTCTTACCAGAAACTGAATTTTCCAGCACCTTCTTCTTGGACTTTTAGCCTCCAGAATTGTGAGAAAATTAATTTTGTTGTTTAAACCGCGCCCCCCCCCACCCTCCCACCCCCTGGCTATAGACTTTGTTAAGGCAGGCCAACCAAACTAATACAGCAGCAAACTAACACAGATACAGATTTCGGTCATAAATACACATGTACGAGTATATGCATGCACATGCAGACTAGCAAGGTGCAGTCAGATTATCTAGAGTTGGATCTGAAGACGGTGGGAAGACTTTTATTATGTCTTTGCATATTAAGATTTTTGTCAGACTACTGGGGCGCCTGGGTGGCGCAGTCGGTTAAGCGTCCGACTTCAGCCAGGTCACGATCTCGCGGTCCGTGAGTTCGAGCCCCGCGTCGGGCTCTGGGCTGATGGCTCAGAGCCTGGAGCCTGTTTCCGATTCTGTGTCTCCCTCTCTCTCTGCCCCTCCCCCGTTCATGCTCTGTCTCTCTCTGTCCCAAAAATAAATAAACGTTGAAAAAAAATAAATAAATAAATAAATAAATAATTAATTTAAAAAAAAAAAAAGATTTTTGTCAGACTACAAATGAGCACACATAATTTATGTTTATGCAGCCAGATCGTATCTGGATATAAATTAGGAAAGACAGAATTGTTTTTATGAAGCGGGGTCAATGCATGGGTACTCTCAAGGGAAAACATGCTTTGGAAATATTCACAAATTGATTACTGCAGCTTTCAGAGAGAAAGGAAGAGGCTGGGCTTAATCTACCTGGCGTTGTCAAGAGAGCACATTAAATTTGGACTCTACTGGTTCAAATTAAACTTTTTACATGTAGATGCTATATTCCTGTCACTTATCAAGTTACATTAAGAAGCTTTTTATTAAGCCTGACTAATTCTCTAATGGTACAAAGAAAGATGAGTTCCTTAAATATTTAATCCATTTGTGACTCAAAGTGTCACTTTCAGAATGTGGCTGTTAAATTCTTAGAATTAATTACCCTTTGAATTAAAACTGCTTTGTCAGACATTCAAGACATACAGTCACAGCTCATACAATGCATAAATTCAACATTTCATCTGTTCATCAAAAGACTTTATTCCAAATGCTGTATTTAAAATCCCAACCTGGCAGCCTTGTTTGTGACCATGGAACTCAGGAATCTTCGACGGTAAGATTCCTACCCACCAAGTTCTTGGTCTTTCTCCTGCTTCCTCCTTCATCCAAGTGTTAATGAGCTAAAGGTTAGCCACCCTCTCTCTGCACAATCTCTATTCTTTTTCACTGTAACTCTGTTCTCCTTAACCCATCCCGAATCTTGTCTCCTTCAGAAAGCTTTTCCCCTACAACAGCAGGCAACCACATCATAGGCCCCTCTCCCCCTTTGTATCCTCCTAAAACACTGAATACGCCATGACTTTAATTACACATTTTTTATTTGTTCTCTCTCGGTACCTTGAAGGCTACCCAAGACTAGCATCTGTGTTCCTCAAGGCTGGATCCCCAAGAAGACAAGATCAATCAGGCAACCACATCAATGGAGCACCTGATACCCCCAAAACCAGACACTGGATTCCCATAAAACAAAACTGGAAGACTGGATACAAGAGGGGACAGAAACCCACAAATACACACACACACACACACACACAGCCATTGCCACAAAGACACAAGCACACAGGCACCAATCCTGAGTGCCACATGATTTGTTAGCGCTCAGGATTCATTCCTGAGGTGCTGCTCCCAGTACCATGCCAGGTGCTAAGGTTATAGCAGTTGCTGGTTGAGTCAATTTCTGAAGGAGGAAGCTATCTTTTGATTGAAACTTAAATTCCCTGAGGGATGTTAAGAGATTGGAAGATTATACATTAGCTATCTAGCTTTCACATTGACAAGTCTCAGTTTAGGGAAGACCTATTCTCAGACACCGTTTTCTAACGTTAGCAATATAAACAATCACTGGAAAATACTTCTAGCATAATTCCCTGAGCAGGCTTCCTTTCCTTCCACCGCCACCTCCCACACCCCTCTGACTTAAAATGTAAGTATTTACATGTAAAACGTAAAACACAAAATGGCATTTTAGAATCTCCAGTTCCAGTCACTTTCTATTTTTTTTACAAAAAAAAAAAAAAAAGCATGTCATAAAAAAGACTTCTGTTGCAATGAAAAATAGAACTAGGAAACAACTAATTAGCAGGGAGAACACTCCACTGCCACGGTTGTTGGGACAGAAACAGCCAGGGGTGCCTGCGTGACACAGCCAGTTAGGCATCCGACTCTTAATCTCGGGGCGGGTCCTGATCTCATGGCTCGTGAGTTCGAGCCCCCCATGGGGACGTGCGCTGATAGCGTGGAGTCTGCTTGGGCTTCTATCTCTCTTTCTTTCTGCTCCTCCCCGGCTTGTGCTCAGTCTCTAAGTAAATAAATACACATTTAAACTTTTTTAAGAAAAGAAAAGAAAGAAAAGAAAAGAAAAGAAAGGAAAAGAAAAGAAAAGAAAAGAAAAGAAAAGAAAAGAAAAGAAAAAAAAAGAAAAGAAAAGAAAAGAAAAGAAAAGAAACAGCCAGTGCTGGGCGACAGGCATGCACTCCCCTGGCAGGCAAGCACCCTGGCTGGCAGGTACCTACCGCCTTTCATCATGCCTACTTCATAGCACTTCCGGAGCCGGCAGGCCTGACAACTTTTCCTCCTGTTCTTATCGATCGTGCACTGGTTGGTAGCTGGGCACATGTAGTCATTATGTCCTAGTAAGAGCAAGAGAACAGAATTCACATTATTTCAGGAAACAGAGCCAGTCAGAATCGACAGGGAAGCTGCCTGTTTTCCTATCACTCACTTGTGTTGCGACTTCGCATGCCATCCTTTTCCTGCCCTTCTCAAAGTGTGGGAAAAAACTCCCCGAGACTTGATTTTTGTCTCAGCCAATCACTTCCGGAGTTCTTTGGGCAAAAGTCACCTTCAATTCATACAGTTGATATTTGGAGGCACAAGGTTTTATATACACTCACACACTTTCTCAACAAAGGCTTTTCTTTTTTTGGACTCAGGCCACTAGCTAAAATCGTCGAAATAAAACTGTTGGAACTTTCGGACAGTTTCAAAGTGGCCTTTCTTACGGTATAATCGGAAGAATCTTTAGGTAGGCATTCAAATGCAGCCTGGAACGCCTAAATTCCAGTCCAGGGTGCTGAGCTGGGATGGCGGCCAAGTTCAGTCCTTAAGTTGATAAGTTAGTCCGTCACTTACTGGCTGGAGGACGCTGAGTGTATTAGTCGACATCTCTAGGTCTCACTTACCCCTCTCTCGCCTAGAGAAAATGATGGTGCCCACTACGTGGCATTTTTCTAAGAATTAAATGTGAGACTACATGTCAAGGGTTTACCAGTGCCCTGGATGTGGTAAGCACTCAATAAATACTGTTGCTGTTACCGTTTATTAATCCTCTTTCTTTATTAATCCTCTTTCTTTTCCCTCTTGTTGACTGACTCCCTATTGCTCAACTGCTTCTCATTCACAGTCATTACGTGTGACTCTGTCCCACAATAAAGGGCTCCCGTGACCTCACATCACTCTCAAACTTCCATCTTACATCCTACCCCTTCTTAGTTCAACTCCTCAGAGACATCGACACACCTGAGGTCTGCTTTGTCCTCATCTCTCCTGCATGGCTCAACCACGCCTGTTTTCTCCCTTAGCTGTCCCACAAAAGCCGCTTAAATCCTGATATCACCAATGACTCCTATTACTGAAGTCAACAGGTATTTCAGCCCACATCATACTTGACCTATCAGAAGCACCTGATAATTCCTCCCTTCCTCTGAAGCATGCTTTTCCCTTGGCTTCCATAAAACGAAACATTCCCGTGTCCTTCCTACCCCTCAGGACATGGCTTCCCAGTGTTATTTGCAGATGCACTCCAACCAACATTAAGCTAATCTGCACGGGGCTCAATGTCAGGCCCTTCTTATGACTCCAAATTCTCACAGGAGAATCTATTCCACGGCTACAGCTTCCCTTATCATAAATGCGGATGACTCACAGATTTATACGCAGCCCAACTCTTCTCTGAGTTCTCGGGACATACAGCCAATTGCCCACAAGAAGTTTCTGCTCTAAGATTCAGAGGTCACGTCCATGTCTTTATCCCTCAAAAGCAGTCTGGTTTATACTGTGCAGAACATTAAACTCCACAAATTAATAAATATTGCCATGGTTTTATGAAGAAGTCCATGTATAGAAGCCTAAATTCTTACACCTAAATTTAGACTATGGAGATGACGTGTACTATTTTAAAATGTTTCCCATTCTCAAAGAAAAAAATGAGGAAATATCACACCCCGTAATTCAGATCATCTGTGTCTCCACTTTCCCATTCACTAAAGGCAAGATGCAACATGCAGTGACATATTGTGTGAGTTTTTTGTAAGTTTATTTATTTATATTGAGAGAGAGTGGGGGAGGGGCAGACAGAGAGGGAGAGAGAGAATCCCACGCTATCAGCATGAAGCTGATCCGGGGCTCCAGGAAGCATGGAGCCTGAGCACGTGACCTGAGCACAAATGAAAAGTCTGATTAATGCTTAGCCAACTGAGCCACCCAGGCGTCCCTGCAGTGAAATGTTTTAACTACAGAACTCTTTGTTCTTTATTCAATTGAAGGGTCAATCTCAAGTAGAATAGGGTGGGTGGGGCTTTAACAAGAAACGCTGGTCTCATAAAACTTGGTGCTTCATCTTTAGATATACATTATAAAAATTGCTACGTGCACAGGCTTCAGATAAAATTAACATGTACATTCTTCTTTTGCATACAGGAACTAGCAAACTAGACAGAAAAATTGTAAACTGACAACTTTAGTAGGAGACCACACACTGCCTCAAATATCCAGGCACAATTATTGTGTTTAGAATTGCCTTCATTAACCGGGACAAACTGAGGAAATAATAGAACCAGAAATGAAATTTACCTAGACAGATGTTAACTTTAAGCAAAAGGTGCAGATTTCTGACACCTCAAGGAAACTTTCAGTGTTTGGTCTCCTATGATGTTTATGCACTACGTGCTTTGACACCAAAAAAAATGAGGTTACATTTAAGCCTCAGAAGAAAACAGCCGATGATCATTCAAACCAAGAATTAACTTTGATTCACTTTCCTCCCAAAAAGGGTTGTTTTGCAAGCCAGAAGACAGGAGAACTGAATGGGGTCAGAGGCCAATTGGCTGAATGTTGTATTTGCATTGGTCATCCATTGTAGATGTGTATCTTTATAGAACCAAGTGAAATTCCTGAACTGACATGTTTAACAGATAAAAGACGCTAGATTTGTGCAATTGAATTCATCCCTTAACAAGAAAAGAAGTAGGTGCAGAGCAGAATCAGGTTTGTAATACAAGCCTCTGGGGACAAAATGGATTTTCTCCTGCCCCCAACTACGTTAAAATTTAGAATTGGTAAATTGGCAACAAGAAAAAAAAAAAAAAAACGAAGAGGTAACATATTTGATATATACAATTAAAACAAACTCTTCTGAACCAAACACCATTAACAACTATTTGCACATCTTCAACTTACATCAAAGAAGGAAAACCACAAGGTAGTTTTTTGTTCCCTGAGGATAACTTGGTAAAGGTATGTAATTAAAGCAATCGATTTTAGTTTCTTTAAGAAGAAACTTCATTTTACATGTTATTATTTGCTCTTATGAAAACAATGCCTATGAAAATCCTATTGAAGGAGAGCTAATTAAAAAAAAAAAAAAAAAAAAAAAGACTGAGGACCCTAAAGAGCTCCCTGTACCTGTGACCAGATGAGCCCCAAGGTGCCTTTCCCACAGGCCTGGATGAAGCGCAAAAAGCCAAAGCCAAGATGTTAGGCTCACGTGAAGTTTTGGAGAAATTATCACTATTTTGTTGCCCATCAAAAAAATAAAGATAAAGCCTTTGCACTAATGTGGGGTCTGAATAGTTATAAGTGGAGAGAAGCGGAGATGAATGAACCCTAAGCAGAAAGCTAGAAGAGCGAAAGGAGAGTCGTCCGGGAGCAGGAGCCACCAGGCCCACCCATAGCTCCTGGGCCAGCAGATGAGCTCACACACAGCTTTTTCTCACACTTCTCTGGGATTCTTCCTCTCGACTTTCTGTTTTTCCTTTCCTTCTTGTTTTTCTCTCCCTCAGTAGCAGCTGTTTTTGCATCGTTACCGCCACATAGAAAGACTCCATTTGCCAGTTACAAAAATAAGCAATGACCCATCGTCAGAGATTCAAGAGAAACATAAAACAGACCAAATTAAAACAAGCAAGTGACGAGGTACTGTTGGTGGACTGTAAGCTGGTGCGGCCATTGCAGAAAACGATATGGTGGCTCCTCAAGAAATCACAAATAGAACTACCACATGATCCAGCCGTTCCACTACCGGGCATTTACCCAAAGGAAATGAAATCATTAGAGATATATGTACTACCACGTTCATAGAGGCATTATTAATAATCACCAAGGTATGGAAACAATCTTAAGTGTTCACTGACAGATAAATGAACAAAGAAAATGTGGTCTTTATATAACTATATTGGGGTATTATTCACCTTTAAAAAATAAAGAAATCCCTTCATTTGGGACAACATGGATAAACCTGGAGGGGATTATGTTAAGTGAAATAAGCCATACAGAGAAAGACAAATACTGCATGGGATCACTTGTGTGGAGTCTTGAGAAGAATAAGGTCTGAGGATCTGATGTAGAACATGGTGACTACAGTTGATAACAATGTATTGTTATCAGTGAAATTTGCTCAAAAAGTAGAACTTACATTCTCACTACACACACATACACACACACACACACACACACACAAGGTAAATAGGTAATGGATGTGTTAACTCAGTGGAAAGAATCTTTTCACAAGGTATATCAAATCATCACAATGAACACTTTAAATATCTCATAATTTGGTCACTTAGGTTTCAATGAAGCGAAACAAAATAAAACAAAAAACCCAAGCAGTAGCCTGAGGGGAATTTAACACTGTCTATCTTTCCTTTTGCCACACAGCATATTTTCCCCTCAGCATATTCTGGCAGACATCTCCGACCAAATCTCTTTGCTGAGCTTCCCACCCATACACCTACCTGCCCGCAGGTCCATGGAGACTTGATTTTCTCACAGTCTCGTCAAAATGAATGTGTCCCAAACACAACTGTCAATCATCTTTCCTCATCAATGTCTTCCTATCTGCCACCACACCACACAGCCTGAGACGTGGTGTTACTCAAGATTCTCTACCCTCCTCCTCACTCGCATGCGTGCACACACTAATCAGATCGATTATTTTTCAATTCCTTTTCAAAGCAAAAGCAACTTTTCCTGGGCCCACCATCCCTACCATAGCTCATACCATCTCCAGTCCCCATTATCGCAACAGCCCACTAAGCCACCCCCTGCCTCCCACCTTCCCCTGCCAACCATTGCCCACTGTGTTGCCAGGTGGTTCTTCTAAAATCATACACTGCCATGGCGCTACCCTGCTTTAATATGCTGGTGCTCCTCAAAGCTCTAAGGATAAAATCAAAATGCCTTAAAACAGCTTACCAAGCTGTTCCTGATCAACCTCCTTTCCTGCCTTATCTCTTACCAGTCTCTAAGTTCTAAGCATGTCCTCCCTTTCAACCATGCTCCTTTTGAGCCCCAGGACTTTGCACACACAGTTCCTTCTTGTGGAAACAGACTTTCCCTTCTCTTGGCTCAAGTGACTCCCACTAATCTTTCAGGTGGGTCAATCGAGACGTCAATTTCTCTGGGATTCCTTTCTGCCCCTCCAATGACGCCTAGCTTTTATCCTGTCACAGTGCTTACTACATTGGACTTTAGCTGTTTGTCACAATCCCCAGGTCACTTTAAGTTTGACAAGGGATGAACTACACCTGTCTCATTTATCACCATTAATCCTGTGCCCAGCACATTCTCAGGCACACAGTGGAGCTCAGCAAGTATTTGTTATCTGAACAAAATAAAAAGTTGCCAAAGCTCTGTGTTGCCTCCCCCCCCCCCCACCCAATCCCATCTAGAGCACAGGCCTCCCAAGGGGGGCAGGAGGTTGGAGTTCTATGAAAGAAATAATGACTGAGAAGTCAATGGTCCCAAATAAAGAGATGGCTGCCACACCTCAGGACCCCAAGACTCAGGTCCACAAGGGCAAGACTTGGTCCTAAGAGAACTCGTTGTAGACATGAGAGTTCCAAAGAATTTTTAATAAAAATCAGTATTGATTTTCAGTAGAAAATAAAGGATTAAAAACAGTCAAGGTAATGCCAAGGGGGAAAAAAAATCCAAGCTATGCATTAATCATCTCTGAGTAGTAGAGCGGGCAAGGCAGAGAGAAGACTTAAAAATCTTGACGTAGCTTTGTCAAATTCTTAGGGCTAGAGAAGGAGGAATGGGAGGAGAAGGAGGTCAAAGATTCTGGTGGCTTGTGCCAGGATGTCTCAAAAGTTATTCTTAACATTAATCAAAAAAGAGGATCTGATCAGAGAGTGGGGTGGGAAGAAGAGATGTGGAAAAATTTTCAACATGTGATATTTGAGATTTCAGTAGCACACCAACAAGCACAACTACCCAACAAACTATTATAAATGTAGTCCCAAAGCTTGGGAGGCATGTCAAAATGAAGTTGGAGATCCCATGATCCAGAAATTCCATTTCTAGGTATATGCCCAAAAGAACTCAAAGCACAGACTCAAACAGATATTTGCACACCCACGGTCACAGTAGCATTATTCACAACTCAAATGTCCACTGGCAGATAAATGTATAAAAAAAATAGGGTATATACATACGATGGAATTTTATTCAGTCTTAAAAAGAAATAAAATTTAGATACATGCTACAACACAGATGAACCTTAAAGACATGCTGAGTGAAATAAGCCAGACCCAAAGGACATATATTGTATGATTCCAACTAAATGTAAAGTACCTAGACTAATGAAATTCATAGAGACAGAAACTTGAACAAAAGGTATCAGAAGTTATAGGAAGGGGGAAATGGGGACTTTATTGTGCAATGAGTACAGAGTTTCCACTTGGGATGACAAAAAAGCTCTGGAGATGGACAGTGGTGATAGTTACACAACAATGCGAACAACTAAATACCATTGAACTGTACAATTGAAAACGATTAAAATGGGAAATTTCATGTTATGTTTTATCACAACTTTTTTTTTTAATTTTTTTTTCAACGTTTATTTATTTTTGGGACAGAGAGAGACAGAGCATGAACGGGGGAGGGGCAGAGAGAGAGGGAGACACAGAATTGGAAACAGGCTCCAGGCTCTGAGCCATCAGCCCAGAGCCTGACGCGGGGCTCGAACTCCCAGACCGCGAGATCGTGACCTGGCTGAAGTCGGCCGCTTAACCGACTGCGCCACCCAGGCGCCCCCACAATTTTTAAAAATGAAGTTGGATGCATAGGAAGCATCTCCATGAGGCAGGGCAGGAAAAGAAATCAAAGATGTGCATGTTAAGTCGGCCTGTTCAGATTTTCCTCTTTAAAAAATGCCCTTGGGCCCAAGGACTAGCCAGCAGTATTGGCCATGTGGTCCGCTTAGACCTGGCACCACGCCAGGTGACTTTAGCCCTTTATCTCATCTAAACATCAAAACTGACAAGTCAGGTCATTGTAACTCCCATGTTATAGAAGCAGAAACTGAGACCCCAAGAGATTAACTAACTTGTTCAAGGTCACTCAGCTACTAGAGGCAGGGCCATGATCAAAGCCTCTTACTCCAGGAACACCACCATAGGGCTGATGACGTGGAAAGAACTTGATACCTATCTAGCCAGATGTCTAAATACTGTCACACTTTAAACTATTATCAAAACATTTTTCCCTAACACAATTACAATATATCACTAAGAGGGCATTTCAGAAGCAGCAATGAAATTATTTCCAGGACCTGTGATTCCTAAGACTCCCAAAGTTAAAGATATGAGAGATTAATCCCATGAAATATATTCATCAGTAGATAATGGCATATATTATCAAATCTCCCTGGAAAACCTTTCAGCACATTCCAGCATAAAATAGAGAGAGCGTAGAAGGCAAGGTATTGAGGAAATAAATAAGAAATTTACTTTCTTTAAAAGAACAACTGCAATATTATGTTTGGAAATAAATTTTGACTCAGATATTAAAGTGAATATTCTCTGATTTATAGCCAGTGCAACCAGCCAAACAAAATGAAACAGACTTTGGCTGTCTCAGTGAACACATTCCTAAAAATCCAGTGAGGACATTCAATGTGCCATGATTTGAACTATTTCACAACCACATCTGTATGTAATGGCATGCAAATAAAAACGCCACGCCTTAATAATGCAGCCCAAATTATATTTTTACAGCTAGTCAATTCTATGTCTTACCAGTGACAACAGCCACCTTCAAAGGGCAGCTTGCCTTTATTTTTTAAGTGAAGTAAAAACATTATGTGCATCGAAGGATATTTTTAAAAGAAAAAATATTTAAAGGAATTCTAGGAAAGATGATTGTCCTGGAAAGTTTCTTTTTCTAAATGAAAACGAAGAGGAAATCCGTTCTTCACCCTTGTCAGACCCCGGTCTGCTAAAAATTGTAGCCGGGGCAATGACATGATCCCTCTCCTTGTCCAGCCTTGCTTACCATCTGCGAAACCACAATTGTTTTAAGCACCTGGCACAGGACCAAACCAACAGCTGCAATAAAGGGAAACATAATGAAATCAGTGACCACCATCTCATTGTAATACACCAGAGACAACGAACCAGTTTCAATAACGTTTCTTAAGGCTCAACAAATAAGTGCAGTTCCACAGCCCAAAAAAGGACTTTCTGAAATTGCTCCTTCTGGGACAATAGATAAGCATCACACCAAAGGCAGCACTGTGACAACCAGTGTGACTAGTTCAATGCCAGGCAGCATTCAGCTCACCTCCAGACCCCTCTCCTTTGCTCTGTTCCATTGTTTCCAGAGAGTTTCCCAAGCTCTCTTCCTACTTGGAGTCATTTAAAGTCCGAACACTGGTGTCCAAGAGCAGTAGGAACTATTTCAAAATGTTCTTGTCCAAAGCTGAGGACGCGAGTAAGAGGGAAATGGGTTGGCGATCAGAGCGAGAGGGCACAACCTCAGAGACCCTGAGCACCATTGTGCTTACTGCCCTGGGTTTCTGGAACCACTAAGAAGCTCACTGCCCCACCCTCCCGCTCCTGGGCAGGTCACTGCAGTGCTTTAGGTGAGAAGGGAAAGGGGGGGTGCTTACAAAGATCTGATGTGGTGTGGACTATGAATGTCCCTTAAGCTTCTGGCCACCTAACCACTAAATAAGGGGTTTCGTCTGTCTTCAGGAGCCCTCCAGAATGAAGTCCCTAGTAAAGTTCCTCCAAGGCATCCTGATCAAAGTCATTAAAGAAGAGGCAGGAGATTCTGTTTCAATGGTCAAAAGATTCCTCCAGCACATTTTAACATGAGCTCAGTTATTCCCACTTCAAAAATGAGGAAATAAGCCAAAAGATCATCTGTCAGATTTAGAAATAATGACTAGGATACACTCTCAGCTTCAATAACAATTTCTCCCAACAAGCAGAAATAAATGGGTTCATTCATCGTCTTGCCAATGAACCTTCCCACGATGGTTGTTTGCATAAGACATCTGTGCATAAAGACAACTGTTTTGTATTTACTTGTACTTATTCACGTGGTAAACTTAACCCAGAGTAGCACAGATAATCTCACGTGTTTTCTAGGCCTCGTGGTTGGGGATAGCTTCTCCCACACGTGCTGCGTGCAGTAGCCCAGCGGCCCAGAGAAGAGCCGGATGAATGTTACACGCTCAGTGAACAAGTATGTGGGAATATGTTAAATCCACACGTCCTGGGTATCCAGACAGCTCAAGTCTACGGTGGCTAGACGGCCCTATGAGGAGAATTCTCCCAGAAGAGCCAGTTTTCTCATTTCCCAAGAAGACAAGAGTTTTCTCATTTCCCAACCGTGTTCGGGCTCCACCATCTATATGCTTGTCCACACCCCCACTCCCCATTCCAGCTAATGAAAACAAGAGAGCCTGGAAAAATCTAGTCTCCTGCTCCACCCAACCCCAAGAACCAGCCTCCAGAAAGAAGATGGCCTGAGTGTCCTGAACAAGCTAAGCTGCTGGATTCTTGGCCCCAGGTTCTCACCTCTAAAAGGAAAGGGAAGAAGAACCCATTCTGGTTCTAAACTTTGATCATTCTCTCTTTTCTCACCTTCCTCGGGGATATACTTCCTTTTCATCTGGCTTCTTAGGGTTCAAGTTTGGTGATTTTTTTTTTTTTTTTTTTTTTTACTGCTTAAGGTTTTTGTCTCCATTTGTGGTTGCTGCACTAAACGGAAGGAATAACAGGCATATATGGAGAACGCCACAGGGCTCAGAGCACTGGACTTGTGCATATGAGTCTAGGCGCATATGTGTCATGGGATCCCAGGTCAACCAGGCAATCCCTCCTGATTATTTGACACCTTCCTTAGTGGCTGCTATGAGGCCCTGACAGATAATATATGCAAACATTTGATTCACCATAAAACTTGTACCAACAGAATGTATTAATTACTATGGACTAAAATACAGCCTCTTGAAAAAATGAGACCTATACAGACTGATAATGGAGAAATCTCCAACATGTATTATTCAGTGAGAAAAGTTATTCACAGAATAATGTGTAGAGTATAATGCTACTTATATACCAAAACATGTGTGCATGCGTGCGTGTGTGTGTGTGTGTGCACGCGTGCGCAATTTTGGGATGAAACTATTTTTTTTTTAAATTTTTTTTTCAACGTTTATTTATTTTTGGGACAGAGAAGACAGAGCATGAACGGGGGAGGGGCAGAGAGAGAGGGAGACACAGAATCGGAAACAGGCTCCAGGCTCTGAGCCACCAGCCCAGAGCCTGACGCGGGGCTCGAACTCACGGACCGCGAGATCGTGACCTGGCTGAAGTCGGACGCTTGACCGACTGCACCACCCAGGCGCCCCGGGATGAAACTATTAATAGTGTTTACCTATCAAGAAAGGAAGAAGCACAGATCTGGGTACAGGACCAGAGGTAGGCCTTAACTTTCCATCATGTACCACATTGTACTGTTTAACATTTAACATGTGTATTTCTAGGGGTTTTTTAATAATAATAAAACAGCGTTTTGAAAATTTCTAACCCAAACCTGGCATTAACAATCTTCATTCCTTTTCTGGTTCCACCACCCATCCAGGGGTTATTTCTCCCTACTTTGCAGCCCACAGACTAAGTAGTAAACTTAACCACCAGAACCTTGTTGAGCAAGGGAAAACTACCACGCTTCTTTGATAAAGAAGAGGAAAAGGGCTAAGTGGGAGCTGTGTTTCTTGATCTGCAGATACCCCAGCAAAGGACAAGTAGCAGACGCCCAACCACAGACAGAGGCTCCGGTCTGTTTCTGCTCCTGTCACAAAGCCATCCTGAGAATCTGCGACTCTCCTCCTGCCCCAGCTGGGCCTGGCTCCCCCTGTTTTGCGCTGACCCAAACCTTTATCCCTGAGGGACCTAGGTCTCCTCTCCATATAGAGGGGGGAAGTCATCAGTAACCTTTCTCCTTTGCCAGGTAGGATATAAGGAGGCACACGGGGCATCCCGGGTTCTACCAATGCACGGTAATAGCCCCATTCCCCTTGGCAGGCAGGACTGACCCCAGCCAACTCTGTATCCCTTGCCTTTAAACCCAGCGAGACAAGGAGCCAGCTATAGTGGCACTCCTCACGTCCAGTGTCCCATTTAAAAGGATTCCATCCTTGAGGGAGTTAATAGAACACAATGGGTTCTGTACTTCCAACTAGTTGGGTTCAATACTGGTTTTAGTTCTTAAATAGCCCCACTTTCCTCACCTATAAAATGGGAGCGATTGTAGAGCTGGCTTCCTAGAATTTTGTGGAAGATTAATGAGATGATGCATATAAAACCCGTAACGAAGAGCCTGGTGCAGGACGAGTACTCCCTAAACGTTAGTATCATTATTATTATAATGATACTAAATCTCTAGATTGGCAAAGCTCTAATTTGTAGGGACAGTGCCTGAACAACAATACCCTTAAATCAATCTGTAATAACCTATCATTTTCTTAGTAGCTAAATAATCCTTTTTCTACCCTGAACTAATTCTCTTCACATCATATAACTTGCTAGGTTACATTTACACAGTCAAGTGTAAATCATCCAAAACAGTTCGTCATATCAAAAAAATTCACTCCAGTCAGCATAAGGCTAACTATCAGAGCTGGAAACTATTCTAGTGCTTGAAGAAGCAAGCAAAACTGTAAGAAAAAGAGCCATGTATTTGAGCTCCTTAAAATACATTCAAACACCTTTTTAAGCAACCAAGAATTACAGTCTAACTGTCCAGGAATGTGGGGAAGTCATAACATGCCTCTTCGAGAAAAGCTCAACTACACTAAGAACTCACTTTCTGGGCTTTAAAGAGAATGTGGCTGTCTCTCCTGTCCAAGAAGATAAAGGACAAAAGTCTTCTGTAGCCAGAATTAAGCCCCAAACTCTTAAGCCAATCTGTACTCTGATTTCTGATTCAAGGTACCTGAATTACCCTTCTTGCTTACAAATAAGAACAGGGAAGAGAGACTATATTTACTTAACAGAATATATTTCAAGAGGTGTTAAATTTGGTATAATTACCTTTTTGAAATCTACTCTCTTTTTACTGATTAATAATTTGGTGCCACTCCAAATTCCCATTTTGAAGTGGCAATTATAAAGGTTATTATGAAGTTGTTTTTTCTTCTCATTTAGTAAAAAATTCTAGGCTAGTTTGGAAGCAGAGCTTTGGAAAATGCTCTCTTTGAGAAGGCTTCCATAGAAAGAGATTATATTCTTTGGTGTCACTATCAAAGACACAGCAAGGTTTAAAGCAGGCTATTTAGACTCACCCAACCATAAGATAAAGTCCATCCCAATAATCTATACATCCAGTGCGTTTTAATTTAAAAAGTGTTTACCTCTAATTCTATACAATGCAAGTCAAACACTGTATTTGTTCTTTTTTAAGGATATTTTAAGGGAAGACTAGATAAAAATTTTCAAAAAAGAAGTATTGTAACAGAAAAAAAAATTCATTCAGTCAAGGAATTTTGAGTCTCCACTGTATGCAAGAAGACACATATAGATTTCCACCCCTTCCCGTCCAAAAGTAGAACATTCCTATGAAACTTTTTCATAAAACTATATGGTATACAGAGTCTCTGCTACTTTCCAAAAGTTTCCATTAAAGCCATATCGCTTTTACGAAAGATCTATATTAGTATGTGCTTTTGCTAACTGAAAATAATCTAAAGAGGATTTTCTCTTTTACAATAAAAGCTATTACTAATTACGTCTTTCATAAAAGAGAAGTGGCCTAACAGGAACTGTTAGAAAAAAAAGTACACTTGTGCTTGATATTTTAAGAGACCTAAGGATGGATACACTGTCTGTGCTCTCCAAAGCTTGACATTCTTAAAATAAAGAAGCATAGGTGGGGTGCCTGGGTGGCTCAGTCGATTGAGCATCTGACTTCAGCTCAGGTCATGGTCTTACAGTTCATGAGTTCTAACCCCGCATCAGGCTCTGTGCTGACAGCTCGGAGCCTGGAGCCTGCTTCAGATTCTGTGTCTCCCTCTCTCTCTCTCTGCCCCTCCCCTGCTCATCCTCTCTCTCTGTCTCTCTCTCTCCCCACCCCCCTCTCAAAAATAAATAAACACTAAAAAAAATTTTTTTAAGAGCATAGGTAAGAGGTAAACATCCAAAGAGAAATTTTCAAATCTATGACTCTCTTTCTTTGGTTTTGAGGTGGAAATGTTAACTAATTTTCAGGTGCTGGCTATGAGAAAGAAATTTATGTTTAAGAAGTATGATAACAAGTGATTTAGAAGCAAAATAATGAAATGTTAAGATATTTGCTCTGCTTAGCTTCAGATCAAAAAGATATCCTAGGGGAAACTGACAGAGCCAGTTGGAGGTAATAATGATGATGACTCTTGGGGTGCCTAAGTGGTTCAGTTGGTTAAGTGTCCCACTCTTGATTTCAGCTCAGGTCATGATCTCATGGTTCGTGGATTCGAGCCGTGTCGGGCTCTGCGCTGACAGCATGGAGCCTGCTTGGGATTCTCTCTCCTCCTCTCTCTCTCTCTGCCCCTCCTCCCTCTCAAAATAAATAAACATTTTTAAAACATGATGGTGAGGACTCTTCACAGATTAAGCATAATCTCTAACCACTGCATCCGTCCAGCAAGGTAGAAATCACTGTGTCATTTATCATCAAGGAGATGGAAGTTCGGAGACATCAGGTAAAAACCAGGGGTGTCTGGCTCGTGATGCTGTCCTTTTCTCTGGAAAAGGTGTGTCCCTGACCAGAGATGAGCCAATCAGAGCCCTTCCACTCCCTATTATCTGCTAACTGGAAGAGGGTCACAGGATGTGAGGCTTGGCAGCTGCCTCCAGCCCTGCTTCCCTCCTTAGGGAAAACGGAAGTTGGTGGAGGGCGCAAAGCTGGCACACAGTGGAGCAGAGGCAAGGCTCTGACAGGCTCACGGTCACGGAGGTCTGGCTGTATCCCTGCCACAATTGCTGGTAACCAAAACGTATTCTCTGATTATCAAAGAATATCAAATATTCTTCCACCAAAACGTATTCTTTGACCCCCACCCCCAAGCTTAGTTTGAACTTACATTTGGTCACTTAAAATGAGGAGATCTACCTAATGCATGAAATAATTTTGCTAAGACTTCAGAGCTGATAAACCAAAATAATGATGACTAATATTTTTACGGCAATTTATAATTGTATAGCAAAGTCTCATGTGATAATCATTTTTATTAGCTTTCCTTTATAAATTGTGACAAACTAGGACCCAGATTAAAAATGTGAAAATACATGGAGGTAAAGAATCGTCCTACTAGGGGCATCTGGGTGGCTCAGTCAGTTGAGCATCTGACTCTTGATTTTGACTCAGGTTATGATCTCAAGGTCATGGGATGGAGCCCCACGTCAGGCTCTGCACTGAGCATTGAGCCTGCTTGGGATTCTCCCTCTCTCTCCCTCTGCCCCTCTCCCCTGCTCATGCTCTCTCTAAAATAAATAAAGTAAAATAAAATAAAATAGCCATGCTATTTTGTATGTCATGAAAGTCGAAAAACATAGGTGAAAGAAGGAAAAAGTAAGACTTAATGAAAAGCAAGCCCTATTTTTCTGACCCCTTCTGAATTTACTGCCATATCACCAGGTACAAAACAGCCCCACAGTGACTGCTCCTGTAAGATTTTCTTGGAAGAATGCTCCCACAGCCTGACTCACTCACCTTTTTATAACAGTTCACTCCACTTAATTGGTAATGGAAACAAAGCTGATTTTGAAGAAAGGAACAAATCTCCACTAAGTCTTGCAGAAATAAATCAATCTCACCCGTTATTTCTTGGTAAATGACCCGGTCTTTAATTTCCATTCCTTTCACTTTAAATATACTATTAAGTACTTAAACGACGGCATACTACGAACCATAAATCACAGCAATCCCTAATTCAGTTATAGCTTTAAGCAAAAGGGCGGTCCTAAATGGGACAGAGGCCAGGTGTGAGTGATCTTGTTTCTACTTAAAATACAGAGCTAAACTCCTTGGGGGGGGGGGGGGGGGGGGGGGAGGGGGGGAGTGAATCAATTGAAAGTAATATGTCAATTCACAGAGAGGATACTAAAAACAAACAGGAATAGGTCAAGAAGCAGGGTGGAGGGCCAGGACCCATCTCAAATTCAACTCCCAGGCTTATTGCTCAGTCATCAAAATGCATCATTAAAAAAAAAAAAAAAAAAAAAAAAAAAAACCTCAAGGGGCACCTGGGTGGCTCAGTTGGGTAAGCGGCCGACTTCGGCTCAGAGCATGATCTCACGGTCTGTGAGTTCGAGGCCCGCGTCAGGCTCTGTGCTGGCAGCTCAGAGCCTGGAGCCTGCCTCCAATTCTGTGTCTTCCCCTCTTTCTGCCCGGTCGCACTCTGTCTTTCTCTCTCTCTCTCAAAATAAATAAACACTGAAAAAAAAATTTTTTTTAATTCAAGCATCCTCGACCCACCATCTCAGTATTATCCCCCTCCTCTCCCTCAAAATCCAGTCTGTTGTGATCCATTGCCAGGTCTACTTCCGAATCGGCTGCTGCCTCTCCTCCAGCACAGCAGTCCCCTCCCCCCCCCCCCCCCGCCCAGAAGCAGGACCCCCATCAGCTGCCAGGCTGCACATCCCACACTCCTCTACTGATCCCGGTCGCATCCAACTTTCTTTACCTCTCGCCTTGCCTATGTCATTGGTTCCTTGGCTCTGACAGCTTTCACTGTGCACCAGCAGACTATGCAAGAGAAAAGGGGGCTAATCTAATAGCAGCAGGAGTATTTTAAAAGAGCTGCCTTCTCAAGGAGGTGAAAATGAAAAGCTTTAAAAGAGAATAGCCTCAAAAACTAAACTTAATTTGGATAAAGAAGCTCCAGCATTATGAGAGTCAAGTGAGAAAATTTAATATCTCTAAAAAAGAAAATCACTAAGACATTCTGGATATTTCTCAGAGTTAAGGCAACAAAATATTCTCTCTGCCCCAAGGCAAAAAGAAACAGCTTCTCCTTGGGGCACATTAGTGCAGAGAAGACCCTCTACATTTGCACTACTGACCCTGAACTGGGGTAGCCAGGAGCGGATGCAAAGCTCAGAACTCCCTGGGACTTCAGATAGTTTATCCCAAAACACAGAGGGTCAGCTCCTTGTCACTGGGGAGTCTTCTATCGCAAAGTCTCCTTAAAGGTATAGAGTTATTATTATTTTTTTTGTAACAAAGAAACAAAACAGAATCATTACAGTGATTAGTCCACCGCAGGCAAAGATAACGGGCTTTGAAAGCAAATTGCTTTGCTTTCAATTTTTCCAGCTACTTCAAGGTGACTTTCTTTTTTTTTTTTTTTAATTTTTTTTTAATGTTTATTTCTTTTTGAGACAGAGACAGACAGAGCATGAGCAGGGAAGGGGCAGAAAGAGAGGGAGACACAGAATCCGAAGCAGGCTCCAGGCTCTGAGCTCTGAGCACAGAGCCAGATGCGGGGCTCGAATTCAAAAACCGCGAGATCGTGACCTAAGCCGAAGTCGGATGTTTAACCGACTGAGCCAGCCAGGCACCCCCAGGTGACTTTTTTTTAATCCAACTACTTTCAGAATAAAAAATATACAAAATTTCTAAATGAAGAAGTGGGAGCAGAATGAATTGCTAGGGTTCATTTCATCAGTTGTTCCCCATGCCACTGGCATGGAGTTAATGGCAAAGGGCAGACTATTAAGGTAAGAAGCAAGCGCTGTCCCCAGACTGATTTAACATATGTCGTCCGTTCAAATGTGTGTGGGCTTTATGGCAAACAGACGATGCAAATGCATTGGAAAGCCCCACTCCTTGTGTGAAAGCTTGTCAAAATGCCTTTTCTCAATTAGGGAACGCTAAGGAACAGTATAACCACTGTCGTGTGCAAGTCTTCAAATTTATCCCCTTTCAAAGTGTTCCTTGTTCTTGAAAGGCCTTGGCAGTGCTCTTCTAATGCATACATAGTCTAGTGCCTTAAACACAAAGCTAAGACACCAAGGGATAAAAGCCACATTCCAACTCAAAACTTGATGAATTTCAATGGCTGTACTGCCATATTCAAATCAAAGGGGGAAAAACTCTTACTAATCCTAATTCTCTTGAATGACTACATTTTAAGACTTTGAGGACATCCTTTGGAAATACAAGGAAGCCTTTCGAAGGTAGTAGGACTTGAGAAATATGAAAAGGAAGTTAAGAGCCCCTACCCCTGGGCTCTTGCAATTGCCATTCCTCATTTCAGGAAGGTTTTTCTGTTACTGTGCAACTGCAATCAACAAGTGATAACACCCAGCCCCGCCCGGAGGCTGGGTCCTGCTCTCCAGGATGTATGGTTAGAGGACACAGTCACTGTTTGGCTGCATGACTCCAATATTTCATCCTTGCTGGTCAGACCAGCTGCTGCAAAGACCTAGATCCCTGTTGTTATCATGGACACAAGTCCTTTCTTTCTCTTCCTTTGTCATAGCTTCTCAACAATCCAGAAGAAGTGATATTTTGTTGACCTCGGCTACCTAATGTCCACCTGATGCAATTTCACTTGGGGTCATGAATGATAAAATGAAAGCTTCACTTCAGTGCAAACTTGTCCTCTTGCAAACAAAGAATAAAGACATATTGAAAATAAAGTATGAAGACTTGTAGGATACATAACGATCTTTCTCTACTAAGGAAATCAGTTCATCAATTGCAACATGGATTTTTTTTCTAAAGTTTATTTATTTTTGAGAGAGATAGAGACAGAATGCAAGTGGGTTGGGGCAGAGAGAGAGGGAGGCACAGAATCCGAAGTGGGCTCCAGGCTCTGAGATGTCAGCACAGAGCCCGACGTGGGGCTCGAACTCACGAACCACAAGATTATGACCTGAGCCGAAGTCGGACGCTCCACCGCCTGAGCCACCCAGGTGCCCCACAGCATGGATTTTTAACATAATATTTTTATTAAGTAAAGAGGCTTTTTGTAGAAAAAAATAGTAGATAAGCAAAAAAATAAAATTTAGCTATAATCCTATCACTCAGAGAGTCACAGTTAATATTCTATAGTACATATCTCCAAAGTTTGTACATACTTTCCCTCTCTCTCTATATATATGTGAATATGCATATTTATGTATGTACCTATGTGTGTATACGTGTGTATGTATTCACACACACAAAAAAAGTGTTTACAAGAAACCTTTCACTCAAGCTCTTTCTCCTGTCTTGTATTCAGAAAAAGTGGCCACCTAAGAAGTATTTTATGAGCAAAGAATGGTCCGTAAGACTTATAACAGTACTTGTATCTTTAGAAAAAGTGGATTCAAACTCAGGTATTGTGACTCCGATGGCCTTAACTGGTTCAGTAAGTACATGTGAGAAAAAGAGCAAGAAAAAAGGAGGGTCCCTCAGCCCCAAACCCAAGCCAGCATGCACTTTGCTCCTCCTGTCCTTCCCCTGGATTTACAAAACTTCAGGGAGGAACACTGGCAGAACAGGCAGCAGAATGGAAAAAAGCCCATTTTGGGGATCTAGGTTCGTATACTTCTGTCATCTCATGCGTTCACACCAACTGCTAAGATAAATTACTGTAGAAAGGATGGAAGGAGGGGAAATGAAGTCTTTCAAACATCCTATACACAATTGATAAAAACTAACCAAACCATTTTCTTCCTTCTCCAAGATCAGGTTTACTGCCATGCTTTTAAAAATTGAAGGATGTATCTAAGTTTATCACCTACTAATGGTTCACATTATGGGAATGTTTATGTCAATTCTTGAAAGCAAAAGTCTCTGGCCATTTTCATAGATATCTCATAAAGCTAAAACCACGAAAAATATCAAGAAAGTTGCAAACATAAAAATTATGAAGTCGGGGGCACCTGAGTGGCTCAGCTGGTTGAACATCTGACTATTGATTTCAGCTCAGGTCATGGTCCCAGAGTTGTGGGATCAAGCCCTGCGTCAGGCTCCACACTGAGCCTGGAGCCTGCTTAAGATTCCCTTTCTCTCCCCCTCTCTCTCTCTCTCTCTCTCTCTCTGCCCCTCCCCCACTCATCCTCTCTCTCTCTCTCTCTCTCTCTCTCTCTCTCAAAATAAATAAACTTAAAAAACAATTATGAAGTCTATGTTGAGCATCCTAAATACATCTTAGCTTGGGAAAAGCTGTTTTCTTCCACATCAAATATCAAATGTATTTATCTCCAGAACAGCTGCATTATTATTACTACAGAGGAACATCTTTAGATATTTATTAACATCACTCATGTCAAACTTCAAAAATAAGCTGAAATAAAACATTACTCACATGCTGCAAATGAGTAAAGTATTATCAACTTCTAGACACTGCTAATAATAGGGATGCAGATATACACGTGGAATTATGTTTTTAAAACATATTACACATAGTAGGACGCCTGGGTGGCTCAGTTGGCTGAGCGTCCTACTTCAGCTCAGGTTATTATCTCACGGTTCGTGGGTTTGAGCCTCACGTCAGGCTTTGTGCTCATGGCGGGAGCCTGGAGCCTGCTTCAGATTCTGTGTGTGTCTCTCTCTCTGTCCCTCTCCTGCTCACACTCTGTCTCTCTCTCAAAAATAAACAAACATTTAAAAAAACCATTTTAAATAGGTTACAAATAGCAAAACACCCATGCTCTTCTAAAACACTACATAACACTCTACATCATTGAAGATGCAAAAGGGAGGATCCAATCACAGCAAATCATGGCACGCTTACAACGAGGCAGAATTCCCTGCCTGGTCCTCAGGACTGATACCACTTTCTTCTTTTTATTTATTTATTTATTTATTTTTAATGTTTTTATTTATTTTTGAGAGAGAGAGAGAGAGCGCGAGCGCGCGCTCGCGCGCACCAAGTGGGGGAGGGGCAGAGAGAGAGACACACAGAATCAGAAAAATGTTCCAGGCTCTGAGCTTCAGCACAGAGCCCGACGCGGGGCTTAAACTCGTGAACTGTAAGATCATGACCCGAGCTGAAGTCGGTGGCTTAACCGACTGAGCCACTCAGGTGCCCTGGGACAGATACCACTTTAAGCACCATCTCCTCCACAACGTCTTCGGGTTTGCTCCAGAGCAGTGTCTGTTCCTCCTCTCAACTCATAACATTATCTTCCGAAATACTCTTCTGTCCCTGTATCCTATTTTGAGACGTCTCTGGCAGTGCAGAGTTGAGCTCTTCTGTGGTGTAATATATATTTCACAACCTTTCCCTCTGTGTACAAGCTGAATCCTTCCAAGGATTTCAGGGTCTCTGGCTTAAATGTTTTTGCACTTGTGAGGAACGTGAGCAGGGAGGTCTGTGGGTGCGTACACGTGTGCTGGGAAGAGTACGGGAAGGAAAAACAAGGACTGAGTCAAGTAAAAGAGAGACCACAGTCCTTAGAAGGTCAGGCGGTGAAAAGGGAAGAGAATGACATGTGCCAGAAACCACAGGTGAAGACACACAAATCCCACGAGGGTCTGGTGAAGCCATATTGCAAATTAACTTAATAAACACAGAAAAAGTATATAAATAAATAAATAAACACAGAAGCCAGTGCAAGGGATTGTGCACGAGGTAGAGGGTAGACAGGGCTGCTCTGCAGTGGGAAGGCATACTTGGAGTGACTGGCATCTTAGCAATCAAAACCAAAACAACACAAAACAAAACGAGGCACCTGGGGGCTCAACAGGTTCAGCGTCTGACTCCTGATTTCAGCTCAAGTCATGATCTGCCGGTTCATGAGGTCAAGTCCTGCGTCAGGCTCTCTCCCTCCCTCTCTCTGCCCCTCCCCAGTTCATAAGCACACATACTCTCAAAATAAATAAATACAAACTTAAAAAAAAAATAAAAATGAAAGAGAAGACCATTGTTATGGTGACAATAAGGTACCACCATGGCCCTGGTTAATAGAAGTGGCAAATGCACTTTTACATAATTTTCAAGTGAATCCCCTTATTAGTAACTTGAACATGTCAAAGGAACAAAACAATCATGAATTTCTATTATCTTACAAACCGTAATTTATTTTCTCTGGTGTATAAGGAAAATATTGTGCACTTAATGAGATACACTAAAGTGCTGTAGCCATTCTTCCAGGGCATTGTGTTTAGATTTCAATTGCCAAAAAATTCATATTTATAAATGTAATCTAGCCACCCATTCACTCCATATTTCCTACTACATGACACATGATTCTGAAACTGCCAAATGAATCAGATAAAAATGATGCTCATTTGGATAAAATTTTAAATCTGTATACTCTTTCTCAAAGAAAACAGAATACTACCTATTGTAGAGAGACATTATAGTTAATAATTAATAACAATTGAATTATTTTCCTCTTTTTTTAATTTATTTTTGATAAAGAGAGAGAGAGACAGAGTGTGAGCATGGAGGGGCAGAGACAGAGATGGAAACGCAGAATCGGAAGCAGGCTCCAGGCTCTGACCTATCAGCACAGAGCCTAATGCGAGGCTCGAACTGGTGAACCAAGAGATAATGACCTGAGCTGAAGTCAGCCGCTTAACCGACCGAGCCACCCAGGCTCCCCGACAAGTAAATTGTTTTCTTCTTTGATCCTTTATTTCTTAGCAACTGAAGACATGAAATCTCTTTCTACCAGCGAAAGGAAGATGAAAATGTGGGGAGAAATAAGAGGTACATTTTCCCCGCTCTATTCTCTCTCAAGGAAAGCAGTTCTTCCCTTCAAAAATATCAAATCTGCTCCATAATTTGCACATGAGCAGAGAATTAACATAACAGCAAGAAAAAGTTTTACCAAGTAAATGATAGATTCATGAAATAGATTCTTCTTGAATGTTATTTTTCCATCAAAAGGCAGGCTATCGTATAACCTATATATACAGACCTGAAATAGTAAAGTAGAATATATTGTTCAGAAATGAGCAGCCTACACTCAAAGTATACTTTTCTATGAGCATCAGGAAAACAGGCCATGCTCTTTAAAAGGATAGAGCATTTTAAAGGTATTGACAGCAGCTTTCTATGAAGGAAAGAAATTCGGGCAGGATTGAGCCATGGGCCACCATTGGTAGGTTTTATAAGAACAATATGAGCACATAATTTTGAGGGGTAATTGATGCCCTCTGAAAACGTGCCAATTAAAGGCTATGTATAATTTTGCATGAAATTATTGCCACTCATAAGTAAGGCTTTCTACTGGCATTGTTGATATGCTTAACCACTATATACGGGCACAAAGTCTACCACTTTAATGGAAATCGTCGATGCCATCACCAGGACAGAACCACTTAGTAGGGAAATTGGAAATTTAATTTCAATCAGATGAACAAAAAATGAAGAGGAACGCTTGAAGCGGTAACATAAAAAACACCAGCGATTAAAAACATTTGGAACCTTTGCTTACCCTTCAAAGGCATTTGTTGCCATGGTTTTTAAAGACCTCTGAAAGCTTCAGCTGCGTCCACAAGAGCTGCCAAGAAATAGGGGCTCTATACTGATTGTATTTGTCAAATGCTTTTTGTCTTAATTATCTCCAAGGTAAAGATTACTTGGCCAAAGGGAAAAAAAGGACGAGCCGCTATCATTTCACAGGTAAAAAAGACTATGATTTTGCTCTTCTGAGCCCTTCCTCCAATGCATGCGTGCGGGTGAGAACACACATCTAATTTCATACGATGGCAATCAAGACTAGCAAGTACCTAAAAGTGGTAATGAGAATGACATTCTTACATGGAAAGAAGTTCTGGGGTTTGAATCTGGGGCGGGGCCTTTCTTTTCGTCTGATGAGAACCAGGAGCCAAACATCTAGCAAATTTACCAATACCTGGGGGTCAGGCCTTTCTTTCATAAAGTTTCATTAAAATGCTTTCATTTGAAAATTACATAATACTCGTATGTGTACACGGTGAAATTCTTCTGCCCCTCAGCCTCACGTGACTACAACATGGAGAGTAAAAATGAGAAGTGGAAATAATGGAAGGATTAGGCAAGCTCTGGGTTAGAAAGGATGTCTGTGGACTCCCACAGTATAAATAATTTGGGGGAAAAAACCTGCTTTTTATTTGGAAATCATAAAAATGCTTATATTTGTTCCTGCCATCTACTATTTGTACAGCTTAATGTGATGGAGCCAGCATGTTCTTTTTTAAATTGTAAGCTCCTGGAGAGCAGCATTTGGCCCTCTTGGGCTAATTTGTGATTTTCCTCTTTAGAAGGGCCTCAAACATACACTTTTAATAATAAGAGTGTTTCTTGCAAGGTTTTGGTAAGATGCAGGGAACTCATAATACATTATTATGAGAATCAAGAGGAAGTTTCTGGAGTTACTTCTCCGTTATTAATAATGGGCAGCCCTCAGGAAGCAGTTAAACCATTCTTTTCACTAAGTTTCTTTCAAATTAATTGAGGAAATTGATTCAAATCCCCACCCCTGGATCGTCTGCAGAGTGCTGATTCACTTTCTGCATCTGCTGGGTAATTCTGCCTGGACACCCAGCTATCATGTCAAATTCAGTATGTCTGGAATTGAACTCACCCCCACCCCTCTCTAATTGGCCTTTCTCTTGCTCTTCTCAGCTCAGGTGGTGACACCATTATTCTTCCTCTGTGTCTGATACTTTTTAACCCCCTCCTCTCCCAGACATCCCATGCTGAATCATCTTAAAGCAATGTAGATTCTTTCATTATAATACCTCTCAGTCTACTTCTTTTTTGCCCCATTTCACAAATTCCCAAAAGACAAGATTTTTAGCCTTTCTAAGCTATTGGAATATCAGCCAACGTAGTCATCATGTTTCCACTTTCTCCCTCTGTGGTCTCTCCTATATGCCTCTGGCAGGTTAATCCTAATTAAAGTGTGTTTTGTCCTATCTTTCTTATTATTGAAAAAAAATGCAATGGTTTTGTGTTACCTAAAGCCCACACACTGATTCTAACCTCCTTTCATACTTTTGTTTATTCACTGAATGGCTCCTATAAAACAAAGACTTGGGGAGCCTGGGTGGCTCAGTTGGTTGAGATTCTGACTCTTGATTTCAGCTCAGGTCACGATCCCAGGGTCATGGGACTGAGCCCCATGTTGGGCTCCGTACTAAACATGGAGCCTTCGTAAGATCTTTCTCTCATGCACATGCTAAAATAATAATAATAATAATAATAATAATAATAATAATGAAGATTAAGCCTTGATCTGGGCCTTACCTGTGAGATGCTCACATTCCGTACCAGAAAGACACATCTACACAAATACTCACAGTCCCAGACAATGGGAACAAGGTAACACAGAAGGCCACAGGGGAGAACTTCTGCATTAACAGCAGAAAAGGTTTGATCACAGTAACTTTTGACTAGAATAGAAAGAAACGTTACGGTTAAGTTTGGAAAGAAATTCCCAGCAAAGAAATGGAATGCTCATATTTGAGTAACAACAAGTCAAAAGTAGAAACAGTGATTTGGAAATTCTTGAATGGTTGCCTAAGGATTATTCCATGGGCCAGGAAAGTCATTAAAGCATTCTTTATATACAAGGTATTGACATGATTAGTGATTTGCTCTAAGAACATTAGTAGAAGGGCAGTGTGCACAATGGCTTGGAAGAAGGAAAAACACATGAACCCAGTGGTTTAGGTGAAGGAGAAGGCAAAAGGAAAACTCAAATGACTGCAGTGATCCTGGAGAAAGTTAGCGGGAATTGGGTGAAGTTAGGGGGAATGAGAGACATGGTCTCAACAGACTACACAACAGTTCTGCTGGGAAACCTCAGGGGCGGTGCCGCACAGCAAGCAGGCGAAGAGACTGACTGCAAGGGCTGAAGTACGGGTACCTGAGGGCACAATCGGGAAACAGACACAAACAGCAGTCCTGGGGAGGAGTGGCTGGTGTCCAATGATGACACTTGAGGAGTCGCTACAGGAAGCAAGGTGGAGGCAGGAGCTAGCTGTGGGAGATATTTGCATAGTTGTGGCACTTAAGGGCTTAAATATTGTTTCCCTAGGGCTTCCGTAACAAAACACAAGTGACTAACTTAAAGCAACATGAAGTATTGTCCCGCAGTTCTGGAGGCTAAAAATCTGAAGTCGAGTTGTCAGCGAGATAACATGAAGTGCTAGCATAGCTAATGGTGTACAGATAGACTTGGGATTCCACTGCACACACTCTCTGAACGCTGTGGAGAACACCACTGCCTTGCCTCTTCGTAGCTTCTGGCTTTTGCCTGCAATCTTTGGTGTTCTTCGGCATGTAGACACATCACTCCAATCTCTCTCTCCATCGGCTCATGGCATCCTCCTCCCTGTCTCTGTATCCAAACGTCCTTCTTCTTATAAGGACACTAGTCCTATTCAATTAAGGGCCAATATGACTTCAACTAATTATATCTGCAAAGACCTTATTTCCTAATAACGTCACATCCTCAGGCACTGGGGGCTAGAACTTCAACATGGCTTTTGGGGAAGCACAACTAAACCCATAGCAGATATGCCTGAGACCATCTAGGAAACTGGGTGGAGAAAAAAAAGGATGGGAAAATGAAAGGAAAACAGATTACAGATGCTGGGGAGTGCCTACTTCCAAAAAGCTGTAAAGGAGGGATGCCTGGGTGGCTCAGTCGGTTGAGCATTTGACTCTTGATTTTGGCTCAGGTCACATCTCACAGGTTTGTGGGATGGAGCCCCATGCAGGGCTCTCTGCTGACAATGCAAAGCCTGCTTGGGATTCTCTCTCCCCCCACCCTCTGCCCCTTCCCACTGTTCTCTCTCCCTCTCCAAACAAACAAACAAACAAACATTTTTTAAAAGGCTGAAGAGAAAAAAAAAAGAGGTAGAAAGAGAACGGTAAGCCCCTGTCCTCTCAAGACTTATTTACTCAGTTTCCACTGAGCTTTCCTTGGCTTATGCTACTTCACATTTCTGGAATTATTTTCCAGACTTCTTGTTGTCTATGAAAATCCTTCATTTCTTTTTAGACATATATTGAATACACCATTTGCATTAATGCTTCTCTTACTGGCCTTACCGAATGAAACTTCCTCCTTCTCTGACGTCCTATCGCAGTCTTTATCTACCATTCTTTTGACCTCTTGTCACAGTCTATTTTTTTTTATTTTTTTAAATGTTTGTTTATTTTTGAAGGAGAGAGACAGAGCATGAGCTAGGGAGGGGCAGAGAGAGACAGAGGGAGACACAGAATCCAAAGTGGGCTCCAGGCTCTGAGATGTCAGCACAGAGCCCATTGTGGGGCTCGAACTCATAAGCAGTGAGATCATGACCTGAGCTGAAGTCAGACGCCCAACCGACCGAGCCATCCAGGTGCCCCTTGTCATAGTCTATTTAACAGAGATGTGCCCAACACTACAAGAGGCACTGGTACAACAGTAACTCACAGGGCAGACCAGATCTGAAACCAGCTTTCACTGAGCTTACTTACATTCAAGTTTGGGTGGGAACATGGGGAAGCAGCACCTGGTACAGACAGTCATCAACCAAATGAATAAATAAAAGAACTTCATTAAGGGTTTAAGGCCCTTAAAGTAAAAATAAGGGTAATGGAGTAAACATTAAAAAAAAAAAAAAAAAACTAGGGGCAAACATTTGTAGGGTTACTTTGGCTAAGGTAATCAGGGAAGGTTTCTCTGAGAAAGCGATCTTGGGCAGAGATCCAAATGACAAGAAAGCAGCAGAGTAAAGATCCAGATGTTGCACGCAAAGGGGAAAACATGCTGAGGTCCTGAGGAAGGAACACAGTTGGTGTGCTGGAGGAAGAGAAAGAAGGCCACTGTGGCTGGATTGCAGTGAATGGGGGGGGGGTGGGGTGGGAAATAAGCAGGACTAAGGGAGTGAAGAGTATTTTAAGCCATAGAAGGGAATCTGGACTTCGAGAGCAGTGAGTTTTAAGACCACATGACCTGATTAATATATTTAAAAGATTTCACCTGCTGTTCCATGGAGACTAGATGGTAGAGGGGCAAGTGTGAAATATGAAGATCAAAGATTTAGTATTTTTGTGTGCATATACTGCCAGACCTCAACTTTGAGCCATATCTCTGAAAGGATCCCAGAGATAAAATAGTTACATAATGAGAGAGCAGCCTCCATTTATCCCCCATCCTCTGGACTTTTCCCAGGCATGGGTACATATGTCAAGCCGGAAGGTAGCCAGAAAGAGGAAACTAAACATAAAAACTAATACAGCGTGGGTGAACAAGGGTGACTTCCTAGGCATGAAAGAACTAAGTTCTCTTTTAATACAGCTCTACAAAGTGGATGGACCCAACTAAGTGGACTGAAGGTCTTCAGAAAGTCTGTTTATCCTCAGCTGCTGTTGAAGGAGCTATCCAGGGTGCTGGAATGTCTCACCACCCCCTCCCAACCTCCCCCCCCCCACACCCCCCCCCAGTGCTTTCTAAGGCCTGATAGATATAGCTTCTCAGTTATCCTTGTTGGAGCCAAGACCCCACTGTCTTGAACCATAACCAGACTCCACCCTGGTATCACCCTGATGTCCTTAGGATCTTACCTCACCTTTAATCCAACACCTGCCTGGACCATGTCTGTTTGATCTAATGGTCACCATCTTCTATATACACATTAGCGAGATAACCTGAAGTGGTAGCATAGCTAATGGTGTACAGATAGACTTGGGATTCCACTGTACCTCATGACCATTTGAAATGATAGTGTCAGGGAAGAAGTGAGTTCAGGGGAGTCCTTTTTCCTCAAAACAATCCTCAAAAGTAGTACCTGGCTGTTGAACCAATCATCACATCTGCTTATATAACTCATCCAAAGTCTCTGCTTACAATACATCTTAAGAAACACTGATTCTCCACCTGCAATGATTAACAAGTTCCATATAATATTCCATTTACCCCTTCCTTAAATAGTGTCTTTGACTTTTCTTAAAAAAAAAGAAAAAAAAAAAAAAACCGGGGCGCCTGGGTGGCGCAGTCGGTTAAGCGTCCGACTTCAGCCAGGTCACGATCTCGCGGTCTGTGAGTTCGAGCCCCGTGTCGGGCTCTGGGCTGATGGCTCGGAGCCTGGAGCCTGTTTTCGATTCTGTGTCTCCCTCTCTCTCTGCCCCTCCCCCGTTCATGCTCTGTCTCTCTCTGTCCCAAAAATAAATAAACGTTGAAAAAAAAATGCTACTAGAAAAAACAAAACAAAACAAAACAAAACCGTATGTTTAACTTAAGGCCATTACTCAATTTCTTGAGTAATCAAGTTTATACACTAAGTAGTGGATGAAAATTTGTATGCTTTCAAATCAAACACTTTACCTCTTCAACGAAAACACTTAGAGCACTAGAGCAATCTGATGGATACTCATTTCTAGCTCTTTTCTTAAGTAACAAGAAAAACAGGGACAGCTACAGCATCTTCAGAAGTTTCTACCTGCATGTCAGACCCTTCACTGTCCTTAAATAGGTTTGAGGGGCAGTGTGACTTATAAAGAGCCAAAGAAGTTCAGTAAAACTTTTTAGTTGCAAGTTATCAAGACTATCATGAGAAAATGGGACAAGAAATCACTAAACGTGCTCTTGTATTCCCTCTTATATGAACAGACAAATCAAATACATAGAAATGCTACTCAAGTAAAAAGGAAATAAACTACTTGGTTTCTACATAACCTAAGAATATATACATGGCTCAAGAACGTCTTTGTTTAATCTAAGGGTCAATTTTATTAATAACTATTCACAGAACTCCCCAAACTCCATTTCACCTCCTGGTCTTTGCTCATATGCTCATTCCTGTAAGTGAACACCCATCCCATCTTTCTTCATTTTGCTCACTTGCCTCATCCTCCAGACTTAATTTTAAATCAAGAAACATCCTCAGAGCCTGACTCACACCCACCAGCACCGAGACAAGTTTGGACTCTTGTAACACCCTGCACTCACCCTCATCTTTGCGCTTTTCACACTGTAATTTGGTTGCCAATTTATTTGTCCAACACTCCCATTACTTTCTAAGGTCTATGAGAATAAGGACCATGTCTTTCCTATAATTGTGTCTCCAGGGCCTTGAACAGTGTTGTGCTTAGTAAAGGTAATCAACAAATAAGTGAATAAATGAATTTAATCATTTTAAGGTCCTCCCTATCTCTAAAAGTTAATATCTCTGCTTCAAATCTATGCTTCTTCCAGAATATTGAAGTGGATTCAATAGTCATCTCACTTAATAGACCTTATTTAAGAGATTTCATACCATGAAGTTTGTGAAGCCAGGTAGAAATTGTGCTTTACACAATTTATACATAGTACAATTTTATATAGTATAATTTATATGACAATGAAATCCTACTATTTAGTCTGTGTATACAAGATGGAAATGAGACATGTATTTTAGCCATCAAAGAGCAAGCAGAATTTTTTTTTTAATATTTGAACTTAAGATAAAGCTATACCAATAAAACGTTTATTTTTATTAGCTCACATTTCCTTCACTACTTTTTTACAAGTGTATCTTCCTTCCTCTTTTCTGTGTTTTTTGTTCTGATGCCTTAATGCTTAGAGACAATACTAAGTTTGATGTGAAGTTATACAGTTCACTCTTCAAAGCGGAACAAAAGGATGAAAATAATTTGTGAGAATGTTGCTATTATTCCTTGAAGAAAGGTCATTTCTATCTTTAATCTTAATAATTTGATTTTTATAACTAAAACATTTCTTTTCTTATATTCATCTATTATTTTCCTTATCTTTATCATATAATAGCACTTTACCTATGCTGACTTACTTTAATCATATCATAAAACAAGTACCTTTGCCTCCCCAAATAAATTTCCCAAACAAACTCCAAATCTTGTAGGATTATGAATTATGTTTTACACATATTTTGATTTCCCTCAGAACAACTAGCACAGGTACAAAGTAAGTTTTTAGTAAACATGAATAGTCAAAACTTCAGATTTAGAAACAATCTATCCCCTTTCCATACATTAAATCAAGGGTCAGCAAATTATGGCTCACAGGTCATTTCTGGTCAGTTCTGGTCTGTTTTTGCATACAAAGTTTTATTGGTGCACACCTATTTATTTATATATTGTCTATGGCCCCTTATAGGCCACAATGTCAGAGTTGAGTAGCTGCAACAAAGTCTATATGCAAAGCCTAAAATAGTTACTCTCTGACCTTTTACAAAAAAAAAAAAAAAAAAAAAAATTACTGAACGCTGCTCTAAATCGTTTTTACAGATGAGAGAACTCAGTTTCAGAGAAGTGACTTGTCCAAATTTGTAGTTGAACCTGTTCACTAAACCTACCCCTGTCAGATGATTTGTCAACACCAAATTAAATGTTTGATGAAAATAATGCTAGTTTAGAATTTACAAAAGCAAATAAACATTAATATCACATTGAAGATGGCTGTCGAAAGACCTTTATGGGCTTATGCTAACCAAAACCAAAACAGAAATAACATTTTTCTAAATTAAGATAGTATCGCTGGGGCGCCAGGGTGGCTAGGTCAGTTGGGCATCCTACTTTAGCTCTGGTCACAATTTTGCGGTCCGTGAGTTCGAGCCCCGCATTGGGCTGTGCTGACAGCACGGAGCCTGGAGCCTGCTTCTGATCCTCTCTCTCTCTCTCTCTCAAAAATAAACATTAAAAATTTTAAAAATATAGTATCAGTTGGTAAAATTAAATAATCTATGTTGCTTGAACACCTAGATATAGGTATACATGTGTGTGTGTGTATTTATTTATATGTATCTTTGTGTGGATACATATATATATGTAATATATATATAAACAAAAATTTACTATCAGAGAATATCATTAATTTTATTAAGAAATCCAACAAAAAAAGTCCAAGTATTACAGAAGATTTCTAAAAGACGTTGAAAATAATAACTGTCAAAAAAACTGCTTTTAAAATGGACCAAGACAAAGTTAATTCAGCTAACCTACACTCCTATCAGATTGCTATTCCTGTCAGACAAAGGAAATTTAGCATAGATATCTTCAGTAGTAAAACGGAATGGTATTCCCCCCAGGGCATACTCTAAAATACAATAATATAGACACTTTTGGAGTAGAAATAAATTGTAGCTGGCATTATAAAGGAGAAGCTGTACTTGATAAACCATATACAAGAAAAGGATCAACCAGACAGGTAAATGAAATGTAACAAGTAAATACTTAATAACTGCTTATACAGATAATATGCCCCCCTATTACAAGTCACAGCTATTGTGTCTTCTCATTTTAGCAAAAGGTCATTTCATCCACTGAGACAACAAAGAGATGGAAGAAAAGCGAGAGAAGAACAAGTTAAGTTAGAATTGGTCTGGAGCAAAGATCAGAACAGAATACATGTCTGGACACAGCCAAGGTGGAAAGGTAATCATGTACAGACAATTAACATTACACAGTATCCTATAAGCTTAGTTGCCTACAACACATGAACATCCACCTGCCCTTCCCTCATCAGGGCACGAACATATCAATACCCAGCTACTGGAGTCCTCTTCCCGTAGGGTTGCTCAAGACTGCTTGGATCTTGCCAAATGGAGGAAGCGTAATTACTCAGCCACAACTGTCCTAGTCTTTGTCAACTCTTTCTCCTGAGAACTTTTTTTTCACTATCTTTCTACCAGAGATACTAGTGGACCTACTAGGTATTAGTGTTCTTTGACAAACGACTGCTCTTATGCCTTCCTTCTTCAGTGGCTTCCCCCCTTAGGATTAAAAGTGGAATAGGTCGCTTTTAACACACTATTACCTTGAATACTTCTCTTGAAGAAGGCCTTACAGCCCTCACAGGACCATACTCCATAATGGTAGCCTGAGGCATAGTCATTGCATACTGCACAGTAGCGGGTCTCCTTGGCAGACTCCATGGCCATGCTTCCCTTATCACCAGTACTGGCCAATCTCTCTCTGCCACTCTGGCGCCGATTATCTGAATTTGGCCTGGAAAAAAAAAAACAGGAGAAAATAAAAAACAGGGAATCTATTAACATTAGAAAAGCAAAACATGTACCCTCTTCCAAAGAATAAGAGGCTTGGGGGATGCAGAAGATCCATTTTATTCTGACATTTTGAAATAATGAATCATAATGTAAGCTAATCTTCCATTACCTCTTGCCAGCTGTTGCAGCAAAAGGTGTTTGCCTATTATATTAACCTTGACGGGAAATTGTTTATTGCAAACTTGCTTAAAAAATGGACTGCCTACACCAGAATATATTATCTAGAAAATGACAAAATGAAATTAAGTGGTTTCTAATAGATTTATTCATTTTTTTCAGGGATTCAAAATTAATGCAGAACCATTAGAGACCAATGCTCATTCTAATTCTAGACACACTAAGAAGCCTTAGGAAATAGAGACAAAGTATAAAGCAGCTGGGGCATTTGAAACTCGAATGAACTGACGAACAACTCTGAACATGTATAGAAAGATAGCAATTCACATTTTCATGTCATTGTTACCATGTAACCCTTGATATCAGTTTTTACAACTTGACTCTAATTTAAGGATGCCATTCGATATTCAATACTCCTTTTTAAGAATGTGTAGAATAAGGGGA
Source organism: Leopardus geoffroyi (assembly GCF_018350155.1). Lineage (NCBI taxonomy): Eukaryota > Metazoa > Chordata > Mammalia > Carnivora > Felidae > Leopardus > Leopardus geoffroyi. Next base: position 136,916,440 of record NC_059332.1, on the reverse strand, counting down.
GCCTGGGTGGCTCAGTAGGTTTAACATCTGACTTCGGCTCAGGTCATGATCTCATGCTTCATGGGTTTGAGCCCCACATCGGGCTCTATGCTGACAGCTCAGAGCCTGGAGCCTGCTTCAGATTGTGTCTCCCTCTCTCTCTGCCCTTCCCCCACTCACGCTCTGTCTCTGTCTCTCAACAATAAATAAAACATTTAAAAAAAAAAGAATATGTAGAATGAGAAGAGCAGAAGAACACAGACAATTACTCCAACCTATAAAAATTTCATAGAGGAAACATACCTCAGAAAGAAATGTGAGAATGAACAGTCAGTTCTGGAAGAGCCAAGGAAACGGAGAAGTAAAAAGTTTTAAAGAAGTAGAAAGCTCTCAGAAGGTAGATGGATTAATAGTGCCAAATGGAGCAGAGAAATCCAATAAAGCAAGGACTGATGAAATGAAGTGAGAGTTGACAAAGAGGAACCTCAGCAAGGAGTTTGGGCGAAGAGTACAGCACAAGCCAAAAGCCAGTGGTAGAAAGGTGAATGGAGTATGAGGAAATCAAAATGAGAGAAGGCCATTCCTTTGAGACTCTGGATGAGAGTGAGCAGAGACAGAGATGGGGTGGTCACTGAAGAATATAGGGATTAGGAGGATTTTTATTGGCCAATAGGGCGGGGAAGTAGGGGGAATCCATACTCCCCGCGTCTCTCAAACAAAGACGCGTAGAAACCAAAGGACTTTGAACCCCAGAGCCTGGGAGGAAAAGAGACTGAATCTACTAGGAAGAAGATGAGAAAGCTCGAAAAAAGATAGGTGGGTAACTGCGAACTGGGGGAGATAAAAAAAGGCCCCGTGGGCACAGAGGGGAGGGACCCCCTTCTGCGGAGAGACAAAGGGAAGAGAAAGAGCGGGCGGGGAAGTGCAGGACCGTAGCTGGACAGGAGAAAGGCCTCGGATTGAGACTGAGAGGCATCTGATTCTAACTGCGGGGCTTTCTCTGGACTGGGGCGGGCTCCCTATTCGCACACCTGGGGAGGAGGGGCGCCAGCCCTGGGTACCGTGGTAGGTCAGGGCTCAGTCCGCAGCTGGAGAAAGTGGTTCCCTCCCTGGAGGGCTGCGCGATAGCACAGAACCTGCCTGTGTCCGCCACCCCGGGCACAGTGGCTGGGCTGAGGGCTCAGTCTGCAGGGAGGAAATGGTGGCCGTTTCCCTGGAGTGCCGTGGGAAAAGACAAAGCCTGCCTGCGTCCGCCACCCAGGGGACTCCCGGGGAAGGCAGCGGCTCAGTCCACAGTAGGAGAAGGCGGTCCTCCCTGAAGTGTGGGGGGCACAGACAAAACCAGCCGAGACCACGTATCACCGTACCGAGAGGCGCTTCCCCAGCGCCAGAACGCGCGGAGCGGGACTTTGAATCCTAGCCAAGCGCAGGGTCAGGGGATTGGCGGAGCAAGAAAGAACCACCCCGTCTGCGCCCACCGAGTGAGGACGACTCAAACTGAGTCCACCGGGTTGGCTCCGTGGAGAAGAGACTGAGGGATCACCATCCCCCCCGCCCCCCCCAACCAAGGCGGGGCCTCAGGGATCACTCCCCCGCCCATAGTGGAGGTGGGTCCACATTACGCCAAACCACGCCCCCTTGCGCTGGGTAACTGCGTAGCCACCAGATCGGCCCAGACCCTGCAGACAGCTACTACCAACAAGCGGTGCAGCATTGCCTGGATTAACTCTAGGTCAACTCTGGATATATAAATATATTCTACTCATCCTTTGTCCTCCCTATCTCTTCCCTCCCCTAGGCTGGTTACTCTGGTTATTGGTCTCTCTAAACAGACATATTTAATCCATTGTCTTGATAACATGTTCTACACCTCCTTCTTTACACTCCTTTCTCTCTGGAATAATCAAGCCATAGAGTTTCTCTGTCTGGGTAACTTTATCTTCGTTTCATTTTCCCCACCTCCTTCTTTAATTTCCCTTCTCTCTCTCCGGATTAAGCCTTTTAGTCTCTCTGCCTAAATCGATGTTTATTTTTTCTACCCCCCCCTCCATGCGTTTCTCTCCTTGTATGTGCTCTTCCATCAGCACGGCCTCCACCCTCTTTACTTGTAGTCGGTGTTTTTGGGTTTTTCGTTTTTAGTCTTTAGTTTTTTGTTTGTGTTTATTTGTTTGTGTTATTCGTGTGTTTGCGTGTTTTTGTCTCCTGTTTGTCTGTTTTCCTTTACAGGGCTACTCCAAGGAACAAATCAAAGCACACCTGGTGAGGGTCCAAAATATCACTATGAGTAGGGTAATAAAATAACCAAAGTCACAACAACAGAGAGCAAGTAACAATCTCTGAAAAAACACCTCCTGAAGGACCAGGCTCTGGACAGTGTATGACCCTCTTTCAATATAGCAGTGCTCACAGGTGCAGAGCACACAAACTTTTAAAATGCATAAGGGACAGAAGACTAGACAAAATGACAAAACAGAAGAATTCTCCTCAAAAGAAATTCCAGGAAGTAGGGACAGCTAACAAATTGATCAAAACCGATTTCAGCAACATAACGGAACAAGAATTTAGAATAATAGTCATAAAATTAATCGCTGGGCTTGAAAAAAGCATAGAGGACAGCAAAGAATCTATTGCTACAGAGATCAAGGGACTAAAAAATAGTCTGATGAATTTTAAAATGCTATAAATGAGGTGCAAAATAAATGGAGGTGACCACTGCACAATTGAAGAGACAGAGGAGAGAATAGGTGAATTAGAAGATAAAATTATGGAAAAAAAGGAAGCTGAGAAAAAGATTTAAAAAATCCAGGAGTACGAGGGGAGAATTAGAGAACTAAGTGATGGAATCAAATAGAACAATATCTGTATCATAGGACTTCCAGAAGAAGAAGAGAGAGAGAAAGGGGCTGAAGGTGTACTTGAACAAATCATAGCTGAGAACTTCTCTGATCTGGGGAAGGAAACAGGCATTGAAATCCAAGAGGCACAGAGAACTCCCTTTAGACCTAACTTGAATCGATCTTCTGCATGACGGACGTATCATAGCGAAACTGGCAGAATGCAAGGATAGAGAATTCTGAAAGCAGCTAAAAATAAATGGGCCTTAACGTACAAAGGTAGACACATAAGGGTAGTAGCAGACCTATCTACTGAAACTTGGCAGGCCAGAAAGGAATGGCAGGAAATCTTCAATGTGATAAACAGAAAAAATATGCAGCCAAGAATCCTTTACCTAAAAGTCCGTCATTCAGAATAGAAGGAGAGATAAAGGTTTTCCCAAACAAACAAAAACTGAAGGAATTCATCATCACTAAACCACCCCTACAAGAGATCCTAAGGGGCACTCTGTGACTAAAATGTTACAAGGACCACAAAGGACCAGAGACACCACTACAAGCATGAAAACTACAGATATCACAATGACTCCAAACACATATATTTCAATAATAACACTAAATGTAAATTGACTACATGCTCCAATCAAAAGTCATAGGGTATCAGAATGGATAAAAAAAAAAAAAAAAAAAAACAAGACCCATCTATTTGCTGTCTATAAGAGACTCATTTCAGACCTGAGGACACCTTCAGATTGAAAGTGAGGGGATAGAGAACTGTCTATCATGCTATTGGAAGTCAAAAGAAAGCTGGAGTAGCCATACTTAGACAAACTAGACTTTAAATCAAAGGCTGTAACAAGAGGTGAAGAAGGGCATTATATAATAATTACAGGATCTATCCATCAGGAAGAGCTAACAATTATAAATATCTATGCATCAAATTCGGAAGCCTCCAAAATATGTAGCAACCTTATTGACAAGAATGTGGTAATTGCAAGAGACTTTAATACTCTACTTACAATAATGGATAGAACATCTAGACACAGAATAAATAAAGAAACAAGGGCCCTGAATGATATATTGGGTCAGATGGACTTCACAGATATATTTAGAACTCTGCATCCCAAAGCAACAGAATATAATTTCTTCTCGAGTGCACATGGAACACTCTCCAAGATAGATCACATACTTGGTCACAAACAGCCCTTCATAAGTATAAAGAATTGAGATCATACCATGCACACTTTCAGATCACAGTGCTATGAGACTTGAAATCAACCACAGGAAAAAGTCTGGAAAACTTCCAAAAGCATGGAGGTTAAAGAACATCCTACTAAAGAATGAATGGGTCAACCAGGCAATTAGAGAAGAAATTTAAAAAATAAATGGAAGCAAATGAAAATGAAAATACAACAATTCAAATGCTTTGGGATACAGCGAAGGCAGTCCTGAGAGAAAAATATATTGCAATCCAGGCCTATCTCAAGAAACAAGAAAAATCCCAAATACAAAATCTAACAGCACACCTAAAGGAAACAGAAGCAGGACAGCAAGATACCCCAAACCCAGCAGAAGAAGAGAAATAATAAAGATCAGAGAAGAAATAAATGATATAGAATATAAAAAAAAACAGTAGAGAAGATCAATGAAACCAAGAGTTGGTTTTTTGAAAAAATAAACAAAATTGATAACCCTCTAGGCAGGCTTCTCAAAAAGAAAAGGGAGATGACCCAAACAGATAAAATGATGAATGAAAATGGAATTATTACAACCAATCCCTCAGAAATACAAGCAATTATCAGGGAATACTATGAAAAATTATATGCCAACAAACTGGACAACCTGGAAGAAATGGACAAATTCCTAAGCACCCACACACTTCCAAAACTCAAACAGGAAGAAATAGAAAATTTTAACAGACCCATAACCAGTGAAGAAATTGAATCGGTTATCAAAAATCTCCCAACAAATAAGAGTCCAGGACCAGAAGACTTCCCTGGGGAAATCTACCAGACATTTAAAGCAGAGAAAATACCTATCCTTCTCAAGCTGTTCCAAAAAAATAGAAAGGGAAGGAAAACTTACAGACTCATTCTATGAAGCCAGCATTACTTTGATTCCCAAACGAGACAGAGACCCAGCAAAAAAAGAGAACTGCAGGCCAATATCCCTGATGAATATGGGTGCAAAAATCCTCAGCAAGATACTAGCAAATCAAATTCAACAGCATATGAAAAGAATTATTCACCATGATCAAGTGGGAGTCATTCCTGGGATGCAGGGCTCGTTCAATATTCATGAATCAATCAATGTGATACATCACATTAATAAAAGAAAAGATAAGAACCATATGATCCTGTCAATGGATGCAGAAAAAGCATTTGGCAAAATTCAGCATCCTTTCTTAATAAAAACCCTCGAGAAAGTCGGGATAGAAGGAACATACTTAAACATCATAAAAGCCATTTATGAAAAGCCCACAGCTAGTATCCTCAATGGGGAAAAACTGAGAGCTTTCTCCCTGAGATCAGGAACACGACAGGGATGTCCACTCTCACCGCTGTTGTTTAACATAGTGTTGGAAGTTCTAGCATCAGCAATCAGACAACAAAAGGAAATCAAAGGCATCAAAATTGGCAAAGATGAAGTTAAGCTTTCACTTTTTGCAGATACATGATATTATACGTGGAAAACCCAACAGACTCCACCAAAAGTCTGCTAGAACTGATACATGAATTCAGCAAAGTCGCAGGATACAAAATCAATGTACAGAAATCAGTTGCATTCTTATACACTAATAATGAAGCAACAGAAAGACAAATAAAGAAACTGATCCCATTCACAATTGCACCAAGAAGCATAAAATACCTAGGAATAAACCTAACCAAAGATGTAAAAGATCTGTATGCTGAAAACTATAGAAAGCTTATGAAGGAAATGGAAGGAGATATAAAGAAATGGAAAAACATTCCATGCTCATGGACTGGAAGAATAAATATTGTTAAAATGTCAATACTACCCAAAGCAATCTACACATTCAATGCAATCCCAATCAAAATTGCACCAGCATTCTTCTCAAAGCAGGAACAAGCAATCCTAAAATGTGTATGGAACCACAAAAGACCCTGAATAGCCAAAGTAATATTGAAGAAGAAGACCAAAGCAGGAGGTATCACAATCCCAGACTTTAGCCTCTACCAGAAAGCTGTAATCATCAAGACAGCATGGTATTGGCACAAAAACAGACACATAGACCAATGGAATAGAATAGAGACTCCAGAATGGACCCACAAAAGTATGGCCAACTAATCTTTGACAAAGCAGAGAAGAATATCAAATGGAAAAAGACAGTCTCTTTAACAAATGGTGCTGGGAGAACTGAACAGCAACATGGAGAAGAATGAAACTAGACCACTTACTTACACCATTCACAAAGACAAACTCAAAATGGATGAAGGACCTGAATGTGAGACAGGAAACCATCAAAACCCTAGAGGAGAAAGCAGGAAAAAACCTCTCTGACCTCAGCTGTAGCAATTTCTTTCTTGACACATCTCCAAAGGCAAGGGAATTAAAAGCAAAGATGAACTATTGGGACCTCGTGAAGATAAAAAGCTTCTGCACTGCAAAGGAAACAACCAACAAAACTAAAAGGCAATCGACAGAATGGGAAAAGATATTCTGCAAATGACATATCAGACAAAGGGCTAGTATCCAAAATCTATAAAGAACTCACCAAACCCCACACCCGAAAAACAAATAATCCAGTGAAGAAATGGGCAGAAGACATGAATAGACACTTTTCTAAAGAAGACACCCAGATGGCCAACAGGCACATGAAAAGATGCTCAATGTCGCTCCTCATCAGGGAAATACAAATCAAAACCACACTCAGATATCACCTCACGCCAGTCAGAGTGGCTAAAATGAACAAATCAGGAGACTATAGATGCTGGAGAGGATGTGGAGAAATGGGAACCCTCTTGCACTGTTGGTGGGAATGCAAACTGGTGCAGCCACTCTGGAAAACAGTGTGGAGGTTCCTCAAAAAATTAAAGATAGATCTACCCTATGACCCAGCAGTAGCACTGATAGGAATTCACCCAAGGGATACAGGAATGCTGATGCATAGGGGCACTTGTACCCCAACGTTTATGGCAGCACTTTCAACAACAGCCATGGAAAGAGCCTAAATGTCCATCAATGGATGAATGGGTAAAGAAGGTGTGGTTTATATATACAATGGAATACTACTTGGCAATGAGAAAGAATGAAATACGGCCTTTGTAGCAATGTGGATGGAGCTGGAGAGTGTTATGCTAAGTGAAAAAGTCAGGCAGAGAAAGACAGATACCATATGTTTTCACTCATATGTGGATCCTGAGAAACTCAACAGAAGATCAGGGAGGAGGGGAAGGAAAAAAAAAAAAAAGTTAGAGAGGGAGGGAGGCAAAACATAAGAGACTCTTAAATACTGAGAACAAACTGAAGGTTGAGAGGGGGTGGAAGGGAGGGGAAAGTGGGTGATGGGCATTGAGGGGGGCACGTGTTGGGATGAGCACTGGGTGTTGTATGGAAACCAATTTGACAATAAATTTCATATAAAAAAATAAATTAAAAAAAAGAATATAGGGATTAAAAAGGATTTTCAGAATGGAAGAAGCTTGAGGAAGCCTCATCTAGACTGAAGGGCAATAGGTAGTGGAAAGGGAATCACTCGGATACAGAGAAGGGAAAAACAACAAGGTCAAGGGAAGTACAGCAGTTGGAATTAATGATACAGAAGGAACAGCCTCAACAAAGACACCTTGAAGAAGTCAGGGAGAAAAGAAGAAAAGGGCCAGATGAGACAAAGTTTGCATCTCTCATTTAACCCGGTATAGGATCAGAACTTATATCAATCCAGGATTTACTAGGCATGTGCAATTGAATAAAGCCTGTGTAAGAGAATCAAGGGTATATGGTCAGAGCCCAGCACAGTACCTGCTATGTAGTTGGCACTCAGTAATACATTGAAAGGAATTCATAGAATGTTTCAGTGTATAGGAAAAAAGAAAGGTAGAAACATAGTGAAAGGATAGATGGAGTGAAGGCTCCTATAAGATATGTAAAAGAAAGAAAGAAAGAAAGAAAGAAAGAAAGAAAGAAAGAAAGAAAGAAAGAAAGAAAGAAAGAAAGAAAGAAAAGGAAAAGAGAAAAGAAAAGAAGAGAAAAGAAAAGAAAAGAAAAGAAAAGAAAAGAAAAGAAAAGAAAAGAAAAGAAAAGAAAAGAAAAGAAAAGGAAAAGAAAAGAGAAAAGAAACCTAGTATGAAATAAAGTGAATTGAAGATAAGTTTCCATGTTCTCTGATTAAAGAAACCCATGCTTCCTGCTTCCATTCCCCACCCAAAGAACCAGACCACACTGACTTTTTCACTGGTCCTCCCCTTCACAAGCCCTGTCTTCCCTTTTAGCTCAAATTGTATTACCCTTCCTTGACCTGATCACTCATTAATACTGTCCACAGTTTCATGGCAGTGCCTCTCAAACAACACTTGCCATAATACTCACAAAATACCGGCTCATGTTGAGTGCGTTTGACTTGGCCTATTTTTTCCATTCGAAATGACAAAGCTCTTAGTTTGACAACCTCAAATGGAAGTTCTTTATTTTTTAATATCTTTAGAGAGCACTGGCTTGCAGTTTTCAATTCTAGTTCATATTCTTTTGCCCATCTCCTTCCATTTCATCATGATGCTGTTGAACTCCCCCTCCCCCCACACCCCCAATCAACCTCAAACCTTTGTACTGTTTGTTTACTAACATCTTATGCATGATTCAACTCAGTCGGAGGCAGCTGTGAACATTTAACTACAGAAGCTTAGTGCCTTTGGGGGGCAGTGTAGTTGGCAAGAATGACACTGACAGATTCAGTGCCTTATAAATCTTCAGTCTTGCAGCCTCAATCCCTAGCTCAGTGCCCAGCACACAGCAGGCATGCCATACATGTTCGTGGAATGAATGAAGGAAGGAAGGAGTGAATAGAAGCATGTGCAGAAGTTCAAAGTACCAAGCACCCTCCACCCATCCCTGCATAATAAAATACTGCAAACTTAAAAACTGTGGTAGGATAAATATAACATAAAATTGGCCATCTAATTTTTTACTGTAGAGTTCAGTCATGTTTAGTTATTCACCCTGGTGTGGAACCAATTTCCAGAATTTTTCCATCTCACAAAACTGAAACTCCACACCCATTAAACGACTCCCATTTCCTCCTCCCCCCAGGCCCTGACAACCATCATTCTGCCTTTTTTTTTTTTTAAGTTTATTTATTTATTTTGAGACACAGAGAGGGAGAGCACATGCACGCAGAAAGAGAGGAAGACAGAATCCCAAGCAGGCTCCAAGCTGCGAGCCTGGAGCCTGATGTGAGGCTCAATCCCACGAACTGTAAGATCATGACCTGAACCAAAATCAAGAGTCGGACACCTAACCAACTGAGCCACCCAGATGCCCCAACTGCTTTCAATCTTGCACTTGACTGTTCTAGATAATTCATATAAGTGGATTCATATAGCAGTTATCTTTTTGTAAATGGTTTATTTCACTTAGCATAATGTTCTCAAGGTTCATCCATGTCATAGCATGTGTCACAATTTCCTTTCTGTTTTAGGCTGAACAGTATTCCATTGTTATGTACATACTATACTTTTTTATCCATTCATCCACCAATGGACATCTGGACTGCTTCCATATTTTAAATAATGCTGCTATGAACATGGATATTCAAATATCTCTGTGAAAGCCCGTTGTCAATTTTTTTGGATATACACTACTATTTTACTTTCCCGCCAACAATGCACAAGCGTTCCAATTTCCCATAATCCTTCCCAACATTTGTGGGGTTTTCTTCCTGTCTTGTTTTGTTTAATAGTAGACATCCGAATGGGTGTGAGGTGATCACTGCATTTTAAGGTCACCTCTCTTACCAACCACTCCTAACTCCGCCCTGGATAACTCATGCCTGTTCAGAACTCAATAGCAGATTTTTCTTTACTTCTCTTCTGCTACTTGCAATATTCTTACTTTCTGAGTTGTACATTCAGTGTGTCCCCATTGCTGTTACGTTCCTTGTGTCTTATTCATCTTTGGAACCCTGATTGTTTATAGCATAAGACTGTTTATAGCGTCAGTGCCTCCTCATACAGAATAGACTCAATAAATATTGGTATCAAATGAATTAACCAATGACTGAATCAATAAAGTGATCATTTTCACAACATAAATAGAATATGCAAATGTTTTTAAAAGTAATGGTAAAAAAGGTAATAGCAAGAGCTCATTTCCCCAGATCTAGCAGAGATGTATGCAGTCAGCAAAATGCCTTTCATCTACACTTTGAGATGTCCCCGGAATACTGAAAATCCACTGCAGACATAGGGCATAAAACTAGAAGGCCTCCAAACATAAGAGAGGAAATTACACAGCTATATTTTCTCTCCATAAAGGCACTTTTTTATCCAACTTGGAAATTCATGTATGTAACACTATCAGTTATCATTTGGCCCAGCCCTGCTCTACGAATGTTCCTAAACCGGGCTGTCATGAAAAATATAATCCAGATCCACCTAAAAGGCAAGTGAGATCTTCTCACAGGCTGCAAAGTCATGTGGTGCATTGAAATATGTTCTGGTTTTCTTGAGTATCCATTAGGCAAAGGTAATTCAGCCCTACTGCCTCCAGACAGAGATCTGTGTCCCCAGAAAGCACACTAACTTGGCCTAATCATCTGCAGTGGAAAGGAACAGAGTGGGAGGCATCTGTGCCTGGATTCAGACCAAGCCACAACAGGAGGCCAGGCACCAACCTGAGAAGAGGCTTTAGAAACCCTAACCCAGCCCTTATCTCTTTATTCTACGTGAAGATATAACTAATTCTTTAGCCAGATCTCTAAAGCATCTCTCTCTCTCTGTAAAATTCTTATCCCTTTCTCACTGAATTGTCACCAACCTTCCATAGTTTCTCATCTTGGGTACTTTCTCATAAGACTCGGGTAAGCAGTTGACTAGTTTGCCAAGTTAGATGTTCTTCAGCCTTACAGGTATGTTTGAAGATTCTCTGAAAGCAAGACAGAAACTTGAGTGAAAAATGGAGGGATGTTTTGTCAGTAACTTAACACACAGCAACTCTGAGGCACACAAGTGCTAAAGAATAGAGTGATGGCGGGGCGCCTGGGTGGCGCAGTCGGTTAAGCGTCCGACTTCAGCCAGGTCATGATCTCGCGGTCCGTGAGTTCGAGCCCCGCGTCAGGCTCTGGGCTGATGGCTCGGAGCCTGGAGCCTGTTTCCGATTCTGTGTCTCCCTCTCTCTCGGCCCCTCCCCCGTTCATGCTCTGTCTCTCTCTGTCCCAAAAATAAATAAACGTTGAAAAAAAAAGTTTAAAAAAAAAAAAGAATAGAGTGATGGCAGAGAAAAGAAAGGCAGAAGCACGAGAGATCAAATAATAAGAGGCAACACACTGTACCTCCAGGAACTGAAAACTCAACTGACTAGATTCAGTTCCAATTTCATGACATCCATTGACTACTAAATATTTCCCAATGGATGCCCCACCAATATTACATATTCAATATGATTAAGAGAAAAAGTCTGAAGGCATTCATATTGGGTCCAGAGAGTGGACTCTCTTGGACCAAGAAAGAATGGAGCATAATAAAAAGCATTTATCCAGAAGATTTTCATTAATCAAAGGAAAAGTTTAAAGCTCAATGTCATCAAAAACTGTTGGTTTTCCAACCATAAGTCATGGTACCAGCCACCCAAAAGCATTATTCCCCTGCTGAGTCAAGCATTTTTAAAAATTTTTACAGCTTGGTTTCTAGAAGAAATGTTTTTGCAAAGCTAAATTAAAAGAACCAACAGAGGGGCACCTGGGTGGCTCGGTCGGTTGAGTGACTGACTTCGGCTCAGGTTATGGTCTCACGGTTTGTGAGTTGGAGCCCTGGTCAGGCTCTGTGCGGACAGCTCAGAGCCTGGAGCCTGCTTCTGATTCTGTGTCTCCCTCTCTCTCTGCCCCTCCCCCACTTATGCTCTGTCTCTCTCTGTCTCAGAAATAAACATTAAAAAAATTAAAAACCAACACAGATATCCATTCCCTAGAGATGTGGGATAATTAAGTGCCAGTGTTAATAACCTCATGAGGCTCAAATCCCCACATCAAGTTCCCAAAGTTATGTGCACTCATAGTGCCTTACACTTTTTCTTGATGGCACTTACCACAATTTCCAATCCTACATTTGAGTGGTTATTGACAAATATATGCTCCCCCTAATGAACAGTAAATTCCCTGAAGGCAGGGATCATGTCTCATTTGCTCCCAATTTTAACTGACACATATTAGGTCCTTAATAAACATTTTGCTAAATGTACCTCTTCCATCTAATCCATCACCAAATTGTGTCAGTTATTTCTCCAAAACACTATGCCCATCCTCCTTTGCATTCCTTGTTTTCAGCATTCTTGCTTAAAAAATAAATAACCATGGGGCGCCTGGGTGGCGCAGTCGGTTAAGCGTCCGACTTCAGCCAGGTCACGATCTCTCGGTCCGTGAGTTCGAGCCCCGCGTCAGGCTCTGGGCTGATGGCTCAGAGCCTGGAGCCTGTTTCCGATTCTGTGTCTCCCTCTCTCTCTGCCCCTCCCCTGTTCATACTCTGTCTCTCTTTGTCCCAAAAATAAATAAATGTTGAAAAAAAAAATTATAAAAAAAATAAATAAATAACCCTACATCTGAATTATTGAAAGCAGTCTCCTGCCTCCCGCAAGTCCTCAAACTCATCCTGCCAGCCGCTGTCAAAATAATGGTCACAAAATACAACTTTTATCTTTCAATAACTTCTCATTACATAGATCTGTGGGTCATTACTTTTTTTTTTTTTTTTTTTTTTTTGCCGGGGGAGGGTAATCAGGGGCCTATTTGACAATACAATGAAGACTCTGAAACTGTCTTTTCTAAAAACCACATATAAACAAACCCTCAAACTTCTGCCTATAATTCTAGAGAAATTATAAACCTGGAAAAGAATATTTAAAAATCATCAACATACAGAACTAAGCCCAAATTCTTGAATTCCCTGCTCCAACCAGTATTGGTCTCTCTGTAGGTCCCTAAGCAAACTTTTATCAACTCCACCTCTGAAAGATTGCTCACACAACATTCCCCACAGTCTCTGCTTCCCATCATCCACACACATCTCATCTGTCATAGAAAACCAGGCTTTAACTCCCCTATCGTCCATAACTTTTATGAGTATTCCAACTCACACTGGTTCAACTTTGAACTTCTACAGCACTTACAGTCTTCACCACTTCTCTTGACACTTATAATCTCTCTGACAACTACTCTACTTCTATTTCCTCTGCAATATTTTCTTCCTCTACCAGGCTCCTAAATGACAATGTTCCTCAGGTTCCTGCCCTCAGCCCTCTGTCATCCTTCGCTGACATTTTCTCTTTGTGGGAATCTTAGCTATGTGTGTGGCCACACCCAACTGCCATCCCATATCCCTCTCCTGGACTTTAGATGTCGATTACACACTTTGCAGCTCCTCTTGAATGACCCAAAGAAACCTCAAACTTAACGTGCACAAATTTAAACTCAGTATCTTTTCCAGAAAGCCTGCTTCTATTCCTGCATTCCCATTTTGGCCCAATGGTTCTAGGATCCAACCAAGGCATTCAAGCGTACCACTCCCTCCACCTGGCCCCTGAATAATTCCTATTTATCCTGCAGCCATAGCTTGAACTTAATTTCCTCCAGGGAGTTTTGTTGACTTTCAGGACCCAGGTTACACGCACTCTGGACTCTCCATAGCGGAGTAGCCATCTTTTCACTCCCTGGGATACTGTGATTTATAACAAGAAATATATATTTGGTCTTTGTCCTGCTTCTTGCACAGTTTCTAAAACCCTTGGAAATTCCTAAGTGATGAGAGCAACAAAGGTGTCTTTTGTATGTTAATGAGGTGACTTTTGGACCCCACTTAAGGATGAGGGCTGTTGCCAGGGAAACCATCTTGAATAGTGGGTTGGAACTTTCAGTCCCCTGCCACCCATCCACCACCCACAGGGAAAGGAGGGAGCTGGAGGTTGAATCAATCACCACTGGTTGATGATTTAATCAACTGTGCTTATGTAATAAACCCTCCATAAAAGCCCGAAAGGACCTGGTTCAGAGAGCTTCCCGGTTGGTGGCCATATGGAGTTGCTGAGAAAAGGGCGCACCTGGAGAGGGCATGGAAGCTTCACGTCCTTTCTCCGTGCCTTACCCTAAGCATCTCTTCTGCCTAGCTACTCCTGACTTCTATTCTTTTATAATAAACTGGTGATCTAGTAAGTAAAATGTTTCTCTGACTTCTGTGAGCCACTCTCCATATTAATCAAACCCAACAAGGGGTTTGTTGGAACCTCTGATTTATAGCTAGTTAGTCAGGTAACAACCTGGGCTTGTGATTGGCATCTGAAGTAGGGACCATCTTATGGGACTGAGCCCTTAACCTGTAGGGTCTGATGCTATCTCCAGGTAGGTAGTGTCAGAATTGAGTCAAATGCTTGGTGGTATGTTAAACACACACACACACACACACACACACACACACACACACACACGAGTCAAAGTCACACTCCCCCATTTAAAACCCTTGGCAGCTTCTCACCACATCAAGGAAAAAATTCAAAAACTCAGCACGATCAGTGTCCTGCCTGTCACTCCAACCAGGACTCCTCACACTCCTTCCCTGAACCCCGAGTTCCAAGAGCTGAGTCATGGCTGTTCCCAGAAACACCGAGCACCTCCGTGCCTCTGAGTCCTCCCTGACTCGCTCCCGACTCCATGCAGTTTGTCACTTTATCAAATGCCTTTTCTGACCTGCTAAAGTAGCCTTTGTATTATTTCCACCCTCTTATACCCATTTCTTTATTCCTTATAGCACTAATTACTACCTACCATACCAAATTTTAACTTATTATGTGTCTTCCCCACTGAAATGTAAGCTTCATTCCCCAGCACCTTGAAGAGAGCCTAGTATAGAAACAATGGTTGGAAAAGTGCATAAATAAATGTTGATGCTATGAATCAGCATCTTGTCATGCTCTATTTAATTATCTATCTTACCCCATGCACCATAACCTACACTACGGCAGGGACCGTGGACACCTTACCTACTATGCCACCCAGCTTATGCTTAGCAGGTAAAGTGATTAATCAGTATTTGCCATCTGGATGAATGTATGGACAAGGTGAAAATATTCCGAACTCCACACCTGCACACTCCCATGTCGCAAACCTGTCCTCCACACTACAGCAAGAGTGATGGCTCTACCCTGAAAAATGGACCCCTATTTGAAATCCTTCATGAATCCTCAACATCTATGATATGCCTTCTTAGTCTTCTTTGGATGGTGGGCCCCAAGAAAATACCCTACTTACAGAAACACAGATTTTGCTTATAATCTTATGGTACTCATCGGCCTCTGAAGTCCATGAAAGGTCTCCCCAAAAGACGTCAGACCAAAACCTCCCAGCCTACAGGAGAAGTGTAGACTCCATAGCACAGCCATTGTGACCTTGTCACTGTCCCATCTCCAGCCCTATCCCCTCTGTGATAGTTAATTTTATGTGTTACCTTTCTCTGACCAAGCTAGTATATCTCTGGACTTTTGCCTTCTATCTTGGTCAAAAGGCAAAATCTCCTGAGTGAAAATGCCCACTCAGGTAGCAGCCACTGAATTTCTAAATAGAATCAACATGTGCTCCTAGAATATCACATATATAACTATCCTGGAATGGCCATCATCATCGTATGTGTTCACTGTGAATCTCCAGGAAAGAGATCCTATTACAGTCACCTTCACTTTCCAGTTTCCAGCAAAGTACTGACAAATAGTATGCATTTGATAGTCAATTAGGGAATGGGTAAAATTATATGTCCCAAACTATGTGTCTTGCTTCTCCACTAAGCTATAAGGTTTTTAAAAGTATGGAAACT
The DNA here is from genome assembly GCF_018350155.1 of Leopardus geoffroyi. Taxonomy (NCBI): domain Eukaryota; kingdom Metazoa; phylum Chordata; class Mammalia; order Carnivora; family Felidae; genus Leopardus; species Leopardus geoffroyi. Next base: position 136,900,602 of record NC_059332.1, on the reverse strand, counting down.
ATATATTGTTTTACTTTTTTTTAATATTTTTTTTTGAGAGAGAGAGAGAGAGAGCTCAAGTGGGGGAGGAGAGAGAGGGAGACACAGAATCTGAAGCAGGCTTCAGGCTCTGAGCTGTCAGCACAGAGCCCCATGGTGGGCCTCGAACTCACAAACCTCAAGATCATGACCTGAGCTGAAGTCAGATGCTTAACCAACTGAGCCACCCAGGGACCTGTGGAAACTGTATTTTAAATATTTTTTATCATCACCAAAACATCTGGTATGGTATCTTGCACAAAGAATGTATCTAATAAATACTTACTGAATAAATTAATTAACAAAGAATTAAGAACAACTTTGTAAGAGGTGTAGTTGAATCTGTTACAATAATAGAATTCTGTATCAAGATGAGAAGCCAATTTTTGATGCCTGTGTGTGTACCAACACACATAGCATCTGAGAGCGGGTTCTTGTGTACTTCTCTCTGCTTTAAATATAAATATGAATATGAATGAGCATACATTACTAGTGGTTTGTGCCTAAGATCAGAATTTACCTGTAGGTATTTCCACTATCTATGAAAATTTGGATTTTAATATAATCTCTACTTATTTTCCATGGCAGTAAATAAATATTCTTTTAAAAAATGGACAAGTTGATCTAAAATGGTAGAGTCTGGAAAGAAAAAATCCTCAGTCTTATTTTTAGAAAAGCTCAAGTTAACGGAGTCCTGGGCTAGGTTTGGGTAACCCATTAAGCCATGTCATAGGTATTTTCTGGGCAAGTGTCTTAAGCAATTTGGAAGTATTTTAAGCAAGCTACAAATTATTTTCTGGATGACAAAAATAGGTCCTTCCAACTTTTGGAAATCAAAGACTCTAGTCCCTTGACGCTGTTCCTCTGAAAACTTCACCTCTTGCCTCATGTTATTCATTTAATGAGTGTAATTTTTGTTTGTATTTATTGTGTCTTCTAGTTAATAATCAGAGGCAGCTGATATTCTTCCCTACAAGCTAAAAAAAGAAAACTTCTTCCAAAAAATGACTGGTGATACATATAGTTCAATGCAGCTCCAGGAAATGAGTGAGGGAGAGAGTTGTAGCTGCCATCTCAGCTTCTGTCCCAAGTTCAAACCACACCCTGGATTCTGGAAGACCAGCACAACCTTACTCATTAGAGCAAGATAAGAGGAGCCTGGGGAAAAGGCAAGCAAAGTTTCACACTACAGCGATGGCTGTGGCCGCACTACTTTTAATGCCTTACGTGTAATGAATTACCTTAGCCCTCAAACTACCACAAGCAGTACTATTATAACTGCAGTTATTTTAGGAATGAGGTGACCAAGGTACAGACAGATCAGGTAACTCAGCAAAGTCATATACAGTCAGGCAACAGTGGAGTCAAAGAATCAGGCAGTCTGATCCCAGAGCCTGGACTCCCACCAGAGAATGGAATCCTTGGCAACTCCACCCAAAGGCAGCAAGAGCCAAGGACAGAATGTGTCACATGCTCTGGGAACAAAATCATTACCTCAGATATCATCCCTAATCTCATAAGTAATAATCCCATTTGAAATTGCCCACAATTATGTATTACAATGCCAATAATCCTTTTTTAAGGGAAAAAAGTTAATTCAATTTTTAGTAAAAGGTTGAGAATTCCATTGAGTTCCATGAAAACAGTTAATGGAGCTGATAGCCATACAAGAGAATAGTGTGGTGAAAGTTTGAATATTTCCTTAACATATGATTACAGAAAATACTTATTTTAACTCATAAACAAATGAAAACCCATGTGTTGTTAATGTTTCATATATAAGAGTTCTGAAATTCTTTATGCACAAAGAACATTAACATTTCACCATTCAAAATGTAAGTCTCTCTCTAAAATGTCAAGAGGTTTTCCCACTCACTTAAGAAAAATATCTTCACCCCCAAATACAAGCAAGTGTTGATTTTCCACACTAATAGGAAACAAGAATAGCCTGGCATAAAGTTCCCCTAAAATCCCCATTTAGTCAATATCTTTTTACTGTTCTCTGTTACTAATGTGTAACCAAATGACCTGATTTGAGTTTCCTCACCTCTCCTTTTTCTATTCACACCAACCTGTTGCAAGTGCTAATGAACGGTGAGGACACGAAGCCCAAAGTGAGATGCAAGAAACAAGGATAACACAAAGGAGGGAAGTCAAGAGAGAGCTGTGGTTTGACACCACACCTTCTAGAAACAAGTCTGATTTCCAGCCTAATTTCCACAGAAAATGTGACATATGTTACGGTAACAATTACCTACGCATACACAGTAATACTATTCATTCATTCGTTCAACAGCTTTGCAGAAGCATCTATTCAATGCCAACCAGGGAGTGTACTAGGACAAAGGACAGCTACAAAAGGAGGAGGGGAGAGAGGAGGAGCACGAAGAGAGGGAAACAGAAGGAAGACGAGAATAGCCTCTGCCCTTGGAAAGCCGATGAAGCAAGGAAACAGACTTGGGCCTCTGGGAAAAGGCCCTACAAGCCCAGAACTCCAAATACCAAAAACAGTCCAGTCCAACACTGGCCTCTGGTCGCCTTTGGAGTGGGATCCATAAATCATTCCATTTATGATTCTATCCAAGAGATAGGAACAATATGTCATCACATAAAAAGTCCGCACAAACAGGTCCAGAGTTGCAAATGGAAATTTTTACGTACAAAAATCATTTGAGGAATCTGCATGTCATTAAAGATCACATTGAGACAAATATAATACACTTCAAGAAAATAAGGGAGTGTTAAAAAAGAAAACCACAGGCCCGAAATGGCATCACTTAGGTTAAAGCCTCGAGTCTGTAAACCAGGGCTTAAATATCTGACCTAACTGCATCTTCAACCTCTCCGAAACCTAAGTCCTAACCTATCAAGGGATTTTCTGATAAGCACCAATTAGGTACTCTGTCTCGAAGGAAGATGAGGTAATCTGCATAACAAGACCCCCTGCATGCCCTTTAAGAGGAGATCTTACCTGAAACAATCCCTCCTTTTCTTTGCTTATCACTCTTGCCCCACCCTCCTTCCTAGAAAACCTTTCATTTTGTACGTCTGGGGAGCATCCCTCTCTTTGCTAGAAGAGATACATACAGCCTGATTCATGAACCATTTAATAAAGCCACCTTAATCTTCAAATATACTCGGTTGAATTTTGTTTTTTAACAAGAGGCAGAGTACTGTGGTAGAAAAGTTCTAGACTGAGTCAGAATTCCTGGGTTCTAGACAAAAGGCTGCCAATCACAGCTGCATGGCTAAAGCAGGTCACCCAACCTCTCTGGTTTCGGCTGCTTCTTTGGAAAATAAGAAACCCCAACTACGTTTTCTAAATTCCTTTCCAGCTCTCTGATTGTATGACCGTGATTCTGCCCTGCGCCTCTGACCAACATCCATCTGTAGCCAACTAGAATTTCTTCAGTGGATCCCATGAATGCACAAACCACTTAACAAAACTCTTTCCCAAGAGTCATCCAATGTGTACAGAAGAGTTGGGGAGAGGGGGTAGCACCGCATTTCGGTCTGCTCAGCACTCCCTCCTGTGACGGATCAAAGATGACAAACACCTACCCTATCACAGGGAGCTGTCAGTGTTGGCCATCGTGTTTCAAACCGCTGCCATGATTTACCCAGAAAGAAGTCACTTCTCTAATATGGAGACATGAGAAATAGGAGGAAAAAGAAAAAACTGGAGGGGAAGGACAACAAGAAATGCAGAGACAAATAAAAGAGGGAAAACAGCTCTGTATATTTCACATTTTCTTAGTTCATTAAACTCCATCAACAATGCTTCAAGTGGGAACCCGAATAGAAAAAAACTCAGCTGAGATATCAAAGGCAGCATAATCCATCTGCTGTGGCTCTGCCCGGACTAGCAGGCATTTCTGGAAAGAGTTCCAAAGCAAATGAATGATTCTGGAATGAGAGACAATTTAGATATGGTTTAACACGAACAGAGGTTCTTTTGCACAGAATGACTTCATCAAATTCTTAAGCATAATCAGTGACCAGGGTTGTAACCCTTGTGGAAAGGTACTAAGGGCTCTCTTCCATATGGAAGTGAAAACTGAATCTTCAGGATTACTCTTCTTTGATTTTCCAATCCACCCAAAAGGAAGCAAGCTGAAAGAGCGACCCATGCATCCTTTTGCTGATTTCTAAGAAGATACAGTAGATCACTCATGATGTAACAATGACCACGGCTGCAGGTTGTATCATCCAGAGACACCAGGAGCCTGTGAGATGCACATAGACCCACACACCATACAGATCTCGTGGCAAAAGAAGACCGGGTTGGTGTGTGTGTGTGATAGGCCCTTTCAGGGACCATATGTTTCAGGGAGTTCCGATATGCTATTATTATCTCTTTGACGAAGGGTAACATATGCAAGGTGCTCTCTGGAAGCCTCATATGTTTTTGCCATAAGCATCTTTGCCACAAGCATTTTCACCACATAACTCATTCCCCATAAGGACATAATGAAACATGAAAAGTAAGTAACAAGTGAAAAAGACTTGATTGCAAATACAAAATATTTGAGCACACTCAAAATGTATAGTGCAGATTTATACCAATACTGTGCAAATAACTGATTTTATTTTGTGGACTATAGCTAAGCACTTGTCTTTAAAGTCTTTTGAAGACTTTTTTTTTTTTTTTTTTTTTTTTTTTTTTTTGCTAAAATTCCCTCCTTCGGTAAGAGAGACATCAGTTTCCCAACACAAAGATGCATTTTTGTATAACATTGTGAAAGCCTTCTGCACTACTATTCATTTTTGGCTTATGTCACATGTTCATTAAGATATTCCAAAACGCTACAGGAAACGTGTGTTCAAAATTCTGCACCACTATATAGACCATAATGAGGTCTGAAATTTATGTAATAAAAAATGAGAGCACTGTGTCAACAGAGACAGGAAACCAGACTGTCGATCAAACCAAACTATCAACCGTTATTTTTTTTTTCTTTTATCTTTTATGGCAAAACTGCTTCACAGCCGATTATGCACTGAAAATGTTTGCAGCCAAAATGCTTGCAGCAAAGATGCTTACAGTGAAAATACTTAGAACCCTCTGGAACACCTCGGTCTCTTTCTCCAGACTCACCACCTGTTGCTCCTTTGCCCACCTTCCAGCAACAAATATGTGCCAATTACTTCCCCACCTGCCATACCTTTGCTCCCGTCACACCTTTGCTCACATTGTTTCCTACCAAGAATACCCTTACCCAGCCTGGTGAGCCTAATGAAATCCTAATAGTATCCAGACTCAGCCTCTCCATTCTGCTACTTCTGTACATCATGCCCACATCTTCTCAGCCCTCCCTAACACTGCGTGGCAATAAATGGTTACACAGGTTGTGTGCCTGTTAGGCTATGAAATCCCAGTGAGCAACATCCAATATATAGGAGGCAGCCAATAAATCTTTTGAATATACTTAAATGGAATTCAACTCAGTGAATTATATTGGACTGGCTTCACGATATCCATAAAATAACTAGAAATACCTTAAGAGGTGAGCAAATCAGGCCTGATTATGTGTTCAAATGTCTGCCCAAACTTCCCACAGACAAGAACAGATCACAGAGCAAAAGAAATATCAAGTTTGGAAAAGTCACTTCCGGTTTGTCAGGAACTGGCAGTTTGACCTGAGAATAAATTCCTCATCGTGTAGTAACAATGCCATTTCTCCCCATCTGAAAATAGGAATAACACTATTTTCCGTAGCTGAAGAAATAATGGCATTGGATAATGTTTGCGAAAAAAAACCCTAAAAATCCTGAAGCCAGATACTGGTGTTAATCTATAAACCTATTTTAAAGTAAGCATACAGTAGTCTCACAATAAGTGTACAAGAGTGAAAGGTATTTTAAGTACTATGCAAACCTTGACCCTTCTTTCACATGCTGTATGAAAACTACCAGAAAACCTCATCTGCCCCACCTTCAAAATACCTACCAGTTCAAATTCTTTTTTTTTTTTTTTTATTATATGAAATTTATTGTCAAATTGGTTTCCATACAACACCCAGTGCTTATCCCAAAAGGTGCCCTCCTCAATACCCATCACCCACCCTCTCCTCCCTCCCACCCCCCATCAACCCTCAGTTTGTTCTCAGTTTTTAACAGTCTCCCATGCTTTGGCTATCTCCCACTCTAACCTCTTTTTTTTTTTTTTTTTTTTTTCTTTTTTCCTCCCCCTCCCCCATGGGTTCCTGCCAAGTTTCTCAGGATTCACATAAGAGTGAAACTATATGGTATCTGTCTTTCTCTGTACGGCTTATTTCACTTAGCATCACACTCTCCAGTTCCATCCACGTTGCTACAAAAGGCCATATTTCATTTTTTCTCATTGCCACGTAGTATTCCATTGTGTATATAAACCACAATTTCTTTATCCATTCATCAGTTGACGGACATTTAGGCTCTTTCCATAATTTGGCTATTGTTGAGAGTGCTGCTATGAACATTGGGGTACAAGTGCCCCTATGCATCAGTACTCCTGTATCCCTTGGATAAATTCCTAGCAGTGCTATTGCTGGGTCATAGGGTAGGTCTATTTTTAATTTTCTGAGGAACCTCCACACTGCTTTCCAGAGCGGCCGCACCAATTTGCATTCCCACCAACAGTGCAAGAGGGTTCCCGTTTCTCCACATCCTCTCCAGCATCTATAGTCTCCTGATTTGTTCATTTTGGCCACTCTGACTGGCGTGAGGTGATACCTGAGTGTGGTTTTGATTTGTATTTCCCTGATAAGGAGCGACGCTGAACATCTTTTCATGTGCCTGTTGGCCATCCGGATGTCTTCTTTAGAGAAGTGTCTATTCATGTTTTCTGCCCATTTCTTCACTGGGTTATTTGTTTTTCGGGTGTGGAGTTTGGTGAGCTCTTTATAGATTTTGGATACTAGCCCTTTGTCCGAGATGTCATTTGCAAATATCTTTTCCCATTCTGTTGGTTGCCTTTTAGTTTTGTTGGTTGTTTCCTTTGCTGTGCAGAAGCTTTTTATCTTCATAAGGTCCCAGTAATTCACTTGTGCTTTTAATTCCCTTGCCTTTGGGGATGTGTCGAGTAAGAGATTGCTACGGCTGAGGTCAGAGAGGTCTTTTCCTGCTTTCTCCTCTAGGGTTTTGATGGTTTCCTGTCTCACATTCAGGTCCTTTATCCATTTTGAGTTTATTTTTGTGAATGGTGTCAGAAAGTGGTCTAGTTTCAACCTTCTGCATGTTGCTGTCCAGTTCTCCCAGCACCATTTGTTAAAGAGGCTGTCTTTTTTCCATCGGATATTCTTTCCTGCTTTGTCAAAGATGAGTTGGCCATACGTTTGTGGGTCTAGTTCTGGGGTTTCTATTCTATTCCATTGGTCTATGTGTCTGTTTTTGTGCCAATACCATGCTGTCTTGATGATTACAGCTTTGTAGTTGAGGCTAAAGTCTGGGATTGTGATGCCTCCTGCTTTGGTCTTCTTCTTCAAAATTCCTTTGGCTATTCGGGGCCTTTTGTGGTTCCATATGAATTTTAGGATTGCTTGTTCTAGTTTCGAGAAGAATGCTGGTGCAATATTGATTGGGATTGCATTGAAGGTGTAGATAGCTTTGGGTAGTATTGACATTTTGACAATATTTATTCTTCCAATCCATGAGCAGGGAATGTCTTTCCATTTCTTTAAATCTTCTTCAATTACCTTCATAAGCTTTCTATAGTTTTCAGCATACAGATCCTTTACATCTTTGGTTAGATTTATTCCTAGGTATTTTATGCTTCTTGGTGCAATTGTGAATGGGATCAGTTTCTTTATTTGTCTTTCTGTTGCTTCATTGTTAGTGTATAAGAATGCAACTGATTTCTGTACATTGATTTTGTATCCTGCAACTTTGCTGAATTCATGTATCAATTCTAGCAGACTTTTGGTGGAGTCTATCGGATTTTCCATGTATAATATCATGTCATCTGCAAAAAGCGAAAGCTTGACTTCATCTTTGCCAATTTGGATGCCTTTGATTTCCTTTTGTTGTCTGATTGCTGATGCTAGAACTTCCAGCACTATGTTAAACAACAGCGGTGAGAGTGGGCATCCCTGTCGTGTTCCTGATCTCAGGGAAAAAGCTCTCAGTTTTTCCCCGTTGAGGATGATGTTAGCTGTGGGCTTTTCATAAATGGCTTTTATGATCTTTAAGTATGTTCCTTCTATCCCGACTTTCTCAAGGGTTTTTATTAAGAAAGGGTGCTGGATTTTGTCAAAGGCCTTTTCTGCATCGATTGACAGGATCATATGGTTCTTCTCTTTTTTTTTGTTAATGTGATGTATCACGTTGATTGATTTGCGAATGTTGAACCAGCCCTGCATCCCAGGAATGAATCCCACTTGATCATGGTGAATAATTCTTTTTATAAGCCGTTGAATTCGATTTGCTAGTATCTTATTGAGAATTTTTGCATCCATATTCATCAGGGATATTGGCCAGTAGTTCTCTTTTTTTACTGGGTCTCTGTCTGGTTTAGGGATCAAAGTAATACTGGCTTCATAGAATGAGTCTGGAAGTTTTCCTTCCCTTTCTAGTTCTTGGAATAGCTTGAGAAGGATAGGTATTATCTCTGCTTTAAACGTCTGGTAGAACTCCCCTGGGAAGCCATCTGGTCCTGGACTCTTATTTGTTGGGAGATTTTTGATAACCGATTCAATTTCTTCGCTGGTTATGGGTCTGTTCAAGCTTTCTCTTTCCTCCTGATTGAGTTTTGGAAGAGTGTGGGTGTTCAGGAATTTGTCCATTTCTTCCAGGTTGTCCAATTTGTTGGCATATAATTTTTCATAGTATTCCCTGATAATTGTTTGTATCTCTGAGGGATTGGTTGTAATAATTCCATTTTCATTCATGATTTTATCTATTTGGGTCATCTCCCTTTTCTTTTAGAGAAGCCTGGCTAGAGGTTTGTCAATTTTGTTTATTTTTTCAAAAAACCAACTCTTGGTTTCGTTGATCTGCTCTACAGTTTTTTTATACTCTATATTGTTTATTTCTGCTCTGATCTTTATTATTTCTCTTCTTCTGCTGGGTTTGGGGTGTCTTTGCTGCTCTGCTTCTATTTCCTTTAGGTGTGCTGTTAGACTTTGTACTTGGGATTTTTCTTGTTTCTTGAGATAGGCCTGGATTGCAATGTATTTTCCTCTCAGGACTGCCTTCGCTGCATCCCAAAGCGTTTGGATTGTTGTATTTTCATTTTCGTTTGTTTCCATATATTTTTTAATTTCTTCTCTAATTGCCTGGTTGACCCACTCATTCGTTAGTAGGGTGTTCTTTAACCTCCATGCTTTTGGAGGTTTTCCAGACTTTTTTCTGTGGTTGATTTCAAGCTTCATAGCATTGTGGTCTGAAAGTATGCATGGTATAATTTCAATTCTGGTAAACTTATGAAGGGCTGTTTTGTGACCCAGTATATGATCTATCTTGGAGAATGTTCCATGTGCACTCGAGAAGAAAGTATATTCTGTTGCTTTGGGATGCAGAGTTCTAAATATATCTGTCAAGTCCATCTGATCCAATGTCTCATTCAGGGCCCTTGTTTCTTTATTGACCATGTGTCTAGATGATCTATCCATTTCTGTAAGTGGGGTGTTAAAGTCCCCTGCAATTACCACATTCTGATCAATAAGGTTGCTTATGTTTATGAGTAGTTGTTTTATATATTTGGGGGCTCCGGTATTCGGCGCATAGACATTTATAATTGTTAGCTCTTCCTGATGAATAGACCCTGTAACTATTATATAATGTCCTTCTTCATCTCTTGTTACAGCCTTTAATTTAAAGTCTAGTTTGTCTGATATAAGTATGGCTACTCCAGCTTTCTTTTGGCTTCCAGTAGCATGATAAATAGTTCTCCATCCCCTCACTCTCAATCTAAAGGTGTCCTCAGGTCTAAAATGAGTCTCTTGTAGACAGCAAATAGATGGGTCTTGTTTTTTTATCCACTCTGATACCCTATGTCTTTTGGTTGGCGCATTTAATCCATTTACATTCAGTGTTATTATAGAAAGATACGGGTTTAGAGTCATTGTGATGTCTGTAGGTTTTATGCTTGTAGTGTTGTCTCTGGTACTTTGTCTCACAGGGTCCCCCTTAGGATCTCTTGTAGGGCTGGTTTAGTGGTGACAAATTCCTTCAGTTTTTGTTTGTTTGGGAAGACCTTTATCTCTCCTTCTATTCTAAATGACAGACTTGCTGGATAAAGGATTCTCGGCTGCATATTTTTTCTGTCTAGCACACTGAAAATCTCATGCCAATTCTTTCTGGCCTGCCAAGTTTCAAAAGAGAGATCAGTCACGAGTCTTATAGGTCTCCCTTTATATGTGAGGGCACGTTTACCCCTTGCTGCTTTCAGAATTTTCTCTTTATCCTTGTATTTTGCCAGTTTCACTATGATATGTCGTGCAGAAGATCGATTCAAGTTACATCTGAAGGGAATTCTCTGTGCCTCTTGGATTTCAATGCCTTTTTCCTTCCCCAGTTCAGGGAAGTTCTCAGCTATTATTTCTTCAAGTACCCCCTCAGCACCTTTCCCTCTGTCTTCCTCCTCTGGGATACCAATTATGCGTATATTATTTCTTTTTAGCGTATCACTTAGTTCTCTAATTTTCCCCTCATACTCCTGGATTTTTTTATCTCTCTTTTTCTCAGCCTCCTCTTTTTCCATAACTTTATCTTCTAGTTCACCTATTCTCTCCTCTGCCTCTTCAATCCGAGCCGTGGTGGTTTCCATTTTGTTTTGCATTTCATTTAAAGCGTTTTTCAGCTCCTCGTGACTGTTCCTTAGTCCCTTGATCTCTGTAGCAAGAGATTCTCTGCTGTCCTCTATACTGTTTTCAAGCCCAGCGATTAATTTTATGACTATTACTCTAAATTCACTTTCTGTTATATTATTTAAATCCTTTTTGATCAGTTCATTAGCTGTTGTTATTTCCTGGAGATTCTTCTGAGGGGAATTCTTCCGCTTGGTCATTTTGGATAGTCCCTGGCGTGGTGAGGACCTGCAGGGCACTTCCCCTGTGCTGTGGTGTCTAACTGGAGTTGGTGGGCGGAGTCGCAGTCAGACCTGATGTCTGCCCCCGGCCCACCGCTGGGGCCACAGTCAGACTGGTGTGTGCCTTCTCTTCCCCTCTCCTAGGGGCGGGATTCACTGTGGGGTGGTGTGGCCCGTCTGGGCTACTTGCACACTGCCAGGCTTGTGATGCTGGGGATCTGGCGTATTAGCTGGGGTGGGTAGGCAAGGTGCACAGGGGCAGGAGGGGCAGGCTTAGCTCGCTTCTCCTTAGGTGATCCACTTCAGGAGGGGCCCTGTGGCAGCGGGAGGGAGTCAGATCCGCTGCCGGAGGTTTGGCTCCGCAGAAGCACAGAGTTGGGTGTTTGCGCAGAGCGAGCAAGTTCCCTGGCAGGAACTGGTTCTCTTTGGGATTTTGGCTGGGGATGGGCGGGGGAGATGGCTCTGGCGAGCGCCTTTGTTCCCCACCAAACTGAGCTCTGTCGTCCGGGGGCTCAGCAGCTCTCCCTCCCTTTGTCCTCCAGCCTTCCCGCTTTCCGAGCAGAGCTGTTAACTTATGACCTTCCAGACGCTAAGTCGCGCTTGCTGTCGGAACACAGTCCGTCAGGCCCCTCCGCTTTTGCCCGCCAGACTCGGGGGCTCTGCTTGGCCGGCGAGCCGCCCCTCCGCCCCGGCTCCCTCCCGCCAGTCCGTGGAGCGCGCACCGCCTCGCCGCCCTTCCTACCCTCTTCCGTGGGCCTCTCGTCTGCGCGTGGCTCCGGCGACTCCGTTCTGCTAATCCTCTGGCGGTTTTCTGGGTTATTTAGGCAGGTGTAGGTGGAATCTAAGTGATCAGCAGGACGCGCGGTGAGCCCAGCGTCCTCCTACGCCGCCATCTTCCCAAAAGACCCTCAAATTCTTGACATTTCAAGAAATAGTGTTAATTTTTAAAAATCAATTCGTGTGGTTGTGTTTTTTAAATAGTCATTATCTTTTAGAAATGCATACAGAAATATTTACAAATAAAATATAACTGTCAAAACTGGGTATTGAGTACATGAAGGACCATTATATTAATCCATTCCTGTAAGTGTTTGAAAACGTGCAAAATAAAAAGATCAGTTATTCCTCTTTCCAAACCCTCTTTTGGCTCCCCAGCTCATTGAGTAAAAGCCAGAATCCTGACAATGGCCTACAGAGACTCTACTCACTCTGACCCCCAGAGTCCTCTCGTACTCACCTCCAGCTTCTTATTCTATTCCAATCATCCCGGCCTCTCCAACTTTTACACACCAGGCATGCTCCTGCCTCAGGGCCTTTTCACTGCTGTGATCTCAGCTTGAAATGCTTTTCACTGGGATATCCTTTTGGTACCATTCCCTTCCCTATTTCAAATCTTTGCTTCAGTGTCACCTTCACAATGGAACCTTTACTGGTTTGTCCGATTTTTTTACCGGTCTATTCTCAGTGCCTAGAACAGTGCCTGACATACAGTAGTTGGTCAATAAATATTTGTTGAATGAACAAATGAATGAATGAATGAGCAAACTGGGTTAGCCATCCAGTGAACCTAGGTGGAGGTTTCACAACATCATCACAGTGAAGTTAGAGCCTGTCAGCAGGCCGCATTGATCACTTTAAACCAGATGCCAAACAGTGATTTCGATGGTCCAATGTGGTGCCCAGGAAGTGAGCAAAATACATACACTGATGTTTTCCAGAGCCTGAGACTGAAGTAGTCAGAACACCCACCAGATCCTTGAGCTGATCCCAAACTCCACCAAGAACTGGCCACCACCATCAACTACCTGATCAACCCGACGGGCACCTGGGCCCGCAGCCATCCCACACCTTCCAGAACATCATGACATTCTCGAAAACCAAACTCAGGCATTACAGACAGGTCGGCAAAGTCCTGCCCTGTTGTCTCGCCACCATGGAGGCCACCATGTGAAGTTTGAACCGCTGACCACCCCCCCCCCACCCCGTCCCCCATACATCCAGCTGAGAAGAAGGTCAGGGCTGGGGTTCTGGAGTCACAACAACCCTCTAGAATGGATATGCTTGAAAAATTTGCCCAGGATTGAACAGAATTTGTTTTTAAAAGGCTTGGTTCATTTGTATAATTAAGAAAACAAAAAAAAATGTTGTAAACTGGAGTTATATGATTTGAGAGAAATTTTCAAATGATTTTTTTTAAACAATCTGACCTTGGAAACGGAATTACTAAATGCCGTGACATGAGGACGGGGTGGGGGGAGAAACAGCTGCTCTTTTACTCCTTGGAAACATCAGGGCCTCGGGCTTCCCAGCACGGGCTGGCATGTTATAGCCTCTGCATCTGTAGTTTCCTCTCGTTTCTGGACAGCAGCCTCTAGTGCTGCCTCCAATTAATAGACAGTATCCTCTGGTGGTCTTATCTAGACAGCAGAGTCAGAAGCAACCTGAAATCTCTGGGGATAAGGACTCAGCTTTTCAGTCTCTACCCCACTTACTCCACCTTCGTACAAGACTTGGCCTTGGTCAGAGGAGAATCAACATTACATTATCTTTATTGCCCTTGTAAGTGGTATTTATAACTTTTTATATTTACCTCTGAAGAACTCTTCCTGAATCTTCTGCTATAGTCCTGGCTCTGAAGCCAAAAACAAACAACCAAACAAGCCAACCTTTGATTCACTACCTTCCCCTCCCCGGTACTCTGCCCAAGCCTGGCTCACATCCAGTTGGGACGAAACCACTCAGCTGTTAGCCAGTGGCCTCAGCTGCCACCAGTCAAAGCCACTAGTTTCCTAAGCAGCTGAGAACACTGGAGAAAACCCTTCTAGCCTTGATCAACTCTTACCTCCAAGCTATGTCTTGGGGCATGACTCTGGGGGTTCTTCGTGGTCCTTGGGTTGGGAGGGAGTAAAAGGAAATATTTCCAAGGACTTGGGAAATTCTCGCTCATATTCCATTCCCTGTGGTCTCACTCAAAAGACTTCAGAGACTTCCCCCCCCCCACCCCACTCCCCCAGAAAACGACACACATACGGCTATCTGAACTACACTCAGAAGATTATTGGAGGATTTCTTATACCACTGACTCCAGCGCACCTCCTTTTTCACCCCACAGCCTGGACTTTTTTGCAATCTCCCTTGAATCCATACATTGGAGATCCCCACGCCACATTCCTTCCCCATAAGCCCCCACCCAGTCTTCCAAGCCACGATGTCCAAGTGCAAGCTCTCTATCCAGTCTACCACCCCCACGTGCTGCAACCCAAGGAGTGGAAGAGGGGAAACGCAAATCTATTTAACGTGTTATCTAGATGGGAGTGGTGCTTCCTCCTTCCAAATCTTTCACACTTGAGAAGAGAGCACTTCAGAGAATAATCTTTCTACACTATTTTCTGAAATCTAATAATGACACAAAAATGTAAGAGAATCCCCCCAAGACAACCAAGAAAAGTGTTGTTTCTATAGCACTCACTTTATTACTCAACAAAAGCTACTAATTAGTAGTTCTGGCCACAAGGTCTCTTTTAAGCAGACCCTACTTGTTGATTTTCTCCTCATGCAAAATTGTAATCTTGTAATTTTAACGTTGTCATGTGTGCCCTTGTATTTCATGTATCTTGTCAGGGGATACAATGAATACCTATGTCATTCTGTGTTTACTCTAAACCCTATGTCCTTAATTACAATTAATGACAATGGCAAAAATAAGTGTGCAAATTCTGTATCAGCCTGCCTCCTTTCCTGTTAGGGAAAAGACAGGCAGGTATCTGTGTACTTGCTAGAAGGGGAAGCCATAAAAAATAACCCTCAGGCTTCAAAAATGAAACACAGTAAACAGTAAGGCAACACCGTTATGCCTGCCAGATTTAACCAATAAAAATTCAAGATGCCCCGTTAAATTGAATTTCAGATAAACAATAAAGAATTTTTTAGTATAATGTCACATAGGACATGGTTATGCCTAAAACTTTTTGTTATTTATCTGAGACTAAAAATTACCGGCACATCCGATATTTTGTTTGGCAATCTCAAATACAACGCTTTTCAGAGAAGACAACAGAGACCCAAAAATCCGGCAGAAATTATAGAGTTGAGTTCAGGACAGTGGGGAAGGTTAATCATAACAGGCTTAACCATGCTTTTCTCATCAAGAGACAAAAGCCGGTTTTAGACAAAATTAGGCAAGCTAAAGGTGCATTAGGTCTTGGGCCAATGGGATATCACATTAAATTAACATTCACCCATTTACTAAAATTACCTAGGAAGTTAAAAGACTAATGTACCGTCTGATTCACACAGCTTAGGTCATTCACAGGTAAGTACTGTCTAGCAAAGTCCCGTGAGGCTTGGGGCTTTAATTGATCTTTCTCACTTTCCGTCCTCCTGCTGCTGCTCTCCCTTGCGTAGATCCAATTAGAAAGTTTTAGCCTGGACTCTGAGAAGCTTAAAATAATCATCTTCCGAGGAGAAATATTGACTTAGAAAAAGTCGCCACTGACCTAATCATCATTTCTGTGCGTCACATCACCTGTTCATAAGGAGCCACCAGAACATAGATCGCAGGGCAAATGCCTCTCAAAATATCACTGCGGTAGCTGTGTTTTCAACTTCTTAGTGGAGATCATTTTGCTGAGAGCATATTGATGGCACTTTCACAACTGGAAGTAAATACATTTTGATCTACAATTTTTCACGAAACAGAAAAGAAATAAGAAGGGCAACCTGAAAAGTCTATATAGTAAGTTCTATCACCTCAAATTATTTTTCTTCCATACATACAAATGCCACAAAATGTTAATAAAAACAGATTTAATTTCTACATGATTCTCCTTACACTGTTGTGAATTACAAGATTAATATCTCCTTTTTATACATTTTACCTGATGAGTCTAACCATTACAGAGCTGTTAAAATTGATTAACAGTTCAGTAACATTAAAAGAATTGAAAGTGAAAAAAATCTATAGTTTTGTTTAATTATAAATCCTGCCTTGATAAATATAAATTTCTATAGAATAAATGGTGTCAAATGATCTTAGGTTAGTACAGTTATAATCCATCGGCCACACATGCCCTTCTTTAACACATTTATCAGGAGCATGAATTATACTTAGGACATATGGTTCCATCAATTTCCATTCTTATTAAACTTACATTTCATTTCCTGGAGCAATATTAAACTACAAAGGGAAACATTTAATAGTAAACAGTATATAACCAACATGGGGCTTACTAATTACCTGCAAAGAAGACGCATGTTTTTCACTACAGGACCGCATTTTTAAAAAATTATATTGTAACCTGGCTGCTGGGTCAAGCACAGACTGAGCTATTTCTTTTTTAATTTTGCCAATACTCAGGTGAAATATCTATTATGAAATAATGCAAGTTCCATTTTCACATTTGTAATTGTGAAATAAAAATAGTGCCCAACTGCCTTAGAAATCTGAAAAGAGTCAATATAAGTCTCTAGAGAAATCTAGTCATTCCTGTTAAGTCCTGAACAAAGAAAAAAGAAAACAAGAAAGGCACTCTTCAATCACTAAGTAAATAAGATACAGTTATTAGAACCGAGAGGACATGATCTAAATGTAAGGACAGGTAGTAAGTTTCTACCAGGGTCTTAAAACCAAAGTGCCAAACCAAGGGGCACCTGGTGTCTCAGTTAGTTAAGCGTCCAACTCTTGATCTCAGTTCAACTCATGATCTCAGGGTCCCGAGTTCAAGCCTTATGTTGGGCTCCACACTAGATGCGAAGCCTACTTAAAAAACAAAACAAGCAAACAAACAAAAAACACTGAAGTGGCAAACCAGGATCATAAATTCTCCCTCAGACCGTATGCCAATTAAACAGATGGCCTGTCCAGATAGGCAGGGCTGGAACACTCCCTCACTTTTACCATCATTACAGTTGTGCAGCGATCACTATCAGGCATTCCTCCATTCCACTCTGCTTAAGCTTCCGCTCTCCATGCTAGCACCACAACAATGTCCTCAGTGAATGGAGGCTGGTCACACCTCCATGTGTCAAGTATGAAGTCACTGGCTGGAGGCAACATGGGTTCTCTGACCCCACTAGCAACATGGGTTGGTTCTCTGCCCACACTGATATTTTGGGGCAGCCCCTTCACCTCTCTAGATTTTAATCACTTTGCCTGGAAAATAAAGAGGTAGGAACACATCATGCGTAAGGTCCCTCCTCGGTTTAAAATACTGTAATTTCATGAATTTTTCTGTGTAAAGAGAGGATTGAACCACATGAATGCTATATTTCTGTCCAGATTTAAAATTCTTTGGTGAGTTTCACATACAGAAAAAAAGCATTAGATTCCTATCAGGAATTCTGTGTAGGATTTTGTTCAATGGCTCCTTCTGATACTAGAAAGGAAAACCATCCCCCTACTTAATGGGAAAAATGTTGAAACATGCTTTCAGCAAATATCATAAAAACATTCATTTCCCAGAAAACTAAAAGAAGCAACCTGGAGACATAACTTAAGATTAAAGTGTTGTCACAACTAACTATAAAAATATTGCAAAGAATTAACAAGCCAACTGCCAAGTAAACCAGTCAGCGACAGAAGACATCCTATTAATTTTTCTGCATACGCTCTAGTGGGTAAAACTTGAGCTCCAAGGTCCAGCTTTTAGACTTAGAGTCCCTGATCTTCCATTACTGAATTATGACTGGCTGTGTGACTTGGGCAGGTCACCTCCCCTCTCTCAGTCTTAGTTTTGTTATCCGTAAACTAAGAATAATAACAGTACCAGCATCTTGTGTTTGGTATAAGAATACCAACGCGATCTTCCATTTAAGGCTTTCAGCAAGGTCCCCGGTGCACTATGCTCAAAAGAAACTAGCAATGGCTATTATTCAAGTTATTTCTCTGATCCTTACCAACTTAGCTTTATTTGCTGAATTCAACAATTTGGCTCTGTAAATTACTGAGCAGTTATTCTGTCAAAGGAACTGGGCTGGAAACATAGGAAGGATCTGGCAGTAGGACCCAGCATCTCTTTACAGCCTCACCTGCCCTTCTCTGCCTGGCTAAATCCTCTTTCCAGTAAACCTTTTGGACCTCTGCATTCACCGATGGGGGCTGTCCATCGGGTGAAGGGCCCCTCCACAGTCTACTGGTCTCTTCTCTGTGACGATTCTTATTCCACGGTTTTTTTTAACTGTTTACACATTCATCAATCTCCCTCTTTCAGTCTATAAGCAACTTGACAACAGATTTGGCATCCAATATCTACATGGAGGTCAGTACCTGATCAACATTTAATAAAGTTTGCCAGAAAAAAAAAAAGATTGCCGAGTGAATATATCCATTAATAAATAAATCCTATGACATTACGTTAACCTATAAAATTAATAAAATCCATAGACAAATTTAGCTACAGCCATAATGAAAGGCATCCTGTGTGGGAATTTCCATTGTAGAAGTCCCAAAAAAATTTATTTAAAAAGGTGCTATTTGCACCATGAACATCTGAGAGAATGCCAGGTGGAAAACCCAGCTGGTAGGGGTGACATTTGAGCTGAACCTTGACTCCTGGTCTAACAGAGATGGGACCAGACGAAAGAAAGGTACACACTAGAGATGGAAATAACTGTGAAGCAGTGGGAAGGGCCATTTAAATATGGTTTTGAACAGGAGCTTCGTGGATGAGAGGAGATTAGTCAGAATCAAATTACAAGGGCTTTGAATGGGGTTTGCACGTGTTCTGGGACGAGTGAGAAGCCACAGGAGGGTTTTGAGCAGAGGAAGGATCAAATCAAGTATACACTTTGGGTAGTAAGCTGAGGTAGCAAATTGAAAAATCAGAGTGTGAAAGCTCGAAAGCTGAAAAGCCAATAGGGAATTTATGGCAGCAATAACAGAGAGCTGGCCGTGTGTGGAAAATGAGAGAATGACATGAGAAACATCTGAGAAGAAACTTCTTGTCTGTGTGTTTTCAGATGTTATAAATGACTGGGACTGCGCCTCTGGGACCTACAGCTGTTGGATACAGAAAACGCTAGAACAAATGAACACTTCTCCAAGTTACCTGATCACTTCGCTAGCCATTTCCCAAGGTCAAACCCAGACTTCTTAGAAAAGCAACTCTGGTTTCATCGGTCACAGCTGCTGAGCACCAGAAGCAAAGAACAAGGAACCAGAAAGCCCCACACCGTGTGGGGCCTGGAACTGGCAGGGCCAGTCAAGTCGTGTGGGCACTCAAGGAGACTCCAGTTCGCTGCTAATCCCAGGAGTCGCATTGAAACACGTGCTGAGATTTCAAGGACTTGCTTTTAGCTGATGACTCTTGGCAGTCCCATGAGGAAACGGCAGCCATGAGAACTGAACAGCGTGGGGAAGCCTCACCAAACTGCACCCTGGGCCTTCACGTCCCGCTGGAGTACCTGGATGCCACCCATATCCCTTATTGATAAGTGAGTTTTCTCAAACGCAAAGGGTGGGGGGGGGGGGGGGCGGGGAGTGAAGGAAGGAAGCATTAAAAAGTGCACACATTCTGGGGCACCTGGGTGGCTCAGTCGGTTAAGCATCCAACTTTGGCTCAGGCCATCATCTCGCAGTTTCTGGGTTCGAGCCCCACGTGGGGCTCTGTGCCGACAGCTCGGAGCCTGGAGCCTGCTTCAGACTCTCTGTCTCCCTCTCTCTCTGCCCCTCCTCTGCTTATGCTCTGTCTCTCAAAAAATAAATAACAAAACATTAAAAAAAAATTTTAATTAAAAAATTGCACACATTCTATTTGCCAAAAACATTCTGCCAAATACTTCATGACAGAGTACACGAAGGGAGCTTTAAGTAAGTCCTCCACGTCAAAGCCTCCAGGGAACTTTCCAAACATGCAACTGGAAATTTGGTGCAATGCATGAACTGTACTGATAGTTAGGGGTTTCAGGTTGCATAAACCATGCTGGAGTCTCGTGTGTGGCAACTCTCCGAAGAGTTAAAGCAAAGAGGACCCTGGCAGGGGTGGGGTTGGGGGCTGGGAGGGCTAAGGGTTTCAATTACTGTCAATTATCTAAACCCTCAACGCAACCCTACATCACGAAGGCTCCCGGGCACAGGTGTGTGCGCGTTTCCTAATTTCATCACATCCTGCGGCAAAAGTCTACCGCCTCATATTCCTCAATTTCCCCGCTTTGCATCCGGTCAGCACCCAACGCACCTGCCTACCTCAAATCTTATTTTGGAAAGACGATGAGTAGAAATTAATGTCACGGTCACTCTTCTCCCTCAGCGCCTCTTTTTACCCTCTGCTTCTGAGACCCATGTGGCTGGATGAACCGAAGACTAGGAAACCCGGCAGACCTGGCTTTCGATGGTCCCCCACAGGGCCAACACAGCAAAACCAGCGGGATGATTCTGAAATCATCCTTGATTCCAACGTGCAGCCACGGTTGCAAATCCACTTTCGCAGACACGCTATAATGTTCACCTCTGTCCCTCTCCCTTCCCCATGTTCCTGTTTTCCAAATCACAGACAAATGCCTTCCTTGCCCTCTGTACGCCATAGCCTCTCCACAAACTGCTTACCACATTCTCAACCACTTCCCTCTCTGGGACTGGTCCAGCCCACAGTGCCTAATGCCCCTCGCTTTTTTTATTGATATACTTATTTTTACTCATTTGGAGTTTATTACAATTGCTTTGTTTTGTTTTTCTAGAATACCACCTGGCATATGCTAAGCATTACAAGAAATATTAGCTTCCTGCTTCCTTTAGGTTGAAAGAATTTAGCTTCTAATCACTATAGGGTATTAAAGTTTGTCCCTTGAAGGCAAAATAAACAAACATAGGGAAGTCACAAACATTCCAGAGTCTTAAAGAGCCCTCATAGTCACCTTCTTCGGTGTAAAGCTGCCAACTGTCTTCTCAAGCAGTCATAAAAATAATGACTTGCTGTGTGCCAGGCATGTTTTCAAACCTCTATGAACTTGTTTAATCCCCACAACAACCGAAAGAGATAGGTCCTATTTTGATTGGCATCTTACAAGCGAGTAAACTGAGGCACGCTTGAACCGGAGATTACAGCTAGGCAGGACTCAAGCCAGAAACTTAAGCTGCCGGCCTCCCAAATCTGTACTGAAATCACTCTACCGCATAGTAGCAAGTCTCATTATTTGCGGTAGTGGTGACTTTAAAGTTTCCATGAACAGTAAGTAAATCAGTGAATTCTAACCCACTGCTCCAAGGGGAAATATGGGATTAGGTTCTTGCAAGCCTCTGATCATAACATTCCCATCAACCAATTAATACATAGCCTCATTTCATGTGTGTTTCTGTTTAAAGATATTTAACACGTATTGGTGACTCATTAACATTGAACTCACAGCCAACAGCACTGTAACTCATGCTCAAAGTTTACCTAACACACTCATTTTCTCTATATCAGACACATCACAGCCTTCTTGCACTTAGGAACATTAGACAGCACTCCAGCATTAGGCTTGGGGGTCCTTTTAAACAGCAAAGTCACCAACAGAGAGCACAAAAATGCCAAAAAAAAAAAAAAAAAGCATGGCACTGCATGGACCCACACAGGACACTTGTTCACAGTAGGAGAGCTGACACAAGAAGGCAGCGTGTCGCCTTGTTTGACCTCAGCTGGGAACATGCATGTCAGATGACTCAAATTTTTCCCCACTCTGCACATGTCTGCGAATGCCCGAGAAAGTGCCGTGAGTACTGATTTCGGGGTTATAAATAAATTTTAGCAAGCAGGCAAATTCAAAAATATGGAATCCCCGAATAATGAGAATCAACTGTACTTGGAACATCCCTCGGACTCCTTTCTACCTTTATTCCTGAGGGAGAGGGATTCACAAACTCCCCGCACTCCTCCAATCACGTCTAAAGACGCCCTCCTGAATGGCCATTCTTCTAGTAAGGGACATGAACGAATCCGTGTAACTGATGTTTGCTGCCTACCAGCAGCCATCCACTCAGCTAAAAGCTTCTCAGGACTTCCACGTGCCACGCACGTTGCTAAGAGCTGAGACGAATGCATTGAATAAGATACATCTCTGTTTGGACCAGTGCTCAGGGATTCCTCCTATTAGAAATCAAACAGATTTCCAAAGCTCCCACGGGGTTTTCAGAGAGTTAAAGAAAATAATTTCTCCATGTAAGTAAATTGTATCTTGTACTCAGAAGGTACATCCTTTCTTTCTGAATTGCTTGAAATATTCTTGCAGAAATAAATGTAATCATTTGTAAGGTCTTCCAAAAAGAGGCAGAAAACGTAAAGTTAACAGAAAGGACCCTTAAAATCAATTATGTTTCTGGCAATGTCGTATTGCAAAAATTTCACAAAAGCAAAAAACAACAACAAAACAAAAAAAACACATCAATGAAAATTCTTTAGTGATGTAAGTAAAATGAATCATGGATGCACCTGACTGTTCAAAAAGGAGTGTTTTTGTTGACAGAATGAAAAGTTCCAGTGAGCTTTAAATGACTTGTGTAAATTCACATGGACCTAGAACTTTGAGAGAGACAGCGGCCAAGGCTGCCCTTCAGTCATCTCCACACAAACACACATGCAGAAGACTGGCCCTCAGGCTCCCCCCATCCACACACCTACTGTGCGCCAACACTGATATGTGAACTGCTAGGAATACAAAAATGTGTTTTATTTCATCTGTGCCACTGATGAACTATACACGTGAGACAAGGTAACCAAATGAATGAATAAATGAGTGAACTGTCAAAGCAATCCCACTTAAGTGAAAATTTCTTTCTGATTTTGTTTTGTTTTGTTTTTAATTTCTATCCTTAGAGACAAGAAAAAAATTGTTTTTAAAGCTTTTACTGTAGTTAATGCTATTCTGGGTTATTCTTATAACACTGGCTTTCCCGTGCTAGGTAGGAACTCTATTGAGCCCCGTTCCAAATTTCATTAAAATAACAGATGAAACATGTCAATAAAGAAATAAACCAGAATAGGTGGAAGAAAAAAAATCTGGGAATATGCAGAGGGAGCAACTAAAACAGAAAAAGAAAGAAAGAAAGAAAGAAAGAAAGAAAGAAAGAAAGAAAGAAAGAAAGAAAGAAAGAAAGAAAGAAAGAAAGAAAGAAAGAAAGAAAGAAAGAAAGAAAGAAAGAAAAACTAACTTGATAGGGGGAAAGAAGCCAAAAAGTTTAAAGAACATTAGAAAATAAAGCAAAGAAAGGAGAAACTATGAGAACGGATTGCTTAAAAAATCAGCAGAAAACAGAGGAAGTATGCCAATGCAAAAATTACTATTTCTAACAGCATTTAGTTGCAGGGAAATTAAAAGAAAATTGTCTTTTACCTCCAGGATCTTAGGGGGAAAAAATCCCAAGTCTTTCTATGAGAAAAGTGAGTCAAGTTGCCAAGAAAACTGCCCAGGAAGTGGTGCCTGGCACACCCACATCGGCGGCTGGGGCCCTACACAAGCCGCTGTTTGGCAACTGGCAGAAGGAGCCCCCCAGCTGGAGGAGGATGCAAGCTGGGAATGGCAGCAGGGGGCTTTGGGACCAGACCCTTCTGGAGCTTCTGAGCCAGAGGTGAGAATCTGAGCGTTAAAATGCGAGGCCATTCTCTCCCCACCCCCCACCGAAACTGACAACACTTGGGGAACTGTCTAAAAGAAGAGCCCTGGGGCGCCTGGGTGGCTCAGTCTTAAGCGCCCCACGGCTCAGGTCACGACCTCACAGTTTGTGGGTTTGAGCCCCGCGGCGGGCTCTGTGCTGACAGCTCGGAGCCTGGAGCCTTCTTCGGATTCTGTGTCTCCCCCTCTCTCTGCCTCTCCCCTGCTCATGCTCTGTCTGTCTCTCTCTCTCTCAAAAATAACTAAACATTACCAAAAAATAAGGAATAAAAAAATAAAAAAGAAGAGCCCCATCCGAGTTTATCCAGGGCTTATTTGGAAATATCTAGTCCTGAACGTTTCTTAATGAGCTTTATTAGCTTTAAGTGAACTTCTATTTTTCCCAAGGCGTAATTCACAGAAAGTAGAAAATTACAAGACAAAGTAGCCTACTATCTCATCAATGAGCCCACAATTAAAATAGATGTTGCAGCAGACTAAGGACCCAATTCTGTCCCTCGAGAAAAAGTGCAGAGGGAAAACCAAAAAATAAATAAATAAATAAATAAATAAATCCAGGCTTGTTTGGAGATTTCTTTTCAAATTCTCTGCATAGTAGTCATAAGTACTTATTAGATTTATGGTATTCATATAATTGATAATATCATCATTGAAATATAGACTATTTACTTAAATTATAACCACCCCAAAATAAGTGAAGTACATTACAAGAATTTGATTTCGGCGTGGGATAAACCTCTCCAGGCTATGAAACAGACATCTAGAACGGCTGCCTACCCCAGCTAACACCAGAACTTCACTGCCACTGTCACTACCGTTCTTATCCTCACCACCCCCAGTACCACCCGCAACATTATCTCTTCAGCACAGCACCACATCACTTACAAGTGGCAGTCACACCGTTTCTTATTTGACCCAGCTTCTTGAAATTATTTACCTTCTTAAACTACATCCAATTTCGTCAGCTGGGACCAAAAGAGTTGTCTTTCTACCTTTCATATTCTTAACAGGGTCTAAACATATACATAGAATTGAAAGTGTTGCTGATTAATGCAGAGCCTCCCTCAAAATTCCTAACAATATTCTCCGAGGTGCAAAACTCAGTGAGTATGGTTTCTTTCCTCATGAGATCAAGAATATCATAAAGGGGCTTCACCTCCAGCCCACTGAATTCTCCGGATTTCAGAGTGCAGCAGGAGCGTCACGTTTTAGGGGTGGAGCAGGGAACAGCTCAAACACACCTTTTCAAAAAATGGCATTATCTGTCAATGCACTGGCAATGCTTAAAATATAAAATAAAACTACTTGATGGCTTTGACAGACTGCCTCCTTTCTATGAAATCTCTCACACTTTCACTTTGGTCGGTCTGTGTTCAAGTGTCTGCATTTTGGGGATTTATAAAGCATCTTTCTCTGGAGTGTGCGCCTTGGTGCTAAACAGTTGTGGCCGTTCTATGCTTTCCTTCTTCAAAAAGCAAACAGCGTCTTGGAATGAAGCTAAATGACTAATTTGTCCTGTCCATTCAATGTATCCTGGAAAAGAGAGGAACACATTTAGCATGCGGTTCCTTGTGCCGGGTTCTTCTAAAGTTACACTAAAAATAATACTAATGTCGCAAGGAGGAGTCAGATGTATTAGTTTTGTGCTGAGTAGGTGTTTTAGAAAAAAATATAATTATAATTCATGTCTTTCCTTGTGTAAAACTATTTGCACATAATCAGGGTTTTGACTTTTTAAAATGTATCTATAAACAAACGCTATTTATGAGAAGCCTGGCTGCAAACAAATATTGCGGATGGTGATAAAGATTTTATTTAAATTTGACTTCCACAGAAAAATTATCTCACATTACCATGAATTTATATTTGCAGTGCAACTCCTGACCACTTAAATTTGTCCTTTCCTACTATCTTTTAGCTTGCAAAAGCACCAGAATGAATATTACTGGGTGAAAGAAATAATACAATATTGAACTCTTGGATAGTTTATGCACTGCTTTCATATATATTATCCCACCTGACAAAATTATTAATATCTTATCATTAACAGAAAGTTTGACATCTTGTATAGTTTTTCCTGATATGTATGTTTCCCGCCATTGTTTTCTTGCCCCCTGCCCCCTTCTTTTATAGTCTTAAAACAGTAGGAAACCAAAATGCTAAACCGGGATCTTCCCAAATCCTGAATGTCACATCCGAAATATATATATTCACAAAAGCCATCCAAGGATCCAAATTAACTGAGTGCGAGAAAGCAGATTAGAATAAGTGGCAATTATCTCTCAGAGGCTTTCTACCAAACAGGCACAAGCCACATGGAGTAGGTGAAAATGAAATGGGGATTCAAGATGTGATTCTGCTTTCAACCTAAAATCCACTCATTCTCGAGGCAGTATGTGGCTCCTTCAACTATTCTTAGACCAGCGCAAAATGTCAGGTAAACAGTAACAACTTAAATGAATAAAATGAGAACAGATACAAAGGGTCCTAAAATATCACCTAAATACAAGGAAAGAATTATTGGAAACTTGAAAATTAGCTCTTCAAATCTCTCCCTAGAAATGAGCTTTATTCGAAGTTGAGAAATAGTTTTAAATGATCACCAAAGTACATACTATTCACTCAAAATATGCACACAGCCAGCATACCAATTACTGGGCATTGACTCTGATGCAAAAAAATCGGTGTGTTTGCTAAGTTTTGGGGAAGAAGCGGGGGCAACATTGAGCCCTTAAGAATATTGAGTAGTAAAACTGAAATGAATGCGGAGCACTAAATACTTAACCTGAATTTTTAAAAACAAGGTGGATATAATTACATTTCACCTTTAGTTTTATTCAAACCTCCTAGGTTGTTTGAACACTATAAAGAACTGAGGCTGAGATGACTCCCAGTTGCCTTCACTATGAAATTTCAGGTAAGACACATCTGGCAAAGTCACAGCTCTGCCTGTTTACAAATATATTCCCTCTCAACAATTGGTTGGGACGCGTGACCATCTTTCTCACATTATTGTATGCCCAGGGCAGTTTTATCTGTTACATTCCTCTATAGATCGATACGGCTGCATATTGTGGCCCCTAGAAGAAAGTAACCATAATATCTTCATGCTAAATGATGTGAACTTCACATAAATTCTCTGAACATCCCAGCGGGACATTCAGCGGAACAATCCACATGACAGCACCATTTTACAAATGGAAAAGTTAAGAATCAAAAAGAGTAAAGCTTAATCTAACTGACCTGAAGACACCAGGTAACTTCTAGGGGGGAAATAAAATAAAGACAATTTAAATAGCTTTTTAGTTTGTGTAGCTAAAACGACCAACCACTTACCCTAATTTTTGGTCTCTACTGATCGTAACACGTTAGGCCACTAACTTACAAACTTCCACAGCAAGAAATACATTTTACGTCATAGTCGGCTCATACAAGCATATATAATTAAAACAAATTTTCCAGAACAAAACCCACCCTTACTAAATATCATGCACTCTGATATCTTCTGTGATATTCTTTTCTATTTTATTCCTTAAGAAAAAATGGTCTGGAATCACTAAACTGATTTCATGATCCCCGGGGTTATGACAAGCAGTTTCAAAACACTGCTTTCAACTCCCAAAACTTTGGAAACTACTGAAGACAAGAGACAGTTTCTACAAAAGCCTGGTCAATTCTTTGTACCCAAAGTTATTCAAACACGAAAACTGAGAGGGTAAAAATATTAAATAACATCTGTCCATTTGAAACAACACCTGCATGAAGTCGTCTCTTCTGCCCTGGTTCCTGAGAGGCAGCATTCAAACCAAGGACGTTATAGGAAATAAACTACAAAGAAAAAAATCATTCTAAAACGGAGTTTCCACATGGAATCCAACGTGTATGAGTTTTTACTTCACTATTAAAGTTCCGTGTCACTTTTTTTCACTATTCCAAACATATCTGAATATCATCCAATGCAAAAAGTTTAAGATGGGGCATATCATAGTGATATTATTTGCCACTGGGATGATGAGCAATTCTGAATAAAATGTGGTCCCCTCTTTATGTGACCATGCTCACTTTGTAATTAGTAGCAAGGCAGTAAATAATCCACTAAGGAGCAGTCTCATTAGTGCCCATTGAATTCAGTAGGATTAATTTGCAATAAAAGAACTGAAAATTAAATGGAGAGGAAAATAGTTTCTGGAGTCCACCAGAAGGTTATGGAATTCACATCATACCAGTGCCTTCCTTCACACTGAGGAGTTTAAAAGGTTGTGAGAATAAGACTTAATCGTTATATTTTGTTCTAACACTTAAAAAAAAAAAAAAAAAAGGAAGAGATTCTTTCTGTTTCCATTTTAACCCTGAATTAAAACAAGTAAAATTAATTCGAAATACGCCACCTTTTTAAAGTTTTGTTCATTCTTTGTCTTTTAAGTAATAATTCAGTCTGAACCTCTCTGGCTGTGGGATGCTCTAAAGTCCTTTGAGAAGGTTGAAGGATAGGGGGTGTGTTCAGATACCCCAAGAGGATGCCCTTCAGTATCATCTGGGGCCAAACTGTGCCTTCCTCCTGTTTCTTCTGCTATGAATATCTCTGGAAATAGAACACTGAATAGAAAACAGTCTACGGCTTGCAATGCACAAGGGTCCAGGTGAGGGCAGGAGGCCAGTCCAGACACCAGTCTGCAGTCTGTGCCTAACTTAGTACCCAGCCATGTGGGCACCCTGAGGCCTTCCAAACCCACTCCAGAGTCTAGCTGGCCTTGGGTGGCTAGGGCACAGGTGTTCATCAGAGTCACCCACCTAAGCCCTTCCCAGGTCCATCAGAAAGAGAACAGAGAAACTGTCAAAGGGGAATGGGAGAAGGGAGAAAAGTATAATCCTGGGGATGGGGGTGGGGGTGGGGGTGGGGGAGAATAAAGACACAAAACACTGGCCACTTAAGTCACAAATGTGTTACTGCATGTCCTGGAATGCTCACACCGCTTCTAGAGACTGAAAGGCACAGAACCCACCTGAGCCCGCACACCACTAGGGGAGGTGGGGGGGGGGGGGCGGCATTCTCTGCCCGGTAGGCCGGAGATGTAACTTAGCTAGAAGAGTTATTTCAAAATGCTCTTTGATGCCACATGTTGTAAACTGACAAGACACCTATAAATCTTCGACTGTCAGAAGTCATACGTCAGCAATCTGCTCCAACACTGACCCAGCCGGATAACTCAGAAATCAGAAACTTGTTAAGACTCATTCAATTCTTCTATTGCTCATCTGAGGAGCGCAATTCAATCCAAAAGCCCTTGAACTTGGGATGGAGAGGAAGGGGGAGAAAGTAGGTGCTGGGAATTGCTTGCTAAAACAAACAAACAAAAATCATCGTCACCATAATAGTAGCGTGCATATTTCTAATCCGAAATTCTAGATGAAAGGAAATTTTGCTAGCACATTAAAAAATAATTGCAAATAACAGTAGTAATAAATTAAACTCGGAGCTCCGCTAACCCCAAACACCTCTAGCCTTAAAGACCAAAGCAGGACATTGACTAGGGACTCCAAGAGCTTTGCTGGGGGTTTTGTTGTGGGTTTTTTGTTTTGTTTTGTTTTGTTTTTGCTTTGGGGTGTTTCCCCCAACAAATAACTGCCGCTTTATACGATTTTCCAAAATGAGTTAGGAAGCCCACGGGTTTTCGGAGCTGCCTCTTAACGCAGATGGTAGGGGGTGGAGAACAGCATTTTCTTTAAGCTGCTGCCAAGCGAGAGAACTTGGCTCTCGAACCAAGATCTACAAACCACCGCCGCCCCCCGACCCGGGTCGGGCCGCGCGTCCCGCAGCCCCTGCGGCCGGGCTGCCCGGTTTCGGCCCCGCAGCCTGCGGCCTCCGGCGAGCTCCCGGCGGCGCGGCCCCCTCCCTCCCTCCCTCCCTCCCGACCGCCGGGCGCGCGGCGGGCCACCCCGACGTGGCGCGGCGAGGCGCGCGGCGCGGGTACCTGTAGAACGCGGGAGGACCGGTCTCGCGCACGGCGTAGCCGCTCGGCTCGTTCTCCAGGTAGTAGGGCACCTGCTGGCCGTGGGGGCGCAGGAAGGGCGAGAGCTGCGGCGCCGGGTGCAGCAGCACCAGCGGGCTCGGAGACACGCTGTTGAGCGGCGGGAAGCCCCCCAGGCCGTTGGCGCCGAACGCCGCCGCCTCGGACCCGGAGCCATAGGCGAGGCCCGACTGGCCGTAGACCGGCGCGGAGGCGGCGGGCGCGGCGTTGAAGTCGTACGCGGCGCCCTCGGGATAGTTGTACACGGCGGGCTTGCTGCCGTCCACGTACACCTCGCCCAGGGGCCGCTCCAGGGGGATCTTGAGCTGCGGGCGGTTCAGGGTCTCCAGCTCGTTCCCTTGGATTTGATGCAGCAGGGCCATTCCAGACGCTTTGGTGTGGAGGGTCATGGCCATGGTCAGTGGCCGTGGGCAAGGCGCACACGGTCTCCCCGCGCGGCAGAGGGCTCAGCAGCCGACCGGCCACCTGGAAGAAGAGCACAGCCCGCGGTTAGAGGCGGCGCAGCGCATGTCCCACCGCGAAGCGAGCTCTGGCCCTGCCCCGGGAGCCGGCCCGTCCCTCGGAGCCCGGCGGCCAGACGCGAGCAAGTGCAGCCCGGCGCGAGCGCGCTCAGCCAACTCCCGGGCTTCGAGTCTCCAACTTTAAGTACCGGTCTCCCGCGCTCGTATGCATCACAAAGGTGCTGGAAGCCGGCCAGGGGCTGTTGCCTTGCACTGACGTTGGTTTAAACATCACTCCGGGCAGCAACTCGTTTTGGAGCGAGCCCAAAGAGCAGCTTCCCTGAACTTTACTTTACTTGTCGCTGCGGGTTGGAGGCTAAATTTCACTGCAGGAGGAGGACAGGGCGGGGGGGGGGGGGGGGGGGGGTACGCAGCGGGATCTCCTAAAGGTGGCCCAGGGAAGACAAACTCGCGAGCCTAATCCAGGGGCCGGCTTTCTGTCCGGTGCTGCCTTATGTGCCCCAAGCCAGACCTCGTTCTATCTCTGTTTGTCTCTCTTTCTGTTTGATTCACTCTCCTAGTTGGCTGGAAATATGTAGTGTGTACATAGAATGACCCTGGGGAGGGCCACTCTGTAACTGAGATATGGCAGATAGAATGGGGTGTGCGGTTGCATGTGCAGCCAGCCACAGACAGCTATATTTAGCAGCTGCAGGCACTGAGAGGAGACATCTGGGGGGGGGGGGGGGGGGGAGGGGGACGGAGATTCAAAGGTGTACCTACAGGAAGAGCTGCACTCTGCCATCAGAAGCACAGTGCCAGACCTCAGTTTCCTCATCTGCAGAATTGCCCCAGAGTGGTCTTCTAGCCACGACCTTCTGAGATGCTCCCAGCCTGGCTTGCATGTTTGTGTTGGACCACAGTACTGTACTTGTTCCCATTATGAATTCTCATGTGAACGATGATTCACAAAAACCTCTGGTTAGGCACACATGGGTGTTCGTGTCTTCCACAGGTTATGCAACCAAAACTTCAGAAAGTTGAATATGAAATGTGACCTTTTCATACGAAATGTAACCTCAATTCATTAACCAGCTCTTTGGCCACTGTGTTACACTGCTGGTCTAACCAACAAATTTTGACATGCAATACTACATTTCTGTTCTTTAGTCCTACAACTGGACCTTCTCCGTTCACTTCGGCAAGGCTATGCAGAATCAAATATTCAGATGAAAAAGAAATAGAAAAAAAGTTTGTAACTGAATTAAAATCTAAGCATACACACACAAACAACATATATATCTGTATACACCACACACAAGATATGGGTAATATATGTGCACCCACAATCCTCGGTAATTTATACTTTGTGATAAACTTCCTTTGCCCCAGCCTGATAGACTCTGATACAACTACCTGATATGATCACCAATGCTTTGCTTTAACTGCTATTCCAAACACCCAACAGAGTACCCAACAAAATGTTCGTGGCACAGATAAATGCCAAGGTTGCTGTTACTAAGAGTAGGTGGTTTTTGTTTTGTTTTGTTTTGTTTTAAATACTAATAAGTATACATTTTACCTAGTTCTTACAAGAACAGACAGACGATTTTTGGACAATATGAAGATGTAGTAGGTTTAATATGAAGACAAAATTGAGCTTAGCATCAATAGCCATAGATTGTAGGCAAAAAAAGAGTTAAAAACACATTAGGTGAATCACAGATATGTCTCTTTATGGCCAGCAACCATTACTTTCCAAAGCAATTTTTTTACAGATGATTTCGTTTCCATAAATCACACTTCCAATTTTCAAATGTCTTTTTTAAACACATGCAAAAGCACTTCATAGGGCTCTTAAAAACCAGCACCCACCCAATTATACATAAATTACACAAAGAATCCTACAAGTCCTGGAAGGAAAAGGAGATACACACAGAAACCAACTGAAAGCAGCAAATCCTCATCTCCCTGCTAGGATACAGACACTAGCCAGAAAGGTAAGTTGCTTTCTCAAAATGCTAAAGCTACAAAGAGAGAAATCAAAACAACCCTACCCTGCTGGATCAAGAGCGTCTTTCTAGAAATGTTCCATGGGCTTGTAGAAGTCAGGGGCTGAGACAGAGGATGAAGGGAGGAATGCGCTCGCGTGTGCATGTAGCTCCGTGTGTGAGCGAGGCAGAGCGTGTGTGGATGTGTTTGTGTGTGCAATGGCAGGGATTCGGGAGGCAGCCAGTAGGCAGGGCACTTGGCAGCCCCTCCCGGCAGGCACAGCAGCCCGAGCTGCTGCACCCAGCTGGATGGACGGCAGGGGGGAGTGAGGAGAAGCTTGCTGTCTGCTCCCTGAGAGCAGAGTGGCACAGCCAGGGTCAGCGTTATTGGGGAGAAGCAAAACCCGGGCGCCTTTTGCTCCTCATCCTTGGAGCCCGGAAAGCGCCCCAAGCTTTCTGCTGCCACCCTAAGCAAGAGGGAAAGCAGGCTTGCTGTAAATCATAGGCTTATGGCTAAAATAGAATGCCAGTCAAAAGTGTATGGATATCAAGTTTACAAAATGTGACATGGGCGGTTTTTCCTGAAGAATGTAATTTAACAACAAAAGCCTTCTGGAATACGCTCGGATCAAATGCTTTGCTGGCCCCAGCCCCCCCCATCCCCCGCCCCCACCCCAGCCTCTGAACAGACACACTATTGCCGTGTGTGCCTCCAATTGCACCAGGAATCCAGACTTTGGAATAAATGTTTTGGCATTCTAGGGATGTGTTTCCAGCTGAAATGTAATACTCCTCCACCTCGTTAACCAAACCCACAAACCTTTCCACGAATAGCTCAGTTGACTGCTTTCTGTAAACATACAAAAAAATAGATATATATTATTAAAAGCCTGGGTATGAAGATAAGACAACGGTGGGTATCGCTACTCGAAACTGATTTTAGGCTTTCTGGTTGCATGGGTATTGATTGTGGTGAGGGTCTGTCACTTCTCAGCGGTGTCCTGGATGGGCCCGCCTGGTCCTCGACTTTTCTCTTGACCATGGTACTGACTCACAATAATAAGGTGCTCCCTTTTTGCCCTCACCCAAGGTCCCGGGACATGTGACACCTAGAGGAGCTTTTGTTGCCAGACGTTAGTCATGGCCTTGGGTATTAAATGACTCTAATCACAATGCCAGGAGTGGCCAGTCTCTGGCCCTGGGATCTCATGCAGTTACCAAGATATTATGAGTGGCTCTTGAGAGCAGTACGAAGAAGTAAAAAGTTGTATAAAAAAGAGTTAGAAAAATGTTAACGTTGTCACATCGCAAATATGTCATGCTTTAACAGACCCAAAGTGTTACAACAGTGGGGCAGAGATGCTCTCCCTCCTCCACAATCAGCTGTAAAGACAAATATTGAAAAGACAGTTACCCCTTTGTAGGTGACAGTGGTGATCCTAACTCCTCCTTAGGTCAACAGTGGCCACCCATGCCGTAAGCCAGTCCAAAATAAAACAAGAACGTGCAAGGAAGGAAGAAGAAAGGAAGGCAGGAGGGGAGAAAAGAAAGAAAGAAAGAAAGAAGGAAGAAAAAAGAGAAGGAGAGAGGGAGGGGAATCTGCAAATAATCATAGGCTTTGATTATTCTGAGACCAGCAATCAGGGTTAGTCCTCTAAAAGCAGTTTTCTTGAATGCTTTCTCTCCAGCATTCTCTTTCCTCTTCCTGGTCCATCTCCCTGGCTTGGGGACAGGGCTGGGGGAGGTCCGGCACCTTGCCAATTTTCTTTCAGTGTTTCTGGCAAACAGCCTCACAGTCCGGCTAGCTCCCAGCTCTCTCCTCTTCCCTCTCTCTCCACACTGTCACGCTGGACATGCTCACCCGCTGCCGTGACTTACAGGTACTTGTGGGTGAAGAAGGGCCACGTCTCTTTCTCCAACTCCACCACTGAGTGTACATCCAGACCCACTTTTCCAGCATCTCCTGGGCATTGCTGGCTTGCTCAAAATGAGTCATCATCCTCTCTCCCACAAACATGACGTTCCTCTCTACTCTGGCCTATGAACAGCATCACTGTCCCTCCTGTCGGCGAACGACGGTCTCTCAGTTTCCTGTGACGGCTGTCCCTCCCTCTCTTGTCTTCCACGTTGCTGAGCATTCTAGACTTGCTGCCTCTCCCTGTCCCCCCACTTCCATCATTCTCCTTCAGCCGCATTACCTGACCTGTTGGGAGAGCCTCCTAGCGACCTGCCTGCCTCTTCCTTCCCTCTACTTAGAGTCTGTCGCCTTTTACTTCCTCGGTCCTTACTGCTTCAGGACCCATCTTCTCATGGCCCGGCTGTACCTCTACCCAGATCGTAGCTTCCCCCAGAGTTCAGGACTTTCTCCTGCCTAATGCATCTCCTCCGAAGTGTAGCCTGTGCTGCAGCCCAACAAAACCCTTATGCTCCGACACTTAGAGCTTTCCTGATGACATTCTCTCTGCCCACAACCCCCGTTTGCTGCCCTGTCAGGGGAAAGCACGCTCTTCTTTAAGGCCCAGCCCAAATGCCACCACACCCATAATGTCTTCCTTGATTCCTTTTTTAAAAGGAATTTCCTCTCCATTGAACGCCAGTGGTATTCTCATGCATTTATTACATTCTTCCTTGAACGAATTATTTATATGTATGTTTAATCCCCTTGTCCTGCTGAGAAGCTCCTTGAGAACAGTCGGCCGAGAGTTATTTGGGAATTCGCTGCGTGCCTAGCACTGTGCCTGGTTATATCGATCGGGTCATCACATACTGGCTAATTGATTAATCCAGATACTTAAAAGAAAAAAGTAACAGCAAATTTATCCGCCAGCCATCTCTAAAAGCTAGCTTTCCATGTAACATTCTACCATTTTCAAGTGTTTTTGCTAAAAGATTATCTTTGTATCCTCATACCGACCAAGGCCATAAAGTCAAAATTCAAATTCATACAGTCTTGAAGATTAAGCCTACAATTCTTAGCAGCATGACTCACAAGAGAGCTCTGAATTCTTAGTTCATAACCAGATAATACTATGACTGAACACAGCTTCTTCTCCAGCTCTATTCAAAGCATTTTACATTTACAAAAACATGATTCCTACAATAGAGACATGAAAGAAAATACATGCGGAAATATTTCCAAAACAGCTTATAGTACTAGAAATGGTGCCTTCAGGGGCACCTGGGTGGCTCCGTCGGTTAAGCATCCAACTTTGGCTCAGGTCATGATCTCACAGTTCATGAGTTCGAGCCGCACGTCGGGCTCTGTGCTGACAGCTCAGAGCCCGGAGCCTGCTTCAGATTCTGTGTCTCCCTCTCTCTCTGCCCCTACCCCACTCATGCTCTATTTCTCTTTCTCAAAAATAAATAAACATTTTTAAAAAATGGTTCCTTCACTCTGAGACATGAGGGTCTAGCTATGTCTAAACTGATTATTATTTTTGATTAAAAATGCTGTTTGGGGGGCGCCTGGGTGGCGCAGTCGGTTAAGCGTCCGACTTCAGCCAGGTCACGATCTCACGGTCCGTGAGTTCGAGCCCCGCGTCGGGCTCTGGGCTGATGGCTCAGAGCCTGGAGCCTGTTTCCGATTCTGTGTCTCCCTCTCTCTCTGCCCCTCCCCCGTTCATGCTCTGTCTCTCTCTGTCCCAAAAATAAATAAACGTTGAAAAAAAAAAATTTAAAAAAAAAAAAAAATGCTGTTTGGGAGCTTATTTGACACCATCCATTTTCCTCTAAAGGAAAATGACGAATTTCCTTTTTAGTTTTGCTCATTTTATTTTTTTTTTATTTCTTTAAACCACTTTATTGATGAATGATTGACATACAAAAAGCTATACTTATTTAATGTGCACAACTCGGTGAGTTTAAGATGCGACTGTTTTTTTTGGGGTTTTTTGTTTTTTGTTTTTAAATTTACATCCAAATTAGTTAGCATCTAGTGCAACAATGATTCCAGGAGTAGATTCCTTAGTGCCCCTGACCCATTTAGCCCATCCCCCCTCCCACCACCCCTCCAGCAACTCTCTGTTTGTTCTCCATATTTAAGAGTCTCTTATGCTTTGTCCCCTTCCCTGTTTTTATATTATTTTTGCTTCCCTTCCCTTATGTTCATCTGTTTTGTCTCTTAAAGTTCTCATATGAGTGAAGTCATGTGATTTTTGTCTTTCTCTGACTGACTAATTTCACTTAGCATAACACCCTCCAGTTCCATCCACATAGTTGCAAATGGCAAGCTTTCATTCTTTCTGATTGCCGAGTAATACTCCCTTGTATCTATATACCACATCTTCTTTATCCATTCATCCATCGGTGCACAGTTGGGTAGTTTTGCTCATTTTAAAGAATTCAGCCTGTTTTAAGGGGTTTTAATTAGCTCGTAGACTTTTTTCAACTGACCTTTGATTTTTGTTTTATAAGGAAAAACTTATATGCAGGGAAATGCACATATCATCCATGTCCAGTTTAGACATGAGTTTAGAGAAATGGGTATGTCCTCAGTGAGGTCATGGAGTGTTTCTATCACGCCAGAGAGTCCCCTTCATGCCCCGCCCTAGTCAACTCCTAACCCCTGCAGGCAACCGCTGTTCTCGCATCTATCACCATAGATTGATTTTGCCTCCTGGCCCAGAATGTGACCTCTTACAAACTGGAGCACATATACCCTATTTCCAGCCAATGACACAGCCAGCCTGGTGCTGGGCAATGCGGTTCTGCCAAGGCATCCAAGTTCAGAGCTAGGTTTCTCTCAGTCAGAAGTCTTTCCTTGGGGCTCAGCTCCTTCAAGGCCACAGAATTTTCCTAACACCCTATGCATGGACCTTTTTAATTGTAACAAACTTTACATAAGCCTGCAAAGATTCAAGTTACTAAGAGGCCAAGTGGAATCCGTATTCTTTAACATGTTCTTAAACAGCCTTTTCTTCCCATGCCATTCCAAAACCAAATTTTGTATTTAAAAAAATGACTTATAAGCCCAGAATCAAATCCAAGATCCTTAATCTCACAAATTCTGGGACTTCAGATGCCATTTCCTGGCTTTCTACCCAGGAGCTGATAGAGAGTTTGGATATTTGGTTGTCAGGCAGAATAGCTACTCTTCATTATAAATCAGTGAATGATTCATATTTAATTCACCAGTTTAACAGAATTTAATAACTTTCACCTTACATTTTCCTGAAAAGATTTTTTAAAACATTCTAGAATCTTTTTTAGATAATTTACTTATATCACATATGGCAGAAGACACATTAGAAAGTACTTTCACCGTAAGTGCCATGAATGATAAAAGAATTCCAATTATTCCAATGGTTATTACACTGTGTCCCTTTTCCTCCCTTTATCTGTTATGTATTTGAGGAATCTCATTGCCAGTTTGGGGTATTCTCTGTCAAGAGCAATATCCAGATTATAGCTAAAGTCACATTGATTTAAATAGTCCCGTCTAATGTTGAGGAGGACCTTTGCACACATACATGCACACACACAGACACACACACAAATGTACACATGCCTAGTAATCAACCAAGTTGCAGCCAAATGAAAAAAAAAAGAGAGAGAGAGATTTGTGCATTCTGAGCCTTTTCAGGTCTTTTTTCCCATTTTGTCACCTCACTCATCGGGCAAAGTGGCTCCTTCCCACTCTCTCTAAGTACCCAAGACCCCCATGCTAGCCAGTCTTCCTCCCTTCTCCCAACTTCTTCATTTATAACCACACTGTCTCAAGGAAGTGATGTATTTACGAGTTTGCCAAGGAATGACTCATTCATTCAGTTGACTCGGAAAAATATATTGATAATACAATGTTATGTCAATTATATATCAATTTTTTTAAATGTTGACTAATTACTATTTACCAGGACCATTTCTAAGTGTTGGACACTACCCTAGTTAGCTCAGGCTGCCGTTACAAAATACCATCGGCTAAGTGGCTTAAAAACAGACATTTATTTTCTTACATTTCTGGGGGCTGGAAGTCTGAGATGAGAGTGACAGCAAGGTTAGATTCTAGTGAGGGCTCACTGCCTGGCTTTCAGAAGGCTGCCTTTTCCCTGTGTCCTCACATAGCGGAGAAAGTGCTCTCTTCTTCTTATAAGGCCACCGTTCTATTCTATTCTATTCTATTCTATTCTATTTCCAGACACAGTTAACCTTGGAGGTCAGGGCTTCAAGATATGAATTTTGGAGAGACAATTCTGTCCCTAGCAGTCACCCAAATATAAGCAAAAGGAATATCTCTGCCCTCACAACACTTACCTCTAGGGGGTTAGTGTTTACTCCTATTTAATGACCTCTCTTACCCGGCCACTTTCAAGAACATCTCTGCCTCTGTCTGCCCTCAGGGATTGATATTCCTCCAGGTTCATCCCCTAGGCCCCCCTGCCTTCTCTGGACTTCTTCCATTGGATGATCTCAATCATTCCTAGGGTTTTAGTTTCATCTTTACATTAAAGACTTAAAAATGGAACTCTCCATTCAAGATCTTTTGCTGGCTAGGAGAGCCAGCTAGTAGAGAGCCTACTAGACCTCATTTTTACTTGCATGTTCATTGATTCAATAAATATTTATTGAGCACCTACTATGGACTGGCCATTTGAAGCTCCACTTGTCCAAAATTAACTTTTCTTTTTCCCCACACCAACTCTACCTTCTGTCTCTTAGCTCAGCAAATGGCACTGCTGTTCACATAACTGTGTAAACAAAAAAATCCAGCCTCAATCTTGCCCCTCTTTCTCACTCTCTAGGTCGGACCCATCACAAATCTTTCTTATTTCCACCTCCCTGACTGCTGTAAGCCTACTCTCTTTTCTGACCATCTTATGATGTTCAGGCCACTCTCTTCTCTCCAAGCCTGCCTCCAGGCTTTTCCTTTCACTGCCCATTCTTCACACTGCAGGAAGAGTAATCTTTCTCCACAGTAAGAGAACTCGAATAGTTATCCTCATTTCTCTAGGGTCCCCACCCACTCTCCTACAGATATTGTGCTCCTGCCAAATTGAATTCCTTTCAAGTTTCTCTAACCCTCTGGCTCCTGTGTAAGTCCAAAAAGTCACATATGTGATTTACTCTCCCTGGAATCTTCTTCCCACCTTTTCATCAGACTTACTCCTAACCATCCTCCAAGTCTCCCTTGAGACGTCCCAGCCACCAAGAGGATGGCTTCCTTGATTTCCTAATGGGTGCTTCTCTTATACATGTCCATACCTCCCTAAACATCCCCAGTTATAGCCTTTATGCTGTTGGGATTTCCTGTATATTTTGTGGTATCCTCCCGCTGACCTATAAATTCAAAAAAGGCATACAGAGGCTATCTTTTTCCAAGTCATAAGTCCATCGCCTAGTACAATGCCTGATGTGTAGTTGGCCCCTAATAAATATTGTTTAAAAAATGAATGCTTAAACCCCTCCCAGATATCACATTTGCATTGTTAACTGACTTTTCAATAACTAACACAAAAGGAATGAACGTAATGGCTAGGGTTTAGAACGAGAGTTAGGAGAAACTTTGGAAACAGATTCATATTTTCTAAACAAATCAGCTTTTTTTTTTTTTTTTTTTTTTTTTGAGAGAGAGAGGGACAGAGAACAAGCAAGGAGGGGGCAGAGACAGAGAGGGAGACACAAAATCTGAAGCAGGCTCCAGGCTCTGAGCTGTCAGCCCAGAGCCCAACTCAGGGCTCAAACCCATGAACCATGAGATCATGACCTGAGCTGAAGTCAGATGCTTAACCAAATGAGCCCCCCAGGCGCCCCAACAAATAAGATTTCTTAACACATAACAGGCTATTAGAATCGATGGTCTCTTTATGGGTTATTGAGCCCAATCTCTTCATTGTATTTATAAGAAAACCGAGACCCAGAAAGACATAGGAGACTTGCAGAAGGTCATATGGCTAGGGGACATGGATTGGAAACTGGACCTTCAAATTGAGGGTTTCTACCCCACCTCAGCCTAACCAAGTGGATAATGCATTCTTTCTTCTCTTCATGTGGGCCATGAATCACATAAATCAAATTAAGACATAAACTTGGTGGCTTGATGAGGTATTCTTAGAGTCTTAGAAATCCCCAATTCTTTGGAAAACACAAGACTGTTTCCACGTTCTCAAATCACTGGTAAAGAAATGGGGAGAAGGATTTGAGAACATAAGTTAAAAACATTGAAACAACTTGTGGTCAGATAAATAACTTGCCTTATAAAACATGAGGAAATGAGTTATGCCACTCAAATCCATTACTCCACAGAAGAGAGTCCATTTAGGTCTGACTCTTATGACCATAGAATTTGAATCAAACTTTCTAGCTAAAAACAGGCAAACAAATAAAAAACCAAACAAACAAACAAAAAAAAAACTTTAAATCCTTCTTCTACCAGTTAAATTGTACAAACTTGCAAACAATTATTCCTGTAACCAAAAAAAAAAAAAATTGCTTTACTTTATCTGATATATTTCAACTATCAAGAGGATCCAATTTGAATGACTTAAAGGAAGGACCCTTCCCATTACTCATCAAGAAAACCACTTAATGATCAAAACATACTAGCCTTCCTAAACCCATAGTCTCTTCAAAGAACTGGAAAGATTATTAGAACTAACATTATAAACACTCAAAGATTTAGAAGAATTTAGTGGCAAACTTTTGGCCAGTTCTCAAGTAAATACATCACTCAGTGACATTTGCCAACAGCTTTTTGCACTACAAATACAAAGAAATAGTAATTCAACAAACTTTTCTGCCAAATGCTATTAAGTGGTTAACTGTACAAATTGTAATTTCTCCCCTTTTCTCTACCCTGCCCTTCCCCTTAATTTTCAGTCCTTAATACATGTTTCCTTCTTCCTTACCTGCTGGTAAGCTTCTCTCTTCTTTGAAACCTTTGCCAGCCAGCCCTAATCAATGTAGGTCACCCCACTGAGATCCAGAATTCTAACGTAAAAAATGTCTGCCCAGCCAATGTGTTCTTTCTTACTTGTGTGTCCTCGACTCCCTCGCCTTCCTTTTCAATGGCCCCAGTCATTGATACTCCTTCCTCAACACAACCGTCCCAGACCCAGGTATAAGTATTGGTGAGGTGTCCCAAGTTCAAGCTGAACACCTCCCTCACCCTCCCAACTCCCCATCCTATCAAAACTCCAGGTTGCTCAAGGTCTTAATTTCGGTTTATAGAAATGCATCTGATCATACTAATTTCCATCCTTACCTGACATACAGGTATTTGAATTTTAAAAAAGGAAACCTTATTAAGCCAAGGAAAGCTCTCCTTGTGGAAGTTCAGGAGCATGAAACTCCTGCTCCTGCATGAAAGTGCAGAGCAGAGTGTAGGGTCTGGGAGGAGGTATTCGGAAATGGCATACTGTGCTTGTTTTTCTCCAGAGGTTTGAAAATTCAAAATGGAAATGAGTTATCTCAAACCACTCCTTGGTTAACCCTTGAGGTGCCACGATAAAGACATGCCCTTCCTCCTCACAGGGATAGTCTTTGTTCTTGCATAAGCAATCATCTAATATGAACAATCACAGTCGGTTCCTAGGGGCCAAGTCAGGGCTTTCATAGGACATGCTCCATGGCAACAGTCCAATCAGAGAGAATGACCATTTTCCCAAACGAAAACCAAAGGTGAAACATTCCAAATACCTAATATTTACTTCTTTGCTCCTTTGTGATGTTGGAGAGAGAGGAACATTAGAGCAATAAAGTCATGTTCTAGATGCTTGTGTCAAACGTCTCAAGTTTAAGTCTGACAATCCCCTTCCCATGGGCTTTTCTTCACAAAAAAATGTGGTCTCAGACTCTTGGTGACACGATAATTTAGCTTTTTCACAGAGGGCATCAGAGCAATTAAACTAGAGTTTTGCTCATGAACCTAGACATACTGATTCTTGAAAATAAATGCTGCATTCATTCAAATGAATGTTTCCCAATTGACCCTAAACCACCCCTTACTATATCCTTAACATCCTTTTACATCTCTGCCCGCCAGGCAGAGTTATTGTTTTGGGTAATCTAGCATTTGCTGAGTGGCCAGGAGCACTCACAACCTCATACTCTTCACATGGTGTAAAGGAATTTCCATGGAAAGTCTGAGCCAGAACTTCCTGAGTCCCAGCCTGTACCACCTTGGGGCCTCATTCCCAGTGGCCGTGATGGAGTTTCATCACCTATCACCCCAATCTGTATGTGGGGAGGAAAGACATTGGCAAAGGAAACCAGATTGTCTCCACCTCTCTGTAAGCTGGTTTGGTGGTGAGAATTATTTCTGTTCACTCTGAGCTAGTGCAATATGAGCATGATCACCAATCTCAGGACTCTTCTTCAAATCGTCCCCAAAACATCCTTTCTCCTTTCTCTAGAGTTCATTTCTTTACTGATATCTCTAAACCTTGTCAGAGGCCAAAGGTAAATCCGGATGGCTGTTAACTGAGTATCTATCACATGCTTTATAGATATTACTTCACTTTAAGATTTTAAGTATATAGGGGCACCTGGGTGGCTCAGTCTGTTGAGCATCCGACTTTGGCTCAGGTCATGATCTCATGGCTCGTGAGTTCGAGCCCTGCATCGGGCTCTGTGCTGACAGCTCAGAGCCTGGAGCCTGCTTGGGATTCTGTGTTTTCCTCTCTCTCTGCCCCTCCCCTTCTCATGCTCTGTCTCTCTCTTTCAAAATAAATAAACGTTAAAAAAATTTTTTTAATAAAATGAAATTTTAAGTATATAATGCAGTTTCTGTTTTAAACTGCCAAAGCTATTTTTGAAGACATCTTGAGATTTCCTCTCACTTGTGCCTGCCACTCACCAATTTCCCCCTTGGAGGCAAAGGATGTTAACAGTTTTTAAAAGTTTCCTTCCAGGGGTGTCTGGGTGGCTCAGTCAATTAAGCATCCACCTACCGATTTTGGCTCAGGTCATGATCTCACGGATCATCGATCCCCGCATCAGGCTCCGTGCTGACAGCATGGAGCCTGATGGAGTTTCTCTCTCCCTTTCTCTCTGCCCCTTCCCTGCTTACACACATGCTCTCCCTCAAAATACATAAACTTTTAAACAAATAAATAAATAAAAAATAAAAGTTTCCTTCCTGAGATGGTTCATGCAAACAGAAAACACACCTTTACACACACACACACACACGCACACACACTCTCTCCCCCACGGTCTTTTTTAAAAATCCAAACAGTAGCATATAGCCTGTTTTCCGTCATGTGTTTTGTTTTCTTTAATAATATATCTTGGATGGCTTTCTATTCTGTTACAGATACATCTTCCTCTTTTTTTATGAATGCATAGTATTCCACTGCATGGAAGAAACATAATTTATTTTAACAGTTCTCCATCAATAGCCAGTAGGTTTGTGCCCAGTCTTTTGCCATTATCAACAATGCTACAATCAGCCAATCCTCGTGGATGTAAATACGTGCAATATCCATCTTAGCAGATGTTGCCAAAACACCCTCTACAGTGCGGTATAATTTGTACCCCCACACCCTCACCAATATGGTGGATCTTTGAACTTTTTGATCTTTCTCAAACTAGTATCTCCATGTAGTTTTTTTTAACGTTTATTTATTTTTGAGACAGAGAGAGACAGAGCATGAATGGGGGAAGGTCAGAGAGAGAGGGAGACACAGAATCTGAAACAGGCTCCAGGCTTTGAGCTGTCAGCACAGAGCCTGACGTGGGGCTCGAATTCACGGACGATGAGATCATGACCTGAGCCGAAGTCGGACGCCCAACCGACTGAGCCACCCAGGCGCCCCATCTCCATGTAGTTTTAACTTGCACTTTCTTACAATCAGTGAGACTGGGCATCTTTTCACATGTTTTAGTAGGAATACTAGCCCGACCACCTAGGGGTTGGGTGAATTTGAACAAATTAAAGTCTTTGCGATCTATAAAGTTGGGACGATTCTTACCTCAAAAGGTTGTTGCACAGATTAAATGCAATGATATAGGAAATGCATGTTCTACTTGTTAATTTTCACCATTATTTTTCCAGTAGTTAATAATTACTGGGGCCCCAGAAGCACAAGCTAATAATGCATTAAAGGTCACAGGAAGTGTGATAAAGGGGAGAGTTGTGTGGCCCAAAGGTTTTCGATGAAATAAAGAGCTGTTGTTGAAGGTTTGCTTACGACCATTCCAAAATGACAGTTGGTTTAACACAACATCATTGAAATTCAGTACAAATCAGGACTGTTTCCGTGAGGATAAAAAATAACCATGCATAGTGGCACCTTAGGTGTGGAGTAGAACATTAACACCAGAAGCAAGCTATGTAAACTTGAAAACAGAAACTCACTTATGAATCCAATGTGTTTTGGGAATGAATTGTTGAAATGCCAGCTTTGACTATTTTACGTTTTCAGACCCATTGCAAACCACCTTCTGTCACTCCCACTGAGGCATTGTACAGCACAAGTAAACATCCATCAGCGGATTTTAAACCTCTGTAAATAAATGGTA
Source organism: Leopardus geoffroyi (assembly GCF_018350155.1). Lineage (NCBI taxonomy): Eukaryota > Metazoa > Chordata > Mammalia > Carnivora > Felidae > Leopardus > Leopardus geoffroyi. Next base: position 136,856,078 of record NC_059332.1, on the reverse strand, counting down.
GATTGTTGACAAAATTGTGGCTGTCGTCTCAGGAAAAAGACTGCAGCTTCCATAAAAATAAAAAGAACTATTCTGAGGCAGACTATCGATATCAGGTGTTAGATGCTTTGATATACAATTAAAATGCTTGAAACTCGGGGTACCTCGGTGGCTCATCGGTTAAGCGTCTGACTTCGGCTCAGGTCATAATCTCACAGCTCATGAGTTTGGGCCCTGTGCTGACAGCTCAGAGCCTGGAGCTTGCTTCAGATTCTGTGTTTCCCTCCCTCTCTGCCCCTACCCTGCTCATGCTTGCGCGCGCCCGCGCTCTCTCTCTCTCTCGAAAATAAATAAATATTTAAAGAAAATGTTAATAAAAAGTAAATAAATAAAATGCTTGGAACTCAAATGGCAAATGTGTCTACAATCTAATTTAGAAGCCCTCTATGTATAAAATGATCGGTAAAGTTGAAACCACAAATCACCCAAATTTCCTTAATCATATCTTTTAATCTTTCCATTTATATTGTATTATTAATACAACCATTGGATTTGGAGACTGTGGGTTCCAAGAAGAGATAGGAAAACAATGATTGTGACCTTCAATGTATTTTTCATGGAAAGAAGAGATTACATATTTATATAAAAATATTTACATATTTTTCATTTTTTGCAAAAGAAGCCAAGTAATTGTTTTTATATTGGAAGGAAACTCTATTGTTACATATTTATAAGTTTTCTGATCCATAGCATAGACATCAAAGAAGTTTAATACTCAGCCTCCTTTCCATGGTTAAATATACTCTATTCCAAATTTTTAGAAATCCATTAAAAGGAAAGTAAATAGGCTATCATTAAAGATAGCATCCTTTTCCCCTAAGATTTTTTAAAATGTGTTTTTACATTACAAGTACATAGATCTAAAATGAAGAATTTAACCAAGTTAGATTTAATCTTCCACGGGGAGTAGGTAGGCAACCTACTGTTACAGGATTTGTCACTTTGAACCACACATATCGTTGTAGTGTTGTGTTTCTTACAAGATTTTGAGATCCTGTTGGGTCTCTAGCACACTGCCTGGCACTTGTTTGTACCCAGTAAATATAGGGAAAGAGAATGAATGAATGAATGAATGAATGACATTACTCACATTTCTTTTTTAGCTTCATGTAGATAAAAGGTTTCTTTGACATTTTGCCTGTTGTTTTGAATCATATAGCATTTACCAGGGGTTTATTACTATCTGAAATATTGAGCAATATCCATTCCTCAAGAAGTATAGGCTGAGAATACGTGTTCTGATCAGCAGATGTCCTGAAAGCCACACGTCTCCAAGTGTCTCAGCCACACCAAGATAAGCTGTCTGTGGTACGTACACTAAGTCTCCCCTGAAATTCTTAAGTCCCAGCTCAATCCACAGCGTGGGCTTCTCCTCCTAATGACCTCCCAGGAACAACATCGCCCAGTGGCCACAGGCTCACTACATGGCTGACAAAGTCAAGAGGAATGAATAGAATGGATCTGAGGGCCCCTAACACCACACACTTAGCAACAGGCCAGCTAGCTCAGAGGTGCTCTATTCACAACCAGATGCGATGGTTCTACCCAATCACCATGAACTCTTCATTATCAGTTAAGAGCACTTGCTGCTTATATAGGTATTTTGGGGAAATCTCATGATATCCAGCTTTATACAGTCTTTTATTTAGGCCCAGAAATTTCAATCATAATGCTAATTTTCTAAATAATATTATAAACTCCTTGGAGGTGGAGACTAAGTTCAGGAATCGGTTCAGGATGACGTGATGGAGACTCCTGGTGGTAGAAAGATTGGCCTCCTTATTTTAGTCTTTTTATTAACTGAATTAAGTGATTTGATGGTCAACAGGTTAAAAAAGCTGAACCATGTTGTTTTGGTCAAATATATATATTTATATATTTATATTTATATACAAACAGAATGTATATCTATATACACACAGAATGTTAAAATGGAACCATTTTGTCACAGTGTTGGGCTAAGGTCCCTAAACATTATATGCCACAATTCAAAGTGAAACCTAAGGCTGCCATGCAGTGTTGGGGGGAGAAAAAGAAAAAGGTAGCAAGGGAGATTTCACTCTTTCCTCTCCCACATCAAGGATATAAAAGGATCAGGAGTTGGGAAATTAGAGGATTTTCAGAGAAAGTAATTTGCTGTGTGTCCCCCTCCTCCCCAGACGGAAGACGTAGGACATGCCCACATTCATTCCAAGCCCTGGAAAAGGGGCTGCAACACAACACAGACTGGAAAAATGTCTTCCGAGAACTGGCAGACACAATGACCTCGTGGGTCTGATCCACTTGGAAATCTGAAGGACAAGAGAACCTGGCCCCCTACTCTGTACACAAGCCAAGGGAAGACGGTCCTGTTGGGACTGGGCTCTGCCCACAAAGTTTGTGGAAGCGAAGCATGGAGCTGATGGCCACTGCTGGAGAGAACTAATGCAGGTTCGATGTGGATTCGGCCCACGAGGACAGCCTGAAAGGGGACAGGTGACCTCAACAGGAAGTGCTTCGTTGATACCTGAGACTGAGGAGGAACCATCCATAACCTGCCAGAGGCTGTGATATTACCTGTGGAGGGAACCACAAGTGAAAGATCCCAGGAGCTGGGGCGGGGGACGTGTATCAAAAGCACCTGTCGGGCGCCTGGGTGGCTCAGTTGGTTAAGCGACCGACTTCAGCTCAGGTCATAATCTCGCAGTTTGTGAGTTCGAGCCCCGCGTCGGGCTCTGGGCTGACAGCTCAGAGCCTGGAGCCTGCTTCCGATTCTGTGTCTTCCCCCTCTCTCTACCCCTCCCCTGCTCATGCTCTGTGTCTCTCTGTCTCTCAATAATAAATAAATGTTAAAAAAATTTTTTTTAATTGAAAAAAAAAAAAAAAAAAAAACACCTGTGAAGGAGCTCCTAACACCTGCCAGACCTAGAAAACATGACACCAGCTCACCACAGCATTTTCACCCCTCTTTTCTCTGCTCTGGACGCACCCATCCGAACCCTGCAGGGGTCAAACATTCAGCTGGCAAGATGCACAAAGAGAAATAAATGTGAAAGAAGGAAAAAGAGGCCAACTGCCCTCTCCCCTGCTCGTGCAGCAAGCTTGTTTGAGGCCTGAACTGGGAAAGGGGAAGAGATGTGACAGTAAATGAAACTCACACGGTTTGATATTTACATTGGACTGGTTGTATTAATTAGTGACTGGAGGTCCTTTATTACTTGGAAGGGACCAGAAAGTCTTGAGATTTGCTTTGCATTTCATCCAGGGAAACAGCTGGCCTCGCAGAACATATTTAAAGGCACAGTGAATACTCTCTTATATTCCATGAGACCCACTTTTCTGTGTAACGGTCACATTTACAGTCCTTCAAGGAATTCAAGCTTCTCACACCCCTTTCCCCCTACTGCCTTCAAGAAATAGAACAGATAGATTCCATAACTGGTCATTGAGACCATCTGGGGTGAAATTGGCTAAGCCAAGGAAGTCAACACATCTGCTACTTCTTTTCAAGGACACACTGATGCCCAGCAGAATAAAATGTCTTGATAATTCTTCACTTGTCAAATTACAGATTTTTTAAAGAAGGCAACAAGAGGCACTCCAAGAGGTTCCATTTATACCTTTGTAGAAAGAGGTTTATACCCTTGTATAAAGCCACTTGCCTCCTTCAGCAACATTTGTATGTACGGATGCTTGTTAGTGCCGTTGTTTAGAAACACAGAACTGCGGGGGACAGGGGTCTGTGTTTTCATTAACCACTCCCTAAATCAAGTCCAGCAAGGGTGAAATGAAGAAAGGGTATATTCAGTTCACAGAGCACCAGGCCCCAGTGGCACGGCCGCTCTCCAGCACAGCGCCCTGCCTGCAGCACGTCTGGAACTAGATCAAGGGCAGAAAAGGCAGCCTCTTGCTGCCAGGCACGCAGGGCTCGCAAAGAGCATCTGACTTTGTCCGTTGGTCCTGGCCCCGCCAGAGTCAGGAAAATTCTCTCAGGAAACAGACCACGACCGACCACCTCTGTAATAGCTGTTATCTAGAACAGCCTGTGACTTTAAAATCATGTCAAAGTCAGGAGTATTGTGAGCATGCCGTGAGAACAAGCCAGGTAACCACAGGGTGTGAGGGCTGGACAGGATCTTAGGGGTCATCCAGCTAAACCGTTATAGTCTTCCCCACTGCCCATTCACACAGAGGGTGAGACTCACAGGGTGTAGACATCCCTCTTCCAACCTTGGGTTCTCTGCGACCCTTCCTGCACCAAGATTCTTCTCCCACTAAAAGGACATTGATCTGGGAATAACCCTTTTGCACGAAGTGCATAGACACCATTTGACAACAGAATTCTTGAATCCTACTGCCTTGGCAAGTCTCATTCCACAAGTCTGTGGTCACGGTACAGTCCAGAACTGTGTGCGTCCATTACACCTTTTCTTTGCATAGACTGGGTACAGAGGCCCTCATGGGTTGAGTGACAACATAGAATCATGGTCTCATAGCTCGTTACAAATGGATGAAATCTGTGTTTAGTGTCACCTCCCAGTAAGCCCAGTGCTTACCTGCTGTGGCCAGTTCTCTTTGCTTTGTCCTAGGATCTTTCAGTGCTTCCCTTTTGAGATTTTTACCCTCTCAACAAAATTCTCAGCTTCTCAGGGCACATGCCATAGGGATTTTGAGGGAAATGATCACTCTGAGATGTTAAGGGGCCATCCCAGGATCAATTATATAATAAAGGGAGTGTATCCTTAAGCCACCATGGTTCTCAAAATATGGTCCAAAGCAACTGCATCAATATCATCTGGGAATTGGTACAAATGCAAATTCTCAAGATGACTCATTCTTTCCCTTCTTTACTTTCTTTCCATATCTCAGTTCAAATGTCATCTCTCCCTGACCACGCCAACTAAAGTGCTCCCCCCCCCCCCCCCCCCCCCCGGGCCCCTTCTTCATTCGCATCTCCATTGTCCTGTCATTATGATGTTTTCTTATTCATAGCCCGTTTCTCTCTTGGTCACTATAATGGTTGGTTTGATGCGTTAACTTGGCTAGACTGTAGTACCCATTTAATCAAACACTAATCTAGGTGTTTCTATGAATGTATTCTGTAGATGTGGTTAACAATAACAATCAGCTGACTTTAAGTTGCCTCCCATATTGTGGGTGGGCCTCATCCTGTCAGCCGAAGGCCTTAATAGCAGAAACTGAGGTTTCCCAGAGAAGAAGAAATTCTACCTGAAGACTGCAGTGCCAACTCCTGCCTAAGTTTCCAGGTGGCAAACCTGTCCTACAAATTCCAGATTTGCCCAGCCACCACAATTGCAGGAACCAATTGATAAATATTACTGAAGCATGAACAGCATAAGTTTGAGGTGAGGGGCACTGATGTAGGAACTTTCTAAAAAGAGAAACTAGTATATGCAAAAGCTTTTCGGTAGGGAAAATAGCACATTAAAAAAAATCTTAAAAGAATCCTAAAAAGTTTCAGCACCTGGAAACCAATGAGGTAAGTGACGGTGAAGTGGTTACTATGCCATGTAGCCTAAGAACCTTTTTAACCCAGGAGCAACAGACTGCCAACAGATTCAGAGAGAAATGAGAAAAGTACATCTTATGACACTGAGTCACACATTTGCCTAACTCAGTCTTTTTTTAAGTGTATTTTTATTTATTTTGACAGAGAGAGAGAGATAGAAAGCAAGCAGGGGGAGGGGCAGAGACAGAGGAGACAGAGGGTGACAGAATCCCAGGCAGGGCCCACGCTGGCAGCACAGAGCCTAATGCAGGGCTCAAACTCACGAACTGTGCGATCATGACCTGAGCCAAAGTCAAGAGTCAGACGCTTAACCAACTGAGCCACCCAGGCGCCCCTTGCCTAACTCAGTCTTGAAACCTTGTCACTTGTTCTCTGATCTTAGCACAACAGAAAATAAACACTAATTTTTAGATTACAAGCAATCAGAATTTTCTTTGATGGAATAATAGTATAAATGAGACCCATTGAAGAAAATAAAAAGCAGTTTCTCCTGTTACTGAAGTTGATACAGTTCTTTGATAATGTTTTTATATTTTAAAATACATATGTTCTCCCAAAGCTGAACATTTTGAGCAACAAAATGAAAGTAATATTAGATTATAACTCAAGAGTATAAAATAAATACCCATGAATCTATACTGATAACAATAAATGATTGAACAAATAAATAAATGGGGGAGAACAGACAAATCTCCTGAGCAGAAGAATTCCAAATAACTTCTGTACATACTTTATCCTTAAGCTGTACATACTTTATCCTTAAGCTCCCCCCTTAAGGAGGGGGAGCATAACCCCCGACTCCTAACAGTGGGTTGTGCATAGTGACTTTCTTCCGAAGAATATAGTATGGAGAGGGAGGAACCTTAACTGTACAAAACTCACAATGCTACCTCAGCCAGATGGTCAAGGTCAACATCAATAGTCATAAATCATGTTGGTAGTATATACCTTTGATATGATGTAAGGAGAATGCCATATGACCTCCGTCATCTTCCTCCCCAAAAAACCCATAATCCCTGTCTAAACGTGAGAAAAACACCAGACAAATACCAACTGAAGTATATTCTACAAAATACCTGACCAGGACTCCTCAAAAGTGTCAAGGTCATAAAAAATAAGGAAAGTCTGAGAAACTGTCATAGCCAAGAGACACAACAAAATATAATATGGCAGTCTAAAAACTGGAATAGAAAGAGGACGTTAGGTAAAAAGTAAGGAAATTGTTACAAAGCATGTGCTGTCATTAATAATAGTGTATTAGCGGTGGCTCAGTCAGGTAAGCATCTGACTCTTGATTTGGCTCAGGTCATGATCTCACGGTTCATGAGTTTGAGCCTTGCATGAGGTTCTGCACTGACAGCTCAGAGCCTGCTTGGGATTCTCTATCTATCTCTCTCTCAAAATAAATAAAGAAACTTAAAAATAATAATAATAATAATGTATTGTATTGGTTCCTCACTTGCAGTAAATATACAGTTCTAATGCATGATTTTACTAATTGGGGAAACTGGGTATATGGAACATATAGGAAACTCTACTATCGTCACAACTTTTCTATAAATCTAAAACTGTTATAAAATCAAAAGTTCCTTTTTTTTAAAATTTTTTTTAACATTTATTTATTTTTGAGACAGAGAGAGACAGAGCATGAACGGGGGAGGGTCAGAGAGAGGGAGACACAGAATCCGAAACAGCTTCCAGGCTCTGAGCTGTCAGCACAGAGCCCGACGCGGGGCTCGAACTCACAGACCGCGAGATCATGACCTGAGCTGAAGCCGGCCGCTTAACCGACTGAGCCACCCAGGCGCCCCTAAAAGTTCCTTTAAATACACACACGCATATATATCTTCTTTTTTTTTTTTTTTAATTTTTTTTTCAACGTTTATTTATTTTGGGGACAGAGAGAGACAGAGCATGAACGGGGGAGGGGCAGAGAGAGAGGGAGACACAGAATCGGAAACAGGCTCCAGGCTCTGAGCCATCAGCCCAGAGCCTGACGCGGGGCTCGAACTCACAGACCGCGAGATCGTGACCTGGCTGAAGTCGGACGCCCAACTGACTGCGCCACCCAGGCGCCCCTACACACACACATATATATCTTCTATGAAAACTGAAATTATTTTCTAAATGGCCACATGCAGAATTTCAGACACCGCTTCTTGTTAGAAGACTCTGGAATCAGCTCATCTGGGTTATTGTCCATCCACATGCTTATGAGGCTCCTGCAGCCACTAGAGGGTTTCCTCTGTCCGTCTGGCTCGGCACAGACCCATGGCATTTAAGAACCTGGCTCCTGGCAACATATTGCCCGTCCTTTTCCAGCCAGCAAGATAACTGGCGTGTCCCCAGCAGAGGGAGAGGTGGCCCTCAAGTATTTTATACTTTTGAGTTATTACTTCATTTTGTTGCTCAAAATACCTGTCAGCCATTGCCCTGCAAGAACTGGCAGATTGTCCCTTCCTCCAGGCACACACAGCAGAGGTGTTTGGTTTGGGGAGCAGATCAGAGCTGAACAACAGCCACTACTTGCCCCCACAGCCCGGCACAAGTTGTTGCCACGGCCTCCGAGGAGGCAGGGTGTCTCGTCTGTAGGCTGCTGCTGGGTGACACAGAGGCCAAGGGGCTGGAGCGGTGAAGCCAGCCCGTGCCGCAATGAAACTAACCTGAACAAACCCCTGGCTTATAAACCTCAAGTGTCATGTAAGATAAGGTGAAATTTTATTTCACAATCTAGTAAGTGCAGGTAGGGTACTGGGAAGGGCAGGGACAAGGTAGAGGATAGAGGCGTATTTAGCATTTTAGTTGACTTTGATTTACCCTTAATGCTTTTCCATATTTGCTCTGAACTTAATTGCCTATTCATACACACTTCCCATGTTCATTTTTAATTTTTTGATGTTGATTTATTTTTGAGAGAGAGAGACAGAGTGCAAGACAGGGAGGGGCAGAGAGAGAGAGGGAGACACAATCTGAATCGGGCTCCAGGATCTGAACTGTCAACACAGAACCCAATACAGGGCTCGAACTCACAAATCGTGAGATCATGACCTGAGCCAAAGCCGGATGTTTACCTTACTGAGCCACCCAGGTGGCCCCACACTTCCTGTGTTTAAATGATTAGATTTCTAGAGGGGAGCTGTAACATCAGGGAAGCTTGACTTATAGAAGGTGGCCAGAACAACGGAGAGCAGAAAAATGGACACCCACTCCCAACACACACACACACACACACACACACACACACACACACACACTTTCCAATTGGTGCACACATTTCTGGAGGGGAATATGGAAGTATTTATCAAGAGTCTTACACATATTTATACTTGCAAAATTATCTTAAAGAACTAACCTAAGATAGACACTAATATAACAAAGACATGTTCATTGAAGTGTCACTTACTAAACACTTGGAAGTAAACTAAAAACACAAACATCTGCTAACGGAGAAATAACTAAATAAATCATTATCCATAAATAAATTCAATTATAACACTGAATTGTAATACTATTCTTAAAAATGAATTGTTCAAAAATAGGCTTGCCATCTCATATAAAGAAACCAGGCTAGGGGCGCCTGGGTGGCGCAGTCGGTTGAGCGTCCGACTTCAGCCAGGTCACGATCTCGCGGTCCGTGAGTTCTAGCCCCGCATCAGGCTCTGGGCTGATGGCTCAGAGCCTGGAGCCTGTTTCCGATTCTGTGTCTCCCTCTCTCTCTGCCCCTCCCCCGTTCATGCTCTGTCTCTCTCTGTCCCAAAAATGAATAAACGTTGAAAAAAAAAATTAAAAAAAAAAAAAAAAGAAACCAGGCTATAAAAATGCATGATGTGTTTGCCCCTTTATAGATTTTACTATTTTCTATACTTGTATTTCTGCATGAACATACATTGCTTTCATAAATAAAAAGAAAACAAGAACTGATAAATTTCTTTCTTTTATTTCTAAATATCCCAAGAAAGAAGGATGGAGAATCAGATTTGAGTTCTACTTCCCAGGGGTTGTTTGGGTGACCTTTAGTCAAGAAAACTTTTAAGTCCTCGTTTTTATTTTTTATTTTTTAAAGTAGGCTACATGCCCAGCATAAAGCCCAGTGTGGGGCTCGAACTCATGACTCTGAGGTCAAGACTTGAGCTGAGATCTATAGTCAGAGGCATAACCCACTGAGCCACCAGGCACCCCATCCTCATTTTTAAAATGAAGGGTTTAAACCCAACAGTCCAAGCTCTGAACTTTTCATGATTCCATGATTTACATGACTGTAATAGACATTTCGACAGCTGATTACAGTTAAATAATTTTGCCCAAATGTATCTCATCTTTTAGAATTTTAGTTATTATTTGTTGAGTACCACCTACCTCTGCTTCACACTCTTCTACAAAAAAAGCAGAGCTACAAGAAAATCAGTTATACCAGCTACTCTTAATAGCTTTGCTGTTTCCACTAAAAATTTAATTTGGAAAATACATCCTATCCTGAAAATGTATCTTTTTCACAGTACTTCTTTAACAAATATTTTCACTGTTTATTGGAAAGATATTTTATTCTGCTCCGCTAAATAAAAACTTAGTCATTCTGATCTGCCTGGTACATAATTTGGGCGTGTAACAGCTAACAAATACATGTGGCAAGTAGATGAAAACATAAAGAAAAGAATGGAAAGAGAGGAGAGCATGGGTAGCATGTAAGAAAAAGAACACTCTGGGTGGGAATTAGTGTGTTAAGGTCCTAGTCTCAGTTTCTTTGTCCTTTACTAGCTGTGTGCCCTTCGATAAATCACTTCCTCTCTTGGAGCCTTGGTTTCCTCATCCATAAGATTAAGGCATCATATTAAAATAATTTTCAAGGATCCTTCATATAAAATTCTACCTTGAAAGAAGTTTGGAAAAGAAATGTATAGTTTTAAAAGAAAAAAAGGGAGGGGGGGCACCTGGGTGGCTCAGTCAGTTAAGCATCCGACTTCAACTCAGGCCACCATCTCACGATTCGTGAGTTCGAGCCCCGCATCGGGCTCTGTGCTGACAGCTCAGGGCCTGGAGCCTGCTTCAGATTCTATGTCTCCCTCTCTGTCTGCCTTTCCCCCGCTCATGTTCTGTCTCTCTCTCTCAAAAATAAGCATTAAAAGTTTTATTTTTAATAAAATAAATAAAAGAAAAAAAGATTTAGTTTTGCTAGTATCTGCATCCTACAACAATAATTTAGGAGCCACTTACACTTAATAACTCCGTTAGATTTTGATTAAAAAAACATGTAAAATAAAGACACAATGTCTAGCTGGAAATTTCTACAGTATGATTATATAGACAAAGTAGCAAGAACAGTCTCAGGACTATACAGAATTAGCAAGCTAATGGTGGGTCAATGCTTTGTCCCATGATTTTGTTATTAAATGCTCTCCTGGGGCTGTTGAGCAGACTGACCATTAATAACCCATGAAATCAGCCAATAACATTGAATCTAATCTTTGCCTGAATTCTGCCCACGGCTCGGCTTCACCTTTTTTGGAAGTACAGAGAAACTTGAAAGTCCAGTGGCTTTTAGTTGGCTACACCTTAGAATCGTAAGAAAAGCTTTTATATAATACACGTGGTGGCCATGCCATACCCAGGAAATCAGAACCTTGGGAGAGTTAGCTATAGGTAGTTTTTTAGAATCAGAGTGATTCTAATATGCTGCCAGTTGAGAACCACTTGGTGAAATATTGAAACATATGAGTAAATGTAAGAAGTGAGAAGTGTTCAAAAAAAAAAGGAAAGAAAAAAAGGACAGGCTTTTCTTAGCAATGTACAGGTGCACGGGTTGGGTTTGCTATTGTATACTCTGCACTGTACAAAAAAAATAAGAAAAAATGGGTTTAACCATGAGAACTTGCGTGACAAAAAAGGAAGATGCAAAGGGACAGCTGTGTGCGATTTCCTGAGGAAAGTGGAAACTTCTTTTAAAAATTAGGCCAGGAACTAATTCTGTCTTGGGTGGCTGAGAATCAAGATGTGGATTCCCTGGGTTTACACACTCTCCTGCACAACTCACTCCTTCACAGTCATCCATTTCTTCGGTGTTAACCATGCAGTCCTCCCGTTCACCTCTCATGATTCCTCATTCTTAATATTAACACCATTCTAACCACAACCCCTGGCTCCTTCCATCATCAGCATTTAACATTTGTGTCCAGTGAAATACCTAATTGCTACTTTCACCCCTTCTCCCCAGTTTCCACAGCCATCACCCTCACCCATGCCCTGATTTGAGACTGGTGAAAGAAAAAAACACACCCAAACCTCAAAAGCAGACGTGCCCTCCTCTGGCTTCTGATGCTCAAAGCTAGCTCCCGCACAAGCCTGGGTTAACCCTTCTCGGATGCCATTCTCATCCTCAAAAAACCATCCTGGAACTTTCTGCTCATCACATAAAACCTACTCTCTACCTGCTGGCCCATCCCGTCAACCCGATTGTTCACATCTCTCAATACGAACGTCTTTCTCCAACCAGTCCAGTCTGTAGCCAGTCCTCAGAGCACATGTTTACCCTGCATCTGTGTAAGGGAGAACTCAGTGCTATTTCTCCTGTGACTGACAGCCACAGGTACCCAAGGCTCTACGCTTCCCTTTAGCTGCCAAACGACCCTGTCAGTCTGTTCACATGGACACAGAACAGACAGCCTCTGCTTTGGTATTTATCATAAAACTGCGGCAGGAACCACTGGCATTGACCTCAGAATTCCCTTCCACCCTGAATTGAATTCCTGGGACTCCTTTTCCTAATATTTCAGTACTATGCTTTCTGCCTGTTTGTGCTGGCCTCTTTCAGCCGGGGTGTTCCCTATTTCCCCAAACTATTCTCTCCTCCTCCCCTGTGCTCTCCAGGCGGAATTCCAGCTAAGGTCTCTGGTTCCTGCTGCCAGATCCACTCTGACCCAACTTCTTCCCTCAAACTTGCCTAACCTGTTCTTTCCTGCCTCTGAAGTCCTGAACCTTCTTACTCGCGTGACGAAAATGGCCTATTTGGGGCGCCTGGGTAGCTCAGTCGGCTAAGCACCCGACTTCGGCTTAGGTCACGATCTCACAATGTGTGAGTTCGGGCCCCGCGTTGGGGTCTGTGCTGACAGCTCGGAGCCTGGAGCCTGCTACGGATTCTGTGTCTCCCTCTCTCTGTCTCTGCCCCTCCCTGCTTATGCTGTTGCTCTCAAAAATAAATAAAACATAAAATTTGTTTAATTGCCTATCCATCCTTTATTTCTTCACTCTACCTCCCTTCTCGGATTTAAGGAACCTCACACACCCATTCCCATAGGAGCTGACTTTCTGACCACAACCCTTGCTGTCCAAGTCTTCAAAATCCAGCACATCTTCTGGCTAGACCAGACCCCGGGGCCTGGCTTCTTGGCCTGCCCAGGCCTGGGGTTATCTGAGACCTAACTCCAGCAGGCCTTCAACACCCATCTCTCGCAGGAGATTTTGTTTCTCTTCGTCCACTGCTCTAAGTTGTAACCTTTGGGACTATGTTAACTTGCTAGAATTTATCTCCATCAATAAGCCGGTCTGCTGTTTGGGGTACGTCTGCTCCACGTGACAGGTTGTTTTCCTTTGAAATCTTCCTGTTGTCTCTGTACAGATTTCCCCCTTTTATAGGGACATCAGCCATATCAGATTAGGGCCCATCCTAATGACCTTAGTTCATCAGCTCTGTAAAGACCCTTATCTCCAAATAAGGTCACAGCCCTTAGACACTGTTGGTTAGGACAAGACATCTTTTTGGGAGGATGCCATTCAAACTGTAACAGAAAGATTTTTAAGAACCTGAAGGAAGGGGCGCCTGGGTGGCACAGTCGGTTAAGCGTCCGACTTCAGCCAGGTCACCATCTCGCGGTCCGGGAGTTCGAGCCCCGCGTCAGGCTCTGGGCTGATGGCTCGGAGCCTGGAGCCTGCTTCTGATTCTGTGTCTCCCTCTCTCTCTGCCCCTCCCCTGTTCATGCTCTGTCTCTCTCTGTCCCCAAAAAAATAAATAAACGTTGAAAAAAAAAATTAAAAAAAAAAAAAGAACCTGAAGGAAAAGGATGTTTAATAATCCAAGAAGCAATGGACTTGAGGTATAGGCAAATACAGACAAGAGTATTTTAGGTGAGCTAGTAAAAGAGTACTGGTATTAATGCTTTACAGTTTGTCCACTTTCCTACCACTCAGAGCCTTGATCTTCGTAAACTCCCCGTCAAGCAGTCCTGCGGTATCGCCATACGTTATTGAGACTCTCCATCTGATAAGAATAGCAAGTTTTCAGTTGTTGGGTCGCAAATCTGGATTTTCCAGCTGACAAAATTCAATATGAAGGTGGCCACCAGCAGGGAGGTTACCATGAAGCAATCCTCCCTCTACCCTGTAGTATCCCGGGCTGGATTGCTCTCAAAGCTCCCCCAAAGAGAATCTCTGCCATAAATCCCCTGAAAAATATATCATGTCTGTTTGGTAAGTAATTGAAAGAATCTGCCACATGTTTTGCTAACCTCTGCCTTAAAACTTAAAACCAAAAAGGGAACTGAGTCTAGCTGGCTTTTTTTTTTTTTTTTTTTTTTGCATGTATCCGTGAGCACACAACATACAACCCACCCATGATGTACAGCTGAGTACATCCCAGTACAGCTGAGACCCTATGGTGAAGTATAGGTGCTTCACTTCCTATTGTTCCAAATCTCCCTTCCTGCTCCCGTTTGTAAATCAGCTACAGCAAAGCATGGTTTCCCATTGACTTTGGCAGTGGGCACTCTCATGTTAAACACCCACATGCCTTGATTTACCTTCAAAACCTGCATGCGGCAACAAAACCAAAATTTAGGCTGGAGGTGGAAAGGTTGGGCTGTTCATTTCATTAGAAACATTCACCCTTCCTTTTCAAAGCAACCTGCTGAGAAAAGGAAGGGAGTTTTGACTTAGCAAAAGAAAATAATGGTCAAGCAATACATCAACAAATTATTTAAACCTGTTCCATCCCAAGTAATTTCTTACTACCTATAGTTTTTGTCAGTTGTTTTTGTTTAGCTACAAAATAGCACTTGCTCATTTTTTTAAAATTTGAACAATACAGAAGTGTATAAAGTAAAAAGTGTAACGTAAAAAGTAAAAATCCGTCCTCAAGTTCTGTAAGCTCATTCCCCAGAGGCAATCACCGTTCACAATTAAGCAAATATCTAAACATCTATGCTTAGATGTTACTTATATAGTTGCTTATTCAAAAAATAGAGTATATTTGGCATTTGCACTGTAACATGGGTTTTTTTTTTTTTTCACTCCACAATGTATTATGAACTCTCTTCATCTCATTCCATGTTTCTTTTGAGAGACTACAATTTTATTTTTTGATCAACGGTGAAATAGAGACCAAAGGTGTAACTATGCGAACATGGACAGCCGGCCTGCCACAAGAAATTCCAGCTTTATTTCTCGTGCAGGACTAAATTCTCAACAGGTTATACTGGGAAAAGTGGAAACTTTAGAACAAAGCTGAGTGAACAGTATTTCCTGTGCCGTGGACAAAGGTGGGGGATTTCATTACTTCCAAGTGCCCAATTTTTCTACTAAGAGAGGATAAACGCTTTCAATTACATGAGTTCCCATCAGGCAGACAACAATAGGCATGGACACAGTTCTGTAGCTCTTGAGCAATAAAAAGTATATCATAGCATGGAGAACAGACAAAGGGAAACAGCTCTGCCTCCATAATAAGGTGTAGTGAGAATCGTTATCTGCAAAACGCTGCGGAAGCACATTAACCGAAAATTTTAAGCAAATAAGTTGTACACTATTTCTCCGTGACTTACAATACTTCTGTAGCAAATTCTAGTACAATCCATGCTGCTGGTACATATCTGGCATATCTTACCAGTTTAGGTGCTGCTGTCTTTGTATTTCTACTGGGTTTTTTTTTCCCCTTCAAACTTTTTTCCCTCTGATTTGAACACTTACTTCCTTTTTTTTTTTTTTTTTTGTCAGAAACAACCGAAATAATCAAACTAATCATCTCCAGATCTAATTTGAGGTACAGAGAGATTTCTAGAGTCTTCTTTTTCCCCATTATGAAAGAATCTTTGTAAAAAAAAAATAGACCCACTCAAATTTATAACAAAATTACACAAATAACTAATGAATTATGCCAAAAACACTTTTGTCTAAAATTCTAATATTGGCTTAATTCTTCTTTCCTTTGTATATACAGACCTAATCACATGACCATCACCTCTCGAAAAGCAGGGGTCAGTTTTAGAATTCTTCTCTGGATAGTTTAAATGTTAACCTTTTCTAGTTATTTTTATCAATTATCTTTAATTATAGTTATCTCAAATTAATTACTACAGTTAAATTATATATTAGTTACAGTTGTATATCAATCATATTTAATAACTGGAGGGTTATAAAAGTCAAAATTATGTCTGGCTTTGTTAGCAGTGACAATATTTTTAATGCTGCATAATAAATATTGCTAGAGTGTCTTACCCTAATTTAGTAAATATTTATAGTGAAATCTCTTCCAAACAAAATAGTTTTTCCATTTTAACTGCATTAACATTCTCAGTGTAGCTCTCAGAAAACTACAGCAAGTATTACATCATATTTTCTTATTTAGAAGTGAAATATTAAGAGTGCCTAATGCTAATGTGACTTCACCTGAATCTACTACAATGTCACATAATTTATATTCACAAACCACTTGAGTTGGTTATTGAGGCAAAGAATTTCTTTCCTTCTTTTTTTTGAAAGACAGAGTGTGCCAGAGCTCACTTATGGTGAGTGGGGAGGGGCAGAAGGTGAGGGAGCTAGAGAATCTTAAGCAGGTTCCATGCTCAGCACAGAGCCTGATGATATGGGGCTCTACCCCATGACCCTGGGATCATGACCTGAGCCAAAATCAAGAGTCAGATGCTCAGTTGACTGAGCCACCCGGGTGCCCCAAAGAATTTCTTTCTTAATTCAACCATCATTCCAGTGTCCCGACATTGCACGATTCCATCCAGGCTGATATAACCTGAGTCCACTTATCCCCGTTCAGTGCTTTTCTGTATAACTCTTCCATAGAATGTCAGGCCATCATATTTTATTAAGATATTCCTTTCCTGATATTTCTTTTTTCTTTTTTTTTAATATGAAATTTATTGTCAAATTGGTTTCCATACAACACCCAGGGCTCATCCCAACAGGTGCCCTCCTCAATACCCATCACCCACCCTCCACTCCCTCCCGCCCCCCATCAACCCTCAGTTTATTCTCAGTTTTTAAGAGTCTCTTATGGTTTGGCTCCCTCCCTCTCTAACTTTTTTTTCCCTTTCCCCCCTCCCATGGTCTTTTGTTAAGTTTCTCAGGATCCACATAAGAGTGAAACCATATGGTATCTGTCTTTTTCTGTATGACTTATTTCACTTAGCCTAACCACTCTCCAGTTCCATCCACGTTGCTACAAAAGGCCATATTTCATTCTTTCTCATTGTCACGTAGTATTCCATTGTGTATGTAAACCACAATTTTTTTATCCATTCATCAGGTGATGGACATCTAGGCTCTTTCCATAATTTGGCTATTGTTGAAAGTGCTGCTATAAACATTGAGGTACATGTGCCCCTATGCATCAGTACTCCTGTATCCCTTGGGTAAATTCCTAGCAGTGCTACTGCTGGGTCATAGGGTAGGTCTATTTTCAATTTTTTGAGGAACCTCCACACTGTTTTCCAGAGTGGCTGCACCAGTTTGCATTCCCACCAACAGTGCAAGAGGGTTCCCGTTTCTCCACATCCTCTCCAGCATCTATAGTCTCCTGATTTGTTCATTTTAGCCACTCTGACTGGCGTGAGGTGATACCTGAGTGTGGTTTTGATTTGTATTTCCCTGATGAGGAGTGACGTTGAGCATCTTTTCATGTGCCTGTTGGCCATCCGGATGTCTTCTTTAGAGAAGCGTCTATTCATGTGTTCTGCCCATTTCTTCACTGGATTATTTGTTTTTCGGGTGTGGAGTTTGGTGAGTTCTTTATAGATTTTGGATACTAGCCCTTTGTCTGATATGTCATTTGCAAATATCTTTTCCCATTCTATTGGTTGCCTTTTACTTTTGTTGGTTGTTTCCTTTGCAGTGCAGAAGTTTTTATCTTCATGAGGTCTCAATAGTTCATCTTTGCTTTTAATTCCCTTGCCTTTGGAGATGTGTCAAGTAAGAAATTGCTGCAGCTGAAGTCAGAGAGGTTTTTTCCTGCTTTCTCCTCTGGGGTTTTGATGGTTTCCTGTCTCACATTCAGGAAAATTCAGCATTCTTTCTTAATAAAAACCCTCGAGAAAGTCGGGATAGAAGGAACATACTTAAACATCATAAAAGCCATTTATGAAAAACCCACAGCTAATATCATCCTCAATGGGGGAAAACTGAGAGCTTTCCCCCTAAGATCAGAAACACGACAGGAATGTCCACTCTCACCATTGTTGTTTAACATAGTGTTGGAAGCCCTAGCCTCCGTAATCAGACAACAAAATGAAATCAAAGGCATCAAAATTGGCAAAGAAGAAGTCAAACTCAGTTTTCACAGATGACATGGTATTATACATGGAAAACCCTTTCCTGATATTTAAAGAAGTCTTAAAAAATCTTATTTTCTCTGAAGCTTATTGATGGATAGGAATATATACATAAATATTCAACTTTCTATTTTATATCTTCACATGAGCATTTTACAGAAATATTATTATGGATTGAATATTGCACCCCCCCAAATTTATATGTTCAAGCTTCCCCCTCCTCAGTGTCATGGTATTTGGAGTTGGGGCCTTTGGGAGGTAATGAGGATTAGACAAAGTCATAAGGGTAGTGCCCTCATCATGGGAGTAGTATTCATATCAGAGGAAGGGACACTCTTTCTCAGAGAGCATACAAAAAAGAGGTCATATGAGGACAGAAGGAGATGATGGCTATCTGCAAGCCAGGAAGAGGGTCTCACCAAGAACCAAAGCTGCCAAAACCATGATCATAGTCTCCCAGCCTCCAGAACCATGAGAAATAAATGTCTATCATTTATGTCACCCAGTCTATGGTATTTTGTTATAGCAGCCCAAACTGACTAAAACAAACCTCAAGCTTGGTATGTCCCAAACTGAACACATAAGGTACTCTGCCTATCCCAATCTCTCCCTTTCAGTGTCCTCTATGTCACTACATTTGCTCACATTCAATTACTTTCAAAATGTAGAAATTCATTGTCCAATCACTGAGTCTGTCAATGATAGAACCTAAATGTTTTATGTCATTCTATGACTCATGATGTCAACTGCCATTTTGATAATCTATGGGAGAAATAAAGATGGTATCTATACAACAGTGTTTGTTAAGATCCATGTACTAATAGGGCTATTAGGATAAGTGATGCTAAGTGAATCAACCTGTTGGCTCAGGCTATTTGAGATTCTCCATTTAAATGTTAGGGAAAGCCCACCCCAAACAAAGAGTTTAAGTCTGAGTAGTTTATTGAGTTGTCCCTTCTGATAGCAATGAGCCACAATTCAATGAGCTGTTTGCAAAATTTCTAGTTGAGAAACAATACATTCATGACATCAGTACCAAAGAAATATTCTTCTCTTCCATTTCCATAACAAGCTGGAATGTGTTGTTTGCCTGGCATTTATATCACAGTGCTGTAGTGTAAATTTAAGAAGTAAATACAACCCATTAAACATACCACTGAAAACAAATTAATTGGTCTACTAGACTATAAGCTTTGCAATATCTAAGACATTGTATCCCTAGCAGTTAACGCCATGCATAGCATGTAACATGAACTCAATAAATAATTGCTGAATGTATGCACAACTTCACTGTCTCCTCATTTTATTAGAATAGTGTGATACAAAATCCAAAGGACCAGTAATAGTTCTACATTAAGATAAGAGTTTGAATCACGATTATTTCTAGCTATGCCATTATCGGCTATCGAAAAGTCAATGGGCATCGAAGACAACTTTGAATTTCCTGAATATTTTTTTCGAGCTGATAAATTCTGTGTCATATGACAAGTAGTGACAGTGTGTCCAAAACCTATATGTTCCTTACAGCTGACACCACTACTTCCAACCACAAATCCGTTTCCTTTAGTTTAATGGAATCCCAATTTAGATCATGTTATCCTCCCCCACCAAACCATCCCCAGCTTAGAGGGAAATCCTGGTTAATTTAAACCGATCCATTGGTCCAAGGATGAGTACAACACTTGAATTGAACTAACCAGACTGAACAGAACAACCAATGCTTTGGGGAGGAGTTTTGTCTCTGCCCCCTTATTGATGTGAATAAGAAAACATATTATTCCAGAGGCGGGTGGCAGCAATTTTTTGACAGTGTGGTGATCCAGCCTCACAGTAAAGCAGATACACGGAGCAGAAAGCTGGAAAGAACCTGAGCCTTTGATAACACTGTTAAGCCAGTGAACCAACCAACTGTGGATCCACCCCACAGCTGGAGTCTCTGTTATGTGAGATAAATTTTCTAATTATCTCACCCAGTTTGGGTTTTCTGCTAAAATGCATACTAATAATTCCCTTACAAAAGATAGCTTGTTCAGAAGAGAGCTGATACAGGCTTTTGGGGGTAATGGTCAAAGTACTAATCAAAGTCTGTAATGTTACTGAGCAAAGAATTTCCCATTTAAAGATAAACTTGACCTTACTTTTTCATTTATACTGAAAGAACTATCCTGCAAGAGTAGTAAAGAAGGTAGAAATGGAAAGAATGACACTTTTTCATTTTTTCCTTATTCGACAAATATTTAAGCAGTTCCTGATTAGGTACTGTATCAACTATTTCATTTGATATCCACAAAAACTCTATGAAGTAATTACCATTAATCACATTTTAGAAAAGGAAACAAGTTAAACAACCTAAGACCATGGAATCCCTAAGAACTAAGACCAGATCCTGGAACTAACTTCAAAACCCAACTACTTGTTGCCTTCCATAATTAGGTTTGGCAAAAACTGGTCTCATTCTCAAATTCAGTAAGCTGATGGTCAAAAATGGTTAGTGTTCATTTATATGGTGTGCGTACCCCACTGCAAACTGGGAATATTTTATGGTAAGCCTACACACATATACACACACAATAGCTAGCTAATCTGTCTTTGCATATTCTTGCATATAGCAATCTTACTCCTGGAAATTCATCCTCAGAAAATAGTTCAGGGGCACCTGGGTGGCTCAGTTGGTTAGGCCTCTGACTCTTGACTTCAGCTCAGGTCATGATCTCACATTTCATGAGTTCAAGCCTTTCTTCCAGCTCTGCACTGACATCACGGAGCCTCCTTGGTATTCTCTCTCTCCTCTCACTGCCCCTCCCCTACTCAGGCTCTCTCTTTCTCTCAAGATAAATAAATTAAACTTTAAAAAAAAAAAGAAAAGAAAACACTTCAATAGAAGGGAAAATATGTAGACGATCCTAGGAAGATAGTTACCATATTTTCAATTGGAGGAAAGAATTTCATATTCTAACAATACTGGACTGCTTGAATAAATTCTGGCATAAAATTTAATAATAGGATATTACATATGTGGTACAAGTAATTATTAACACTGTGTAGCAACACTGAAAATGATTTATAAGTTAAAAAGCATAATGCAAATCATATGCCTTGTATTTAAAGCTACAAAGCGTAAATCCATATGAGATGACTCCAGTGGAATCCACGTACACACACACAAAATAAATCATTATTAAAATGGTGGAATTTTGCATGTTTAAAATTTTTTTCTTTAGTGCTGTTTATAGTTAGACTTAGTTTATTTTTATGAGGTGTACAATTCCAAATAGATTTTATTTGTTTTAAAAAAATTTCTTCAAATAGATTTTAATCCTGGATTCACACCATTTTCTGGAAACTTTCTGAAGTTCCTAGTAATGAGTTAATTATATTAATTATGGAAATATAGCTCTCAGCAAAGAGACTCAAGTAAGGTTATACAGTTGACTAGTTTTTATCAATAGAAATTTACATCTTTATAATTCCTCTAGAAATACTAATACCTGAGAAAAGGTATACTAAAACAGCCTACAGCATTGCATCAGAGAGATGAGCCCAAACTAGCCCACTGATATTTATTTTAATACATGTTTTGAACAGATAAATTGTTTATATAAGGCTCTAACCTTCATAAAATTGGGGTAGCTTCAACTGGATTTTATTTGCTATGGAGCAAAGAAAACCTATTTTATGGCTTGACAAAAACAAATCTAACATGTGAAGACATCAATTGAAAGTGGATCTTCTACAAAATATGGCTATGAGCATGCTACCGGTAGGTTACTTAAATGTGATCAAAATGATAAATAAAACTTATAGGGATCTCTAACTCCACTTTTACTTCCTCACCACCATAACCTGGTGTGTGTGTGTGTGTGTGTGTGTGTGTGTGTGTGTGTGAGAGAGAGAGAGAGAGACAGAGACAGAGACAGAGACAGAGAGAGAGTGGGAGGGAGAATGCATGCACGCACACACACAATAGACACATACATGTAACCAGAGTCAACACCAGGGATATTGAGGATCCCAATAAGTTTAATAGTAAATCATCACTTCTAAAGAGTGTAAAATGACTATAATGGTAGTTCCTTGGTAAGAGATGAAAGTAAATACTTCCTTAGATTCGCAGAAGCTGCCATTCAATATTATAAGCTTCTGTTCATAAATGAGTTTGATCAGATCTTTTCTTCTGTGGTGCAAGAAGCCATGCTTGAAAAGATGCCCTTGGGGAAGTAAAGTTCCAAGTCCAGATTCCCAGGGGAAGTCTTAGCAAAGTCACTGACAATCTGACATTCAAATCCACCCAAACATATAAGCTGATAACAAAATAATAAAATGTTCCAGAATCTGTGGGATTGGTATGCAAATTCTTGGGCAATATCCATACAATAAAGCACTCCAAATTACTCTTAGAAGGAAAATAGATCAAAATATGGAGAACTTTGTTCTTTACAAATGGCTCAGAAACTCCTAGGCTTATACTCTGGTATAAATAGACTACCTGTGACCAATCCAGTTTATCACTCCCTCAGGGTCTGTGATAAAGAGAAAAGCACAAGGCACATAAAAGTTTGGAACATCCTCCTTGGTTTTATAAGAGTCAGGCTTAACCATATTTTTATTTTAAATTAATTTCAGACTTTAAGGGAAAGCTTACAAAAATAAAACAAAATATTCCCATATATGTTTTACCTAGATTCTCTAAATGTTACTATTTTCTCACACTTACTTTATCATTCTGTGACCTACCTACTGTCATTCTATCGTCTATCTATTCTTTTTTTCTGAGACCTTTGAGAGTCAGTGACCCACGTCAGTGTGTATATCCAAAAAAGAAGTCATTTTCTTTTATTTAACCACAGTACTCTTTATCAAAATCCACAAATTCACATAGATACAATATTGTTCCCCAACCTGCAGGCATTATTCAGATTTTGCCAATTGTCTTACTTACGCCCATTTTCTGATTTGATATCCAATCCAGAGTCACCCTTGTATTATTGGCCATATGTTTTTAGCCTCTTTTAATCTGGAACAGTTCATGATCTTGACAATTTTGAAGGGTTCTAGCCAGCTATTCTGCAGAATGTTCCTCAGTTTGGGTTTCTCTGATGTTCCCTTATGACTAGATTCAAGGAATGCGTTTTGGGCAAGAACACCACACAAACGATGATGTTCTTCCTTCGTGCGTCATATCAGGAAGCACAATGTTAATTTGCCCCGTTACTGGCGAACGTCACCTTTGATCACTTGAATAAGGTGGTGACTGCTAGATACTTTCCTCTCTCTAAAGTTACTATTTTCCCTTCACAATTATTAGCAAGTATCTTGGGTGAAACTACTTTAGACTATAAAAATATCGTTTCTCATTGTGTCTTTCTTTACTGCTTTGAACATCCATTGATGATTCTTGTCTAAAATAATTATTGCTCCATGATCCCCACAGCCTACCCTCTTCCTGGTCATGCCACTGAAAGACAGTTTCTGGCCCTTTTTCTCAGAGAGCCAGTACGGCTAGTTCTAGCCCATAAGTTATGAGCATAAGTGGTCTATGCCCTTTTCTGCTTCGGCCTCCATTATCCCACAAGGCCTTTGCTTGTCGGTCAATTGCATGCATAAGATCTAGTAAAGGGCTCAAAGAAGCTAAGGTAATTGCAGAGTCACTAGAACCTTAGATCCATACCATACAAAGAATCCTACAAAATTGGATGGGGAACATCTATCTTTGTTTACATAAACCTTTAACTGGAATTTGGCATTTCCTTCATTTATGAACGTGGGCAACAATTATAATAGTGTTAGCAAAACATGGCTTTGTAATAGAAATCACGGATATTTTACATCATATTATACTTGATGCATATATCTTAATATATGCATTGACCTATTGCTAATTTGAAATTAGCTTTGAATTTTAGTGATTAGACCTGTCACCGTATCTTTTTTTTTTTTTTTTCACATTTAGAAACATTTTTCTTAGAGGTGACCCACGGACATCACCAGATTGCTAAAGGGCTCTGAGACAGGATAAGTAAAGACAGAGAGAGCTGACTCCTGAGTCACCACTTGGTGGGGGGTGGGGGGGGGGAACCACCAGGAAAGCAGATGGGGAATATCTGCATTAGAATTTGAGTGCAAAAGAGAAATAGGCCGCTGAGATTTATGATGTTGTTATTCATTCAGCAATCATCCTATTCCAACTAGTAGAAAGAATCAAGTCACTAACGTGCATGGGAAAATAGTTGAAACCATGAGATTGGGTGTGATAATTGAAGAAGAAAAAAAGGCAGAAGCCAAGTGTTGGACTTTGGACAATTGTTACACTTTGAGGAAAAAAAAGACAAAAAAAACTGTTAAGGAAGTGGAGAGAAAACTAAACAGTAGAAAGACAACCAGAAATTTATGGTGCAAGAGATTATATAAATGACACCATATTTTAATTTCTCAATAAATTAAATTTGCTAAACAATAGGTATTGTACTTCTCTAAGTCCAAGATTCCTTATCTGTAAAAAATTGCTATTCAGATTAAAAGAGGAAATGTAAGCAAAATGCATGCCTTAGCACAACTTCCTATGTGTACCTGTCACGAGAAAAGGTGTCTTTTTCTCCCCAAACTTTCCACTCTACCATTTCACAGAATATGTTCAAGTTTAAGACAAGAACTAAAGAGTACATTAAGAAAACCATAATTGTTTGAGTCAGAAGCATAGATATTAGACTTGTACTAGTGATAGTATGAAATTCAGTATGACTTTATAAGCTATAAAACTAGAATAAGCAAAATCATGATTAGAATTCAAACAGAACCTTGACATTCTATTTGAGAAACCGACTAAGTGATAATTATGGGAAAGAGAGCCTGTGATTGTGAAATGTCAATCAAAGACAATCAAGAAAACACACCACAGTTTGCTGGGGTTTCCTCCCAGAGGGCTCTCAGGTGCTGTATACGAAGATAGGCATCAGTCCTCAGGAAACCCACCTTGATTTTCTCCAACTTCTCTTGTCGATAGCTCATCCTAATCTCATGTTCCTGTATCACGAATGTGATGTTACGGGGAAGGGAGAAGTGTTTTGAAACGTAAAAACATGAATCTTATACAGATATGTATAACTTACACTTACATAATATGAAACCCTGCAAGCATTCTAAAAATTTCAATTCCAAAACCGCTGGAAAATGAAAGAACAAATAGATCAACATTGCCACAGTATGTAAAACAAAATCTACCTCTCATCTACTTTGAAAAGTCTTATTAAGTGGCACTTGGAATCACCATTTCTAAAGTGTGGATCTGAACAAATAAAGCATTTTGATAAAAGTCCCTTAATTGCATCTTTTTCTCCTCTCACGGAGGGCTTCTTTTCTCTTACCTAAAATTTAGGAACATGCAATTTTCTAGATTAGAAGATCAGAGACTGTTTTCATAATCAACAGCCATCTGTACAGAATGACAACAGAACAGAAAAGATTCTAACCTACCAAAGAATTCTCCACAGAATTGACTCTTTCTATGAAAATGCTAGAATCTGAGAGACAAGTCCTACCAACTCCTCCCCTTTACACTTTCAGGTAGAAAGTGCTGCCATCTACAGGGAGCCTATGGAACTGATGCCTACAAAAAGGATAGCGTTTTGAGAGGTTTAAACTTTGTAATCAGTTAAAAAATTAAAAATGGCAATAGCATGACAAAGAAGAGTAATAAAATGTGCAATGAGTAATAAAATTAATCTTACTAAATGTATTCTACTCATTCGCTGTCCAGTACAGCAGCCACTAGCCATATGTGGCCAGTAAGCACCTGAAATGTGTCTAGTTTGACTGAGGAATGAGGTTTTTTTTTTTTAATTTTATTTCATTCAATTAATTTAATTAATCTAAATTGTAAAACTGACACCGATTCAGTCATTGGAAAAGTCATTTAAGTATGTTTGTAACAACGTAGATATATGAATCCACTTTTTAACTGCATATTTTAAGATATCTACATACAGATCAAATATTCCTAAGGAATACTTAACATCTGAATTGGGGTGTGCTATCAGTAAAAAATACACACCAAATTTCAAAGAGTTAGTACAAGAGACAAAGAATACAATATATCTCATTAGTGATTTTTACATTGATAATGCTTTGAAATTATGGTCCTTTGAGCATATTATGTTAAGTAAGATGTATGAAGATTGGTTTCATTGGTTTCTTTTTACTTTTTAATATGACTACTAGATAATATTAAATGATACATGTGAATCATTATATTTCTATTGCACAACACTGTTCTAGTTGATTTAAAGATTTTTTTAAAAAGAGGTAATATGTTAAGTGTCTACAGAATCACATGAAGTACTGTATATAAAAATATTTTTAGGTCCTATCTGACCCCCAGGTTAATGAAAAGCATGCAGCAGACACTAGCACTTGTGTCAGTGAATAGACATAAGTTTTCGACAAAATGATCGAAAGCTGTCTTCAATGAACCTCATTGCTACTCATAAATACCTAAAAATGGTAGGAAATTTGGATATTGATGAATATAATTACATAACCATCTTTGTCATGGTTAATGAACTGATAATGGAAACCACACATTTTTAAAGAAATTCCACTAACTTTGTCCCCGTTCCATATTTTGCTCTGTTTCTTCTACCAACCTCCGGTATTCTATCTCCAGACTGTATATTTCAAGGACTGTACCCCCAACAATCTCCCACTGCCCTTCATTCTCACCAGCTCTGGGCACAGGCTGTTCTCTGTGAGCCCCCCACTCTTTGTCTTTCTCTGTGGAAGCAACCCTCCATTGTAAGAACAAGTCTTTCATCGAGAATGTCCTCTTCCCAGCTACAAAAATCACACCTTTCCCTCCCTCCTTTTCCATTTCCCAACTTTAACACATTCTTCTGTTACTCAGACAGAAAACAAAACCAAAACCAACAGGCCCATGATTCGGTGGGTGGATGCCCACATAAAGATAGGGTTTTCATCCATCAGTATTGAAAGTCTCATCATCAAGGAAACCAGGACAGATGATCATCATCCTTGCTAATCTGACCTGTTGAGAGAGACAAAGCGTCACAAAGCAAGAGAGAGACAAGCGTCACAAAGTGAGAGAGAGACAAGTTTCACAGCTTGTGCTCCAGCCACACTCCACTGCCTTATTTCCCTGCAGTTACCAGCCTCTTTCCCTTTACCCACAGGGCTGCCTTTCTCCTCACCACCCCCTTAATTGGCCTGACTTATATTCATCTTTCAGGCATCATTTCCTCCCAGAATCCTTCACTCACTCACCCAGGCTACGGTAAGTGGTTAACATCTAAATTTTTAAATTGTCCATTCCCCAAAGCTCCATCAGCTGTGAGGTCGTTGGACTTAGAAATGGTGGTATTCATTTTTGTATTCTCATATAAGCTGAACTTGTGAATGAATGAATGAAGATTGGTATGTCCTAGAAAAGGACCTGAGCTGTGGGTAATTTCTTTGGCCTTCTTCCAACTAACTCACCCCTCTTCTGCCATAACAACCAACAATGAACTGTTTTCAAGCCTGGATGTCCATTTCTCAACCTTGGAGAATCTTTCCCTTTACTTAGCTCCTCCAACACAGAAGATAATACCATTGCATCACTGACCCCTGACTGACACCAGGCCACTCTCCCTCTGCTTCCAGGGGGCGGGGAGGGAGAGAGATATACCCCAAGATACACACACACACTAAAAAGCAACAGCAACAACAATCCCTCCCACAGAAACAAACAAACAAAAAGACAATTTTGCCTTTGCCTATTGGAATGGCTCGATATGCATATTTCTTTCCACCGTAAGAAGAGGAATCTGTCTACGCCACTGAAGAATGCAGCAAGATAGACAGAATGTGTAGACGTAATGGAAGAAGTATACCTAGAGGTTTCTGCATATGGAACAGTGGCAAGAGGTTCACAAGGTGGTGTGTACTAAGAGAGGTACAAAAGATTAGACACAATCCTACTTTTCCAGGAGCTACAGAGGACATTATTTGGAAATTATATACATACGCTTTGTAAGGATTATAGAAAACATAGGAAAATACATTGCCTTTAGAAATACAGAGAAAAATTTAAACACACATTAAACATCCTAACACTAATTTATATATATTTGGTATGTATTTTAAGCTTATACAGTTCAACATATTTTTAATTTACATGTCTTTATACATAAATAACATCGAAATATACTCAAAGTGGTTTTGATTTCAAATATATTTTAAAACACTAGATTATTAATGGTCATTTTTGAGTGCTAAACACAAACAATAACTTTACCCATCTGATTCTCAAAACGCTACCAATTAGGTTCTGTAATTATTCCCAATTTACAGAGAAATGTGTGGTACAGAGAAATGAGGAAGCTCACTCAAGATCATAGAATTTGTGAATGGAAGAGCTGGGGTTTAAAGTCAGAGCAATCCTTTGGATGCAAAGAAAGATGCCTACAGTGTTCTCCAATAATAAAATGACAAATAAGCAAAACTAATTTGTAAAATAATCTGGCAAGTCCAAAGCAATTTTCAGCCGTGCCATGTGGTTTTGCTACAGGCTGAACAACATGTGCCCCAATGGATGCTCCAAAGACAGATATGCACCTTAGTAAAGAAATGCTTCTTTTTCAAGGGGTAGACCGGGCATGAAAAATAGAACATAGGGTCTTCCTGATAAATGTATTTTCTTCTTCATTGAGGTTAGAATTATGGGCATTTTTGACCTGGAAGAGACCTTTGAAGTGGTTGTCAACCTTGACTACTCATTGGAAGCACAAAAAGAACTTTAAAGCTATGCAGACACGGGTAGTGCCCGTTGAGATTGTGATTTCATTGGTCTGGGGTACAGCCAGGCATGGGGATTTTTAAACTTCCTCAACGACTCTAATGTGCAGCAAGGAGAATCACTCACTGCTTAGTTTAGAGTAAACTGAGGATTCTCAAAGTGTGGTCTCCAGATCGCCAGCATCAGGAAACTTGTTAGAAATGCACATTATCAGACCCCATTCTAGGTCCACTAAATCAGAAACTCTAAGGGTGGGGCCCAGAAATCAGTGTTTTAACACACCATTTAAGTGATTCTGAGACATACTTAAGTTTGAGAACCACTGAACTAGTTCAATCCTTTCATTTAGAGGTAACTGAAATCCAGATGTAAATACTTTGCTCAAGGTCACATGACTGGAGCCAGAACTAAAATGCTAATAATAATAGCTAACATTTATTGAGGGCTTACCATTAGCAAGTAGGTATACTATTTTGCATCGCCTTATTCATGTAATCACTGCCACAATCCAAAAGGAATGTGTACTATTATTATCCTATTTTACAGATGAGGAAACTAGGCACAGAAATTACTCAAGATCAAAGAGCTGAGGAATAGAATAGCAGAAGACAGATTTGAACATCTATCTTTCCAGTCAGGAATGCAATGGAAATATGCCACAGAGCCCATGAATCTTACTCTATCTAAGAAAGAACAGTGGCTGGAGTTTAATTTCCTGTGCAAAGAGTTAGGAATATAAGTGAAAGAGATATTCGAAGGAAGTGTTTGCTTAAATTTTCATTTCCATGTCTAAGTTTCCATTTCCATTCAATAGCTTCTATCATTTTATTTTTGTTTTTTTTATTTAAAAATTTTTAAGTTTATTTATTTAAGAGAGAGAGAATAGGGGAGGGGCAGAGAGAGAGGGAGAGAGAGAATACCAAGCAGGCTCCACGTTGTCAGCACAGAGCCTGATGCAAGGCTTGGACTCAGGATCCATGAGATCATGACCTGAGCTGAAACCAGGAGTTGGACGCTTAACCGACTAAGCCACCCGGGTGCCCCTAGCTTCTACTATTTTAAACTACCCCATGAGAATGGTTATTACTTTCGTTTTAAGATTATTTAATACATATCAAAAATATATACAATATATGTATAAATAAAAAGTAAAATTAAAATGAATACTTAAGTGATCACCACTCAGATATTGCTGCTTAATTCTTTATATTTTTGACCGACAGCTCTGAGCTCTGTGTGCCAAATAATTAGCCATGAGAAAAATGGTATAGGGAAAGGTATTAAGAAACATCTGAATAACACTGGCCCGGAGACTGTTCCTCAGTAATTGAACAGCATGTGAGTAGAACATTGCATATATATTGCATATATTTATTGCATATATATATGTATATATACACACAGTGTATATATATCTTCTCAAAAGTAATACCCTTAACCATAAATGTAAGAGATGTGTAGTGAAATATATTGATATGCAGAATATCACACACGTATGGCACATATATTTCCACCTAGATTTCCAATATTCCATAGCAAGAACTCAATCATAAAGAATAAAGAGTTTGTATCTTTTAAGAGGTTAGCAATTGAAATTTAAGGGATCCATTGATATTTTATGAGAATCTTAGCATAAAAACAGTGTCTACTGTTTGTCTAGCACTTTTCAAACAGCCTGCAGTTTCACAAAGAGCTTTCACTTAGTTATCACAACAGTCCCTGGTTTAGGTATATGGAGGGAGTTTACTGTCATGGAGTCAGAAGAGGGGGTAGATTCTGGGAGGCAGCAACTAATCTAGAAGGACTCTAGGTCTCTCTTCTTGCAAAAGAGCATTTAGGAAGCAGGGCAGAGAAGCAGTAAGAAACCCATCCGGGAATTCTACATTTACCATAATAGACCCATTGTTATAACCAGGTATCTACAGGCACGCCAATATTTCTACTCTAAGATTTTTCCTTTAACAAAGATCCAAATAATGGTCATTAAAAATTTTTTTACAACCCATATTTCTTCATGAAAAGCATACGACGTTTAACTACCTTGGGACCATGAACACTTTTCTAAAGCAAGGAAAAAAGCTATATTCTAATTCACTGCCCTTACTAACATCTATACTCAACTTTACAGATAGCATAAAAGAGTCACTTTGATTTTGGGAGAAATACCATCAATGAAATACTAACTATATTACACTTCACCTGTTGCCCCTCTGTTTAAACCAATCTTGATATTCTGGCTACCTTCTCACGAAGAGAGAAAGTATTAATTGTTTTCCTGCCATAAATAGATCCCACACTCCTGAAAGTTGGAATATTTTGCAAGAACAAAAAAATATACCTCATCATTTCTAATTAAATGGTGTACATGCATAGAACAGATAGCTTTTTGTTGTTTTTAAATTCAGGTAACAATCATATGGGGGTATTTCTGGATCCCCACTCATTTTAGTAGTGACTCATTTTACCGGTATACCCTCTGCACAGTGGGCAAGAAAAATTAAAAAGTAGAATCAGAATCCCAGTTTCTGCAAACAGAGATGACACTGATTAGGACAAAACAGCAGGTAACCAGACATAACATTTGAATAATAGGTGAAGACTTTATGAAGGAACACTCAACCTGGAATGCATTTCTTCCACGCCAAAGCCAGAGTAGCTAAAATCCCCATTGCTGCAGGAAAGTTCAGAGGCAGATGTTGCTATGTACATAAAAGGGCTTCAAAGAACTGCACTTCCATAATGTGCACGGAACTGGATAGAAGTTGTAAAAAGAAATAGCTAGAACTATGCTCCAAAGACTGTACAGTGAAGTCAGATCCTCAAGCAATTGCAAACAAATTGAATTCTCTCAGTGATTGGTACAGTAGCTCATATAGAAGGAGAAGCTTATTTGAGATGGATGAAATCCAAAAAGGAGATTGATTGATTGATTCAAGTTAGGTCATTAAAAGAAGAGGACCCAGATTTAAAAGAGAGCAGGCAACTTCCCCTTAGCTACCTGGGGCTAAAACATTCACCAATCTTAATGAGAAAGGACTAGAATTAATACCAGGACCATGATGTTACTTGAACTGTGCATTAACTGTAATTAAGTGTGTGTGTGTGTGTGTGTGTGTCACAAGTGGCGCCTTGCAGGGGGGAAATATTCTTCACTTAGAAAAATAATTCAATGGCACATTGGGTTGTTGGTTTGGTTTGATTTGGATCAGGTTTTAATTTGTTTGTTCTGTTTTGTTTTTGTTTTGTTTTTTTAGTGCATAGAGTCAAGCAAGACCATAAGGAGAAAACGAAACAAAGAATTAACCGAAATATTTTACATAAGACGACAATACCAAAAGCACTACTACTGAAGTTGGGCTTGCTCTCAAGATGGATATAAGGAGAAAAGTAGACAGGAGAGTTGAGGGCACCAGGGATGTTAGAGTCTGAGTTGGACAATGGATTTTTTAAGAAGAGGGATTTTAATATGCTGTTTCCAGATGCTTGTTTGTTGTGCTGTAAACTCTTCTTTGGTAGGGTCTGGCAGTAACTGCAAGGTCTTGTCTGAGTGGCCTGTGCAGAAATAAAAGAAACAGAATGAATTCCACCTCTGAATCTACTCAGTATGGAACATGAATGTGACCCACAGGAGGATAAAATGACCCGCATGGAGTTGATTCAAGAAGAAAGAGCTAGGGGCCAAAGATAGCCTGAAAGAAACAAGTCTCCTGGAAATGTGTGTATATTGAAGGGATAGGGAAATTCGTCGACACAAATCAAAGGTTGTGCAATCGTACCTAGATTTCAGCTGGTAGTGACTCCTGCCAACAGCTTGTTCACACACCTGTGTGTGTACTTTAGTTAGAGCGCTTAGTAAACTGTACATAGCTTAATCTGTAGTGTAGATTCAGACTCACTTGACTAAGATGTTACTAACTTTATAATGTTCAGATTTCCACCAACCCTTTCCGGTTCTCATAAAGAAAGGTTCTAGAAGGATCCAACTTTCTGATACCAGAGAAGAGAAGTGGCACTTCTGTAAGACTGAGCCCTGAGCTTTCTTGAGTATGCCACCTCATTTAAAAACATCAAAAGTATTTACAAAGTGGAGTCACAACATTGTGCCAAGTTTATCAGAAATGAAAAAGTGTCCCGAGATTTCCATTGTCTAGATTCTAGCTACCAACTTCAGCACTGCAAAATTCCACGGCATGGGACGGCGGGGCTCCACGTGCCCAGGAAATATCAAGGAAGCTTGTTGAGCATTTAAATACAATAATAAGAATCTAACATAAACACAGTTTTGAAAATATATGAGCAGTACCATGTTGTCTCACGCAATGGAAATCACAGGAAGATGCTGGTTTTATTTTTGGTTCTCTAGATATATAGTAGGTCTTGAATATTTTGTTGTTTAGTTACTCCAAAGTATGTAATAATTTTTGTTTTTCTGGATGATTGGAAAAATAGAGAAAGGCTATTTTCAAAAATAACTTCATGTTATTTCTTCATTTTGAGAAATAGCTCCTTTGTGACTTAATGATCAGAACAGCTGACAGAGACTTGGGGAGACAGATTTAATGCCCAATTCTGCCAGCAATGCAGTGTAAGACCTTGGGCAAGTTACTGCCCATCTTTACTTTTCCTCTTCTGTAAAAAATAAAGGATTGGGCTAGGTGTTCTCTAAAGTCCCCTGGAGCTCAAACATGCCACCATTTTATGATTCTGAATGCATCATTATTATTATTATTACTATCCTGTTGCCGTATTATAGAACAACTTAGGGAGAACAAATTGAATGTTAAATAAATGCATAAAAAAGAACTGAAGAGATGGGCATATTTTAAGCCCCATTGATGAAAGGAGCCTAAGACATCTTATATATTTTGGTATATGTTTATTTATTTATTTTGAGAGAGTGAGCAGGGGTAGGAGCAGACAGAGAGAGAATCCCAAGAAGGCTCAGCACTGTCAGCAGAGAGCCCGATGCGGGGCTCGAACTCAGGAACCATGAGATCATGACCTAAGCCAAAACCGAAAGTCAGACACTTAACCGACTGAGCCATCCAGGCGCCCCACTGGAAGCATCTATATTAATAAAAGTAGTTTGCTTCTTTGCATCTGTATTGATACTTCTATTAAGAAAAACAAACCAACCAGCCTGTAACTAACAAATTTGCACAAAATCCCTGCTAAATTTCCATCATGCAGGTGCCTCTAAAGAATGCTAAATGGCCAAGACGTAAAAAAGAGTTCACGTGGCATGAACATTGAACTTCAAAACTCCTGGCGATTTTGGAGATTTTGCTTTATATTCCTAGGATTTTATAAACTGCCATATGGTTTATAAACTACCTTGTTTCAGAATACAGTTGAGGGTAACGACCACTCTACCTCGAGCCCTAGAAATGGCCTCTGTGTTTGAAAGCATACTTTAATAGGTTCCTCAAGGTCAGACCATTGCCTTATTACAGGAAATGGATGAAGTCATTACTGGCTTTCAGTTTGTCTAAAAAACTACCTGCTTTCCAGTTTAACAGACAACACTTCACTCTGTGTCTTTGCCTACATGGTTGTGGTACCTGTTCTCAGAACTGGAGCTTTCCTCTTCGTGCCAGCCGAACACGAAGAGACACATGGGAGAAGGCACAAACAAGGAAAGCATCCAAGTGACAACTTGTCTTTCTAGGGGGAAACAACAGCTAAATGAGTTCTCGGGAATGTTGAACACTCAAGAGCTCATGCTGTTAGAAGCAATAACTTGTGCAGCAGTTCTGAAGGCAGGATCCCAAGTTCTAGGCCAGCTTCATCCCAGTCTGCTCTGACCAGAACACATTTCCTCCAGACTTTCAGGGTCTTGCTTTTGACCATTTGGGGTGCAACAAAGGAAGATGAGAAAGAAGGCAAGAGACAAGAGAGATGGAAACTTTTGAATATGTCCCTAAAAGCCTCTTTTATAGAGATGAGTAATAAAAAGATTGGGGCCAGCAAATATATTCAACCTTTCCACATTTTCTTTACACAGTTATAAAACTGAGAGTCTCATAAGGTCAGAATTAAAGTAATACAGCCTTGTTTTTGTATTTTAAATGGTTTTTAATGGAATGTGAAAATAGCCTCGGCATTAGTAAAAAGAGTGCTCGACAGCAGTTTTGATTTGACTCAGGAGTGGGTGATGGGACCCACCAAGTACGGAGGGGAGATTACCGTCATGTGATAACCCACCTTAATGCCGAGCATGGGTCCCTGAAACCCCTCTCCCACCACACATGCACGTCCCTTCTCATCCCATCAAGGAATGATACACTGTGTGGTCATCTCCTTTCTTTTGACTAATCATCATTTATTATTTTCAACACATTTATTATTTTCAAAAAGCATTAACTGAATGCTACTACTTGCCAGACACTCTTCTAAGTCCTAGGCGCATACACCAATGGACAAAACAAAGAACCTACCCTCACAGAACTTATATTCTAACATAGACAGAAAAATAAGTAAAGCACACAGGAAGTTGGAAGGCGGCGACAAGAGAAAATTAAGGAAGAAAATGCAGTGTATGCAGGGAAGAGGGGAGAAGATGTAGAGGGTGGCCATTTTCAATAGGGTGGTCAGGGAAGAGCTCACCCCAGATAAAATATGAATAATGGCCTCAAGAAAAACGAAGGGGCAAGCTGTGTGTTTGTGAAAATAGCAAATGCACAAGTTCTGAATCAGAGGTATGTCCAGCATGTCCAAGGAACAGTGTGTGGAGGCCCATGTACCTGAGGCAGAATGAATACGAGTTAGCCATAAGTCAAAAAGGTAAGATGCGTGCGGGACATTTTGGCTCTTCCTGGTGAAAGTGGAGGTCATTGGGAAGTCTTAAACAGAGTCATGACCTCATGTGACTTCCATTTTAAAGGACCGAGCTGACTGTTTATGAGCAGGAAAGGCGGAAGCAGGGAAAGCGGTTACCTACAACACTCCAGGCAAGAAATAATGTAGCTAGGACCAGGGCGGTGGGGCTGGCAGTGGTACAAAGTGGTCAAATTCCAGATATATTTTTATCATAAAGTCAACAGGATTCTCTGGCATTCAGATGGGTGGTATGGAAGCATTAAGAATTACTTTAGGGTTTTTGGCATGAGAGGTGGAAAAAAGATTTACCATAAATCAAGGTGGGATGTGTTGTGAGATGAGCAGGCTTAGAGGGGATATTAGGAATGTGTTTTCAGGCATGTTAAGTTTGAGAAATCCCTTAGACCTCCATGAAAAGATGTAAAGCAGGTGGTTGGATGGACAAGTCTAGAGTCCAATGGGAAAGAGAGTGGTATATGGTATGTATGTATGTATTTAATCAAAGTATAATCGACATACGGTGTTATATCAGTTTCAGGCTTACAATATAATGATTCAGCAATTCTATGCATTTCTCGGTGCTCCTCATAAGTATACTCTTAATCCCCTTCACCTATTTCACCCATCCCCCCACCCACCTCCCTTCTGGCAACCACCAGTTTATTCTCTGTATCTAAGAGTCTTTTTTCCTCTCTTTTTTCTCCCTGTTTGTTCATTTGTTTTGTTTCTTTTTTTTTTTTTAATTTTTTTTTTCAACGTTTATTTATTTTTGGGACAGAGAGAGACAGAGCATGAACGGGGGAGGGGCAGAGAGAGAGGGAGACACAGAATCGGAAACAGGCTCCAGGCTCTGAGCCATCAGCCCAGAGCCTGACGCGGGGCTCGAACTCACGGGCCGCAAGATCGTGACCTGGCTGAAGTCGGACGCTTAACCGACTGCGCCACCCAGGCGCCCCAACATTTGTTTTGTTTCTTAAAGTCTACAGGTGAGTGAAATCATGTGCTATTTGCCTCTCTCCGTCTGACGTATTTCACTTAGCATTATACCCTCTACGCCCATCCCTGTTGCTGCAAATGGCAAGATTTCACTCTTTTTTATGGCTGGGTAGTTTTCCACTGTATACATACCACATCTTCTTTATGTATTCATCTACTGATGGGCACTTGGGTTGCTTCCATATCTTGGCTATTATAAATAATACTGCAATAATATGCGATAGGGTGCATATATTTTTCTAATTAGTGTTTTCTTTTTCTCTAGGTAAATACCCAATAGCAGAATTACTGGATCATATGGTAGTTTTATTTTTAATTTTTTTTTGAACCTCTATACTATCTCCCACAGTGGCTGCACCAACTCACATTCCTACCAACAGTGTACAAAGTTTCCTTTTTTTTCCCACATCTTCACCAATACTTATTTCTTGTGTTTTTTATTTTAGCCATTCTGACAGGTTTAAGGTGATATCTCATAGTGGTTTGATTTGCATTTTCCTGATGATGAGTGATGTTGAGCATCTTTTCATGCGTCTGCATGTCCTCTTAATAAAATGTCTATTCAGTCCTCTGCCTATTTTTTTATTGAATTATTTGGTTTGTTGTTTTTTTTTTGTTGTTTTTTGTTTTTTTTTTTTTGCTGCTGAGTTGTGTAAGTTCTTTATATATTTTGGATAGTAATCCTTTATTGGATATATCAATTGCAAATATCCTCTCCCATTCAGTAAGTTGCCTTTTTCTTTTGTTGATGCTTTCCTTTGCTAGGCAAAGATTTTAATTTTTGCATGGTCCCAATAGCTTAATTTTCTATGGCCCAATGTCAAGGAAGTTACTGTCTATGTTTTCTTCTAGGAGTTTTATGGTTCCAGGTCTCACATTTAGGTCTTTAATCTACTTTGAGTTTATTTTTGTGTGTGGTGTAAGAAAGATAGGTAGTATTTAAAGCCATGACACCAGGTATGATTAATACTAAAATAAAATAAAATGAAATAAAATAAAATAAAATAAAATAAAATAAAATAAAATAAAATAAAATAAGCTTAAGGACTGGATCCTGGGGAGCTCCAACTTTGAGAGATTGGGTAAATAAAATAATAACCAGCAGAGGAGACTGAGGAGAGGAAAGAAAGCCAGGAGAGCACGAGTATGTTGGAAACCGAGTGAAGGGGTGTCTCAAGATGAAGGGAGTGATCAACTGGGTCACATGTGGCTGACAGGTCAAATAAGATAAGGACTGAAAACTGACATTGGGTTTAGCAGTTATCCCAAGTCAGGTCAATGAGAACTGACTGGGGCTAAAAATGGCTGCCAGCCTGAGCAAAAGAAACTGATCAAGATTTTGGCTAAATATTAGATCTCCAAGGGGGAAACTTTATCGTATTCAGTTGCCCTTTATTTCATAAACATTACTTTAGAAAAAGAGATAATTGTTTTTCTCTCCAATGACATACTTAACAGGAACACTTCTTAGCTAATAACAAAAGGTTTAACCTCATGGGAGGTACAGACACTTCTGCTTTCTAGATTTAGGGAATTACAGGTGATTTTTCTTTATTAAAAATAAACTTCTCGGGGCGCCTGGGTGGCGCAGTCGGTTAAGCGTCCGACTTCAGCCAGGTCACGATCTCGCGGTCCGTGAGTTCGAGCCCCGCGTCGGGCTCTGGGCTGATGGCTCAGAGCCTGGAGCCTGTTTCCGATTCTGTGTCTCCCTGTCTCTCTGCCCCTCCCCCGTTCATGCTCTGTCTCTCTCTGTCCCAAAAATAAATAAACATTGAAAAAAAAAATTAAAAAAAAAAATAAACTTCTCTCCTTTTTCAAATCATACCTGGAATGCCAAAATGTATATTTCTGTTGACTATCTTGCTGTAACTTTCTGTCTTCTATTTTCACTCTTTCCTGCTAATTCTGAAGACTTAATGTTTGTGTGAACATTTCAGATGTCTCTCCCCCACCCCCCTCCCCGTCTCATCCCCTTGCAATCTCAGACTCCTCTCCAGTGACTCACTCTCCACTAACCCATCGATCTGATCTCATCATGAAGTTCTACTGGTTGCCACAGCGGCAGATTTGATTTCACTGACAGAGGTGACAGATTCTAAGAACGTACCAGCAAAAAGCAAAGTAAGCAACAGCAAATGTAGGTAGGGAAAAAAGAGAGAAGCAGGAGGAGGAGGACCTAATTGTGTGTTTCCATTATTTTCCACATAAACAGGATAAACCAGGAACTGCAGGATTTAGAAATTCCATATGAATAAAGTTTAGCCAAAATTTTACCTAAATAAATGCATATGCCCAGTAAATACTACAGCAATAATCTATGCACTTCAACTGATGATCCTGGTTGGGGACCAGTCTATTCAAATTTAATAAAATAACCAATTTCAAGAATAGCTTCATATTTGCATAATTTTTCCAAGCTGGTTTATGCATATAGAAATTGCAGAGTTCTCAGGGCACCTGGGTGGCTCAGTCACTTAAGCAAGTGACTGAGTCTGGATTTTGGCTCTGGTCATGATCTCACGGTTCATGGGATTGAGCCCTGCGTCAGGCTCTGCACTGACAGTGCAGAGCCTTCCTTGGATTCTCTATCTGTCTCTGCCCCTCCCATGCTCATGCTTTCTTTCTTTCTTTCACTCTCTCTCTCTCTCAAAATAAATAGATGAACTTAAAAAAAATTGCTGAGTTCTTAAAAATTGGCAGTACAAACCA
Organism: Leopardus geoffroyi; assembly: GCF_018350155.1. Classification (NCBI taxonomy): domain Eukaryota; kingdom Metazoa; phylum Chordata; class Mammalia; order Carnivora; family Felidae; genus Leopardus; species Leopardus geoffroyi. The sequence goes on along the minus strand of NC_059332.1, from coordinate 136,816,678 downwards.
AAACACTGACAGTGTATAGGATCTTCACAATCTTAACTTTAAAGCACATCAACAGTTGAAGATGCCAATTACTATTCATTACATTACAGTGAATCTCAGTATATGATCAGCAAATAAAAGTTACTGTATGTTCTACATCAGATTTGATTCTTTTGGTGTTCTTGGCACTTTTAAAAGAATTATGACTGAGAATTTTTTTAAAGGTACAGTGGCAATGAATTATTTTCTCAATCTATTAGTCTTACTAGAAACTTGTACCTTCAGAAAATGCTTAACTCAACAGATGTCTTTCTTCTACTGTATCTTTTAAAATAGAAAAAGCAGGAAAGTGCAAGGAAGGACATTATACTACCCAGAACTCTCAGAGATGCTTTCAGAGTGTAAACATTTTCAGGACAAAGGTATCAAATAATCAAGGGAAAATGCTGGAAAAAACCTTTAAAACAATATATATTGAAAATAACATTTTAATAGTATACAGGAGTCCTTTCCATTACAGTGAATTTGAAATCTTGAAAAGAAGTTGAACATTTTTTCTATGTCTTCGAAATTTGGAACTGTTGTTTTTATCATCCTGGTGAACGATTTTGCAGAAAATGATGGAAACATACACAAGGAACCAGTGTCCATATTGTAAATTTCTAAGAAAACAACGGCAATATTCATATGAAAATGGAATTCAAAATTTGGAAATAAACTGTGAGAAAACAGCATTTTTAAATAATACGGTTTTTAAATTGCCACTGACTGCACACTTCCCTCTATATTCTAAATCAATATTAACAATATATTTCAGAGTGTTTCCATTTGGCCATTGCTCATTTTCTTTATTCTCCCAGGGTATAAGATTTTTGCTATTTAACAACAACAACAAAAAAGGCTGCATTAAGATTCAGCCTCCAAAGAGGCTGAATGCCTAGTAACTGCAGGTGCATGGCACTTACTGCTAATTGGACGTGGCTGCTTTTAGCAAATCTGGTAGCTGCTAAAAGCTACTGGTGCTGTAGTGCTGCCTCACCAACCCCACAGGGCATACGTACCCCTCTCCTCTTCCAAAGTTACGCATGCGCAAAACTTGCCTACCATAATGTAGAGCCAACTCTTTCGCTTAAATGCATAAAGACAGAAATCTTAAAGAGCCACCTACAAGGTCACTATAAGAAACAGGGGATCTCCTATTGCACGTTAAATATTCCCAATAAAATATTGCTTCAGTAGAGTTTCTTCCTATTATATGTTGTTTCAAGTCCCCTATCTGGTAGAGTGGGCTACAAAATGAATTGCATTTTTTTTTAATTTTTTAATGTTTATTTATTTTTGAGAGAGAGAGAGAGAGAGAGAGAGAGAGACAGAGTGTGAGTGGGGTAGGGTAGAGAGAGAGGGAGTCACAGAATCTGAAGTAGGCTCCAGGCTCTGAGGTGTCTGCACAGAGCCCAATGCGGTGCTCAAACCCACGAACTGTGAGATCATGACCTGAGCCGAAGTTGGACACTTAACTGATTGAGCCACGCAGGGGCCCCAAAATGAATTGCATTCTTAATTATCTTCTCTCCAGTGTGCCATACCAACTGGCCAGTAGACTGTAGTTTGGGGAAAGATCGTGCACTAAATTCTATCTGTATCTCAAATCACCATTTGTCTTTATGTAGGATGTTTGTTCTGAGAAAACTAAAAACACTGTTTAAATTGGACCACATTTTACCAGCTAAGTAAAACTTACCATGTAAGTCTTCTAGTTTGAATATTACCTCTTTCCACTTTTTTTCTCTAAATTTGCAGCTTAAATACGGAGAAAGACAGATACCATATGTTTTCACTCTTATGTGGATCCTGAGAAACTTAACAGAAACCCATGGGGGAGGGGAAGGAAAAAAAAAGAAAAAAAAAAGAGGTTAGAGTGGGAGACAGCCAAAGCATAAGAGACCCTTAAAAACTGAGAACAAACTGAGGGTTGAGGGGGGTGGGACGGAGGGGAGGGTGGGTGACGGGTATTGAGGAGGGCACCTTTTGGGATGGGCACTGGGTGTTGTATGGAAACCAATTTGACAATAAATTTCATATATTGAAAAAATAAAAAATAAATAAAAAAAATTTGCAGCTTAAGTACATTCTACCAATACTCTCCAACAATAATGCCAAAACACTTTCAAAGTCCAACAAAAATGTCCTTTGTACATCATTTCTATTCATGTTCCAAGACTCTTTGTGTCTTATTGTTTGCATTAGATCCCTTCTAGGAGGGTAAGTGGAGTTATTGCAAGGAAGTTACTGAAGACAAGTGAAGAGAGAAAAATCCAGAGGTAGTAACTTGAACTCTCAAATGTCCAAGGAATGAATTTCCCAGCTGTACAACTATTGACCAAATACATGTAAATATTAGATCATCATATGCTCCCTCCTGTTTCATAGCTGGGACCCCACAGATCATGACCCACGGGGAATCTCAGTGGAGATCCTTCCCTAAAGAAGTTAATATTACCCATTTCCAGCAAATTTGTCCACAGTCATGACAACTCAGGGTCATCCAAGATTGAATCCATTAATGATGACGCCTAGAAGACTATCATGCTTCCTTAAAGATCTAAACGGTCTATCAAGTGCTGCTTTAAGTGTCTGAAGACTAAGACAAGACCATTCATACTATTTAGATTGCAGTTCCTTAAGACTGTCTGTTTTTACTGCGGTTCACATAAAAGCAATTTTGTTTTCTCTGTTTGGGTCAGTTTTCCAGGTTTCTCCTCAAATAAATCTGGGTTCCTGGAACAAAAGCTTATAGAGACAGGATGAATAATCTGAACTCTGACCTTTCCAGTTGAAAGAACATAATTTTTTTTTAATCAGAGTCACAAAATTAGACCTGATTTCCAGAACAAAGCTTGGCAATGACTTCTCCAATCCTGTATCTTCAGAAATTGTACATTTGACGCCCAAATACAAAACCCACCTGAAAGGTCTTATTTTAGGGTTAGCATTCCAAGGGAAAAGACTAGTACGATTTCAAGAAAATCAGAGGATTGTTTCTCACTCTCAAAACTTGGAAAACTTGACAAAATTATACTTGGTCACTTGAAAGAAAAGATTTTCATTGGAAACCTGAGAAATATTCTTCATCAGAGATATCCTTCTGCTGGTTCTAAAAGAAAAATGGCAAAATATCCCTTTTAAAATACCTAGAAATAAGGCAATCCCTACCTAGAACACTGAACACTTTTGGCTCATCAGTGTCATTAGGGAGCATTGACCCAAATCTGGGAAGAAGGTGGGGAGAAGAAACCAAACAGCATTTCTCCTCCTCGCCCACTCTCCCACTAAATATGCTCTACAGATTACTAGCCATCAACTGTCCATCAAAGTCCTAACTGCCACAGCTTAGAACTACAAAATCATCAAACTACTCGATGACCAGGATTGGCTACACGGGTAACTGTGGCTCTCTGGAAAACTTTTGCTGCAGGAAAAATACACTCATAAATGCACACACACCCCAAAATTTAATCCCCAATAAAGGTGGATATAAAGAATCATAGCCATGTTTTTCATGGAGAGTTTTGAATATAGAAACCCATGATTATGCATTTAAAAATGAGGCGTGGGGGCGCCTGGGTGGCTCAGTCGGTTAAGTGTCCGACTTCAGCTCAGGTCACGATCTTGCGGTCCGTGAGTTTGAGCCCCGCATCGGGCTCTGGGCTGATGGCTCAGAGCCTGGAGACTCTTCCGATTCTGTGTCTCCCTCTCTCTCTGCCCCTCCCCCGTTCATGCTCTGTCTCTCTCTGTCTCAAAAATAAATAAATGTTAAAAAAAAATTTTTTAAATAAAAAAAAATAAAAATAAAAATGAGGCGTGAAGAAATAGCCTTAGTAGGTATTAGTTGACATAACACAATCAAACATCTCTTAAAAAAATTTTTTTTAACGTTTGTTTATTTTTGAGACAGAGAGAGACAGAGCATGAACGGGGGAGGGGCAGAGAGAGAGGGAGACACAGAATCAGAAGCAGGCTCCAGGCTCCGAGCTGTCAGCACAGAGCCTGATGCGGGGCTCAAACTCACAGACTGCAAGATCATGACCTGAGCCAAAGTCGGCCGCTTAACCAACTGAGCCACCCAGACACCCCTAACAACCAAACATATCTTAAGGGTCATTTCTGGATGGCACCAATTCATACCCATCTCTCCCTCCCTCATTCCTTTTATATTTAAGCATGTATTTCACAACCTGGCATTTTACATAAATCCTGCTACATAGCATTTGTTATATGATCCTGTGAATCACATTTATTATATCACCATAAGATTTTACATAGAATAATCTTGTTGATGAATCACGTGGGGTCTCTGTGACTTGTTATGCTATGAGACCACAAACTCTGTGTCGACAAGGAACTGTTTAAGCACTGTATAAATCTGTTAGTTATAATTTGACTTGAAGTCAGGGGACTAGGCAATGTGGCACAAATGTTTTCCATCTAAAAGAATTAAAAATTAAAAATAAATGTGGTACATAAGGGGTTAGATTTCAATTACATGGGAAATTATATGTAAATAATCTTGAATACATGAAATATGACTCTAATTTTTAAATGCAGTTAATTTTTATTGTCCACAATGGAAGTAATTAAGGTAAAATAATAATAATTAGTCTTCTTCCATATTTTAAACAAAATGATTCTAATGCTTGGTTCAGAGTTTTCTGCAACATGGTTTTAAAGTCATGAGCTCATTACGACAGTGCTACTGGAGAGATATAAAATAATAGTGTGTGCTAATACTCTTTTCTCCCAGAGCGTCGAAACATCACAGTGGCACAGTAGCTGCCCCTCTCTCTGCCTCCCAGACTGTGGAGCCTAGATCCAACCTCCCCTTCCTCCAGGTGAATAGGGAGGCATGGGGTCACCCAGCTAGGGTTTATTTTCTCAGCCTGCCTTGCAACCAGAAGTCGCTTGCCAGTGGATCTTGAGAAGCAGTGTGAACAACTTCTAAGTTTCTTGTTCAAAATAGCACACTGTCCATAACCACTCTTTCCTCTTTTCCACAAGCTTGTTTCATCCCTTCCCAAAAGCAATCCCCCAAGTATCTGGGGTCCTTTTTTTAAAAACAGTAGTTTAGCCTGTGGCCTAATAACACACAGCTTACATATAATTGTACCTGCCTCTGTTTCATATCCTTTAGGAGGACTGGCCTATATGTGACTCCCTTAGTAGACCATATATTCCTTGGAAGCAATATGTGTTTCTCACCGTCCTTCCACTCTCTAGACTGAAAGTTCGGCCTGGCATATAGTAATAGCTGAATAAATGTCAACTGAATAGATAAACGGACCAGTACACGGTTTCATCTAGCATGGGTTTAACTAACTATTAAGGTAAATTTAGACTCTTCTCTATGCCTGAATTTATTTCAGAAATTTGAAAGCTTAACCATATTATCTGGGATTCAACTTCAATACGTTTGGAAGGCTTAACTTCAAACTTTATAACAATATACATTTAATTCACTATCGTAGGTCAAATTCACTTTTATTAAGCTATTTTTCGCCTACCACATTGGCCACAGTGGGAAAATCTGATGGCGCTTAAGGTATATTTGATATGGTATTATGTAAAGTAATGCCTACTTTGGGGGATATTCCTTCATGCTTTATTTTTAACATAGAGTCATGGGTTTCAAATGTTGGAGAGACCATGGGCCGACAGGCACTCTCATCCCCTATGGGTAGGAACATGAAGCAGCATCATTTACTTTTTGTGAGTTTCTTCACAAATGTACTCAAAGACAACTGCACGAGGATGCTGAGGGGAGCATTACTGTAACAGCAAAATACTGGAAACAATGCAGACGCCCTTCAATAGAAAAGCGGTTTCTATGAATTGTTTATAACCTCAAAAAGGAATACTCTGCTGAGAGTAAGAACATTGAGGTCGATCAATACATTCTTCTACAGAAATTGCTCTAAAATAGATTATTCAGCGAAAAAGAATAATACAAAAGGACATACTCCTGGATATGTTCTTTTCAAATGGTATATCTAAGGATATATAGTATATGCACAGGCCACTTTGGAGGACTACAGAAAACATTACAACTCTGGGAGGTAGGCTGGACCTGGACAGTATTTTCTGTACTATTTACATTTTACTTTTACTCTATACCACTTTTTTAAATTTGAAAATAAGCATTTTCACCACTTCTTACCAGTTGCAATGGCTAAAATCAAAAAAGCAGACAATAACAAGTGCTAGCCAGGCTGTGGAGAAATTGGAACCCTCATACAGTGGGGACACAAAATTGCGCAAGTACCCGGAAGCTCCTCAAAATGCTAAGCATAGAGTTACCATATGAGTCAGCAATTCCGCTCCTAAGTATATATCCGGGAGAATCAAAACCACGTCCGCACAAAAACATGTACGCAAACACTCATAGCAGCACTAGTCAGAAGAGGCAAAAAGTGGAAACCCAAATGCCCATCAACCGATGAATGGAAAAACAAAACGGGGTCTATTCCTACAATAGTCATAACTTGGCAACAAAAAGCATAAAACCCTGGCACCTGCTACAACATGGATGATCCTGGAAAATATTATGTTAAGTGAAAAAGCCAGACACAGAAAGCCAGATATTATACTGTTCCCATTCATGTAAAATATGCAGAATAGGTCTCCATAGAAACATAAAGAAGTTGAAAATGTTCAGAAACTAGATTATGGTATTAGTTGCATAATACTGTGAATACACTAAAAACTCCTGAACTTTATATAGTTTAAATGGGTGAATTTTATGTTATATGCAACATATCTCAATAAAGCTGTTAAAAATTGTTTTTAAAGTACTATCACATACATTATCTCATTCAATCGTTATATTTGTCCGGAGGAAAAACGGCTGTGAAGAGCAGATAACATATGACAAAACACAGAAGAGAAAAACAGCGATTACTTTAAAATCAAAGAATGTCTATAGTCATGAAGAGTGGGCATTTCCTGCTCAGAAATATTTCTATAGTACAAGAAAAAATTTACTAGGGGTTTGCCTCCCACAGCCCATCTGCCTATTTAGTGATTCATTCATTAAAGACTCTCACAATTACCCGGAAAATATTTGTGATGCACTCACTGAATCTCTAGGTGTTCCCTGTACATTCACAATCTAAGAGCTTTTGGGGTACAAAATGTTCAATCCATCATTCTTTCAACTTACACACTACTAATTGACTAAAAGGAAAGGGATTTTAGAACTTCGGTTAGTCCAGATTTTTAGAACCATTCAGAAAGAAGAAAATTCTATTTTTTGCAGATGATAACAACATTGATGCCCGGGATGATTCAAGGAATGTAGAACAACCTAAGAATTTGCGGCTGGTGCTAGAAAATCAATAGCAAAATCTTATATAGCACATCCTCCATAATAGTCATTGTTCTAGAAAGTTACATATACTAATTTATCTAAATGCCATAGCAACCCATTTCTTTTTTTTTAATTATTATAATCTTCCAAAAAAAGTTTTTTTAAATATATGAAATTTATTTTCAAATTGGTTTCCATACAACACCCAGTGCTCATCCCAAAAGGTGCCCTCCTCAATACCCATCACCCACCCTCTCCTCCCTCCCACCCCCCATCAACCCTCAGTTTGTTCTCAGTTTTTAACAGTCTCTTATGCTTTGGCTCTCTCCCACTCTAACCTCTTTTTTTTTTTTCCTTCCCCTCCCCCATGGGTTTCTGTTAAGTTTCTCAGGATCCACATAAGAGTGAAACCATATGGTATCTGTCTTTTTCTGTATGGCTTATTTCACTTAGCATCACACTCTCCAGTTCCATCCACGTTGCTACAAAAGGCCATATTTCATTTTTTCTCATTGTCACGTAGTATTCCATGGTGTATATAAACCACAATTTCTTTATCCATTCATCAGTTGATGGACATTTAGGCTCTTTCCATAATTTGGCTATTGTTGAGAGTGCTGCTATAAACATTGGGGTACAAGTGCCCCTATGCATCAGTACTCCTGTATCCCTTGGATAAATTCCTAGCAGTGTTATTCATAGCAACCCATTTCTAACTGTAGTTTACAAATGAGAATGTGAGGCTCTGAGTAGCTTGTCCAGTGTCTCACAGCTAACAGGTGGCAGAGACTGGATTGGTACCGAACACCGATTCTGGAATCCCTGCCCTTGGTCTATTCTACCCGCTCCTTATTGAAATCCCAGTTTGACGTGGAAAAGAGACAATGTATTATTTTTTCTCTAATAATATTTTTAATGAAAATAAAGCTTAAAATCAAATGCATATAGTCACCCTGATTTTACCTTCCATCTACCTTCGTCTTCCTCAATCGGATTCACTCATATTGCATATAGCACTTCACTTTCAACCACCATAGCAAATGTAATCACGGCCATGTTATCTGTGAGCTAGAAGGCTTGAATAAGTATCTGTGCTCTGTATTTTGATGGAAAATAAATTTGAAATATTAAAAAGTATACTTCTGAGGTTAAAGTACATAGGGTATGTTATAAAAACACAAAAATTATTGAAATCCCTTCTAGTTTTTACAGGAACAGTTTTAAATAATCATCCTCTTTATGCACTATGTCTAAAAATGATTGACTCCTCACAATTCTGCAGAGACGAAGGTAGACTTAAATAGACAAAATATTGAGATATTGGGGCTGCATATTTCTTTAAAAAAGGAGAGAGAATGGAACTCCTTGTTCCTTTTTCATTAAGATGAGATATTTGTCCATGAATTGCAAAATGTCTTCTTGGAGTAACATAGAGCTAGTCAATAGCCCAGTGGTAACAAAAGTAATTTATCTGCTTATATTTTAAGGTCCGAAGGTTTGGTTAACTTTAGCACTTGCACTGTTTGAAAAAGAAAGCATAGGCAGGTAGCATTCACATAGTAACTTGTCCATAGGTACCCTAATGCGGTATGTCTTAAAAGAAGCAAAATATAGAGATAAAATGTCTAAAAAACAATGAAAAGCCTAAATCAAGAAATAGGAGTCACTGGTTGAGAATCATTTATTTGGTGAGTTTCAGAAATTGCTAACTGTGAGCCCAGAGAATCCAGAGGAAAATATATTGCCTTCATTTTAATGATCCATAGAGTTGGTTCCAAATGTTCAACCTAAAGAAATAGAAAGCTATTTTCTTTGATAGTCATCTTGGTATATGCAATCCTTACAAATGTATAAAGGTGAAAAAGTGTGGTTTGACAGTTTTCTATAGGGAATATACCTCTTAAAGCTATAAAGACACTGGCGGCACTCAGGTAACACTAGAGACAAAAACGTAACTTACTACGCTTCCTTTAAGATCAACTGGAGAATTAATGACTCTCCTTGCACAGCATTGGTGGCATTATAAAATGATGTGACCACTATGTAAAACATGGAATTTCCTCAAAAAATTAAGAACATAACCATCATATGATCTAGCAATCCCATTGCTGCCTATATTCCCAGAAGCACTGAAATCAGCACGTCGCTGAGGTAGCAGCACACTCTTGTTTATTGCAGCGTCATTCACAACAGCCAAGAGGTGGAAGCAACTTACGTGAACACAGCCAAATGAATAGTGCATCAATGTACACTCAGATATCCTCCTATCTCCCTTCTGTGTGCCCAATCAGCCCGAGAGGTCTGAAGGAAGGAAATCAGGACTTGCATTTCTTCATATCTGTAGTACCCAACACAGTCATTCACACGTTCGTTCAAAACTATTGGTTGAATCCTTCTATATCCTCGGTCCCATTTAGGTATAACAACCATCATTGTACAAAACACGCTTCTTCACCAAATGAATGCGTGGTGAACTTGATTATAATGATTCTGTTAAACTGGATTCAACACATTATAATAAAAGCTCAAATGGCACTTATTATATGGCCTAAACTGTTCTCAGCATCATTATAAGTTGCAAGAGAAAAAACTGAGGCACAGAGAAGTTAAGCCAGTTACCCAAGATTACACAGTTAAGGACTGGCGAGGCCAAGACATGAACATCAGCAGGCTCGTTCCAGAGTCTGCGCTCGTGACTACTCTACTGTGTTTGTTCCACAGGAATACTCTGCTAAGCTTAAGGGAAAATGATATTAATAATACCCTGCACTTATCCTGTATGAGCTCAGGGGTTAGCAGGGAAGAGAGAGTTATAATCTGAAATGGTAAGTGCTGTAACACAGAAATAGCCAGAGAAGCACAGAGGAGGATTCAATTAATTTTATTTTAAAATACGCGGCTTCATGATGAGAAACATTTAAGGTCAGCCTTGGAGGAGAGGGAGAAACATAAAGGAGCCAGGAGGAAAGAGAGGAAGGAGAGAAGAAGAAGTAGGAAGAGACAGGGGAGAAGAGAAGGAAATGGTGATGAGACTGGAAGGATTGCCACCAGGGATAGAAGAAGAATGGAAAATCAGCATCGTTGGTGACGGCTGGGGAGCAGCCGTGAGCACCAGACCCACGTCTCAGGCCCCAGTCAGAGGTGGAGCAATTTTCTCCCTAGTAGGAGCCCGGCTGCCAGTGGCAAGAGCCCTACCGCTGCCTCCATCAGCCCTGAGGAAGCCACAGGTGGTCATGGGGAGTAGAAATGGCACAAAGCCTGCTGCTGAGGCATCGGTGGTCCTTGGGCCACACTCGCCCACCTGAAGAATGCAACATCTGCCCTGAAATTCCTTAAATAAAAGCCTAGGGTTTAAGGGGAAGAGGTCGAAATGCCAAACAAATGAATAAAGAGAAATTTTCAGAGTGAACCACATTCTGAATAATTGGCCATGAGATTCAAAGAAGTGTCAACCCAGACACAGACATGCATGCCAGAAACAAGCTCTTGAAATAGTCTTAGTTTAAACATAAAGAGAGAGAGGGAGAGAGAAGGACAAAATACTTACCAAAAAAAAAAAAAAAAAACAAAAAAACAAAAAAAAACGAAGGAAGCTCCAAGAAAATGTGGAAAATGTTTGTGGAGAATAACAAGAGAGGCTCAAGACAGAGGTGGAGGCCAAGGTGAGAGCCATTTTTTCAGCTACAGATTCCACAGTGGACTAAGGACCTGGCAAGCAGCTCGAATACCAGTCCATTCATAAGTAGCAGAAAAAGGCAAAGATCTTCAGAGAACCTTGGTTGCAACATGCATAGGAGACAGAAGGATTCTTGCGATAATATAGCCATAAATCTCAACTGATCAGTTAATCCTCAGTGACAAAACCGTGTGCGGTCCTGATCTTAAGGAGGTCAGTGCTTTTCACACAGTAGATTCTCACTAAACATTTGTGGATGGAGAATGGACAAAAATGGATGGAAGGAGGGATGAAGGGAAACAGGGAGAAAGGGAGGGAAGAGACAGCAATGAGGACCATACAGGAGATGATCGCGGGTAGATTGCTAAGAGATAAAACTAAAAGGTAAGAAGGAAAAAACTTCTGCTGAAGAAGTTGAAGTATGATGCCTATGTATTAGGAAAGAAGTTCAAAATCAACTCAGAGTTTGAACAACAAGGTGAATAAAACAATTTAATCAATGGCATGGCCTTATTTTGGAAATGGGATCAAAGAGGTTTGGAGTTACATCCCATAGGAACTTCTTGTCACTTGAGAGTAGATGGCCTTGAAATGTATTACACACAACATGCTAAAGACTTTTACATTCCTGACAACCACTGTTTTTTCACTTTGTTTGATAATATGCAGTCAAAACTGGACTTGGCATTCCCTCATGTTCATGAGAAGGAAGGAAGGAAGGAAGGAAGGAAGGAAGGAAGGAAGGAAGGAAGGAAGGAAGACAAGCTATACTGAACATAAACAGAAGATATCTGGTGTTAGTAAAATTCTAGAAAGAAAGCCATGCTGGGGCTCCTGGGTGGCTCAGTGGGTTGAGCGTCCGACTTCAGCTCAGGTCATGATCTCACCGTTTGCGAGTTCGAGCCCCACATCGGGTTCTGTGCTGATAGCTCAGAGCCTGGAACCTGCTTCAGATTCTGTGTCTCCCTCTCTCTCTGCCCCTCCCCTGCTCACGCTCTTTCTCTCTCTCTCTCTCTCTCTCTCTCTCTCTCTCTCTCTCAAAAATAAACATTAAAAATTAAAAAAAAAAAAAAAAAGAAAAAGAAAGCCATGCCATGGTTTTAGACCTTTATCTTCAGTATCTGGAATGATAAATAAAATCTGATTGGCTTCAGCTCAGGACTACAAAATATAACATCAACACCCACTACGTTAGATAACACCTACATGCCAGGGACTTTGCTACGTTGCTTTTCATGCCTTCGCTCATTTCGCCCTCACGGCAATTCTGTGAGGTAGGTACTAGTATTACTGTCCTTGTTTTAAAAGTTAGATATCTAACAATTACCAAGATTACCAAGCAGAAAGATTAAGAAAGCTGACCCTGAGTTACCTCGCTCAAGCCAAAATGGTCCCTCATCTTATGAATAAGATAAAGTATAAAATATTAGAAGACACTCAGGATGGAGAAAGCTCTACCAATAGCTCACATTCCATGATGTGAAACATGGCAGCAAGCATCCTGCTGCCTTCAGTCACTAGGCAACACCTGCTGAGCGCTGAAAGCAGCCCAATATCCCAAGCGAACAGAAGCAGGAATGGAGGTAAACAAGGTCTCAACATTGTCCCAGTACCTCCTTTAGTGGACATATCACCACCACCAACTCCCAAGTCAATATAAAGCTAATCAGTCATTTCATCTTAACCAACTTCAATTCAGACTCAAGCCCACTATGACCACAGACACTGAATTTCAGTTTTATGCTCATTAGAAATAATTTTATAGGGGCGCCTGGGTGGCGCAGTCGGTTAAGCATCCGACTTCAGCCAGGTCACGATCTCGCGGTCCGTGAGTTCGAGCCCCGCGTCGGGCTCTGGGCTGATGGCTCAGAGCCTGGAGCCTGTTTCCGATTCTGTGTCTCCCTCTCTCTCTGCCCCTCCCCCGTTCATGCTCTGTCTCTCTCTGTCCCAAAAATAAATAAACGTTGAAAAAAAAAATTAAAAAAAAAAAAAAAAAGCTGCTTCACATGTAAAAGCTCCCCTCTTTGGGGGCGCCTGGGTGGCGCAGTCGGTTAAGCGTCCGACTTCAGCCAGGTCACGATCTCGCGGTCCGTGAGTTCGAGCCCCGCGTGGGGCTCTGGGCTGATGGCTCAGAGCCTGGAGCCTGTTTCCGATTCTGTGTCTCCCTCTCTCTCTGCCCCTCCCCCGTTCATGCTCTGTGTCTCTCTGTCCCAAAAATAAATAAATGTTGAAACAGTAAAAAAAAAAAAAAAAAAGAAATAATTTTATAAATGAGGCATACATAAAATCAAACTGATCCATAAGAGACAAAAGCCTTCCAACTATAAGTTCTCATGGACTCATTGTAACTTATGATATTGCTTTTCTGGAATATGTGAAACTGGAAGGATGTCACTTAGAAACCGTTTGAGAAATGTTATATTCAAAACTGTTGATTCTCACATCCATTATGAAGGCTTCTATCAAAAACCCAGACAATACTGTAGTGCCTGGGTGGCTCAGTCGGTTAAGCGTCCGCCTTCGGCTCAGGTCATGATCTTGTGGTTCACGGGTTCGAGCCCCGCTGTGCTGACAGCTCAGAGCCTGGAGCCTATTTCAGATTCTGTGTCTCCCTATCTCCCTGCCCCTCCCCTGCTCGCTCGCTCGTTCTCTCTCTCTCTCTCAAAAATAAATAAACATTAAAAAATTAAAAATTAGGGGCACCTGGGTGGCTCAGTTTTTTGGGTATCTGACTTCGGCTCAGATTATGATCTCACAGCTCGTGAGTTCGAGCCCCGCGTCAGGCTCTGTGCTGACAGCTCAGAGCCTGGAGCCTGCTTAAGATTCTGTTTCCCCCTCTCTCTCTCTACCCCACCTCCACTCATGCTCTGTCTCTCTCTGTCCCAAAAATAAATAAACATTTAAAAAAATGTTTTTTAATTAGAAAAACAGAAAATATCAAGTGTTGGCCAGTTGGTAAAGAAATCAAAATCCTAAGTGACTGTCGGTGGGATTGTAAGATGGTACAACCACTATGGAAGACAGTACGGAGATTCCTCCAAAACTTAAAAATAAAATTACCATGGGAACCAGTAATTCCATTTCTGTGTGTGTATCCAAAGGACTTTAAAGCAATGCCTCAAAGAGGTATTTGCACCACCACGTGCATAACAGCATTATTCACCCTAGCCAAGAGGTGGAAGCCACCCAAATATCCATCAACAGGTGACTGGATAAACTGGCGTGACATACACACATAATGGAATATTACGTGGCCTTAACATGAAGGAAATCCTGTCACATGCCGCCCCGAAAGGCATTATGCCAAATGAAATAAGCTAATCACAAAATGACAGCTCCCATATGATTCCACTTATACAACATATCCAAAGTAGTCAAATCCATAAAAAAGAAAGTAGAATGCTGCTTGCCAGGCACTGAATGGAGAGGGGAAATGGTAAGCTGTTTCATGAGTTTCAGTTTTGTGAGATGAAAAGTTCCAGGGATGTGTTGCACAACAACGTGCATGTACTTAAAAATAGTGAACCGTATGCTTCAAAATGGCTAAGACAGCAAAGGCACGCACACACATCACCGTAAGGTAAAGCTTCCGTACTGTTTGGGGTTGTGTTTTGTTTTGTTTTGTTTTGTTTTGTTTTGTAACATTGTCTTAGAGATTTTAAGGAATACATCTAAACTATGAATTGCTGGAGGTCAAGGAGGAATAAAAAAGGAAAAAAATATTTTTAAAAATTGAATGACTGTCCATAGAAGAGAAAACAAATCTGTTTTGTGTTTATTAGGAAGCCAAAGCCAGACAGAAGAGTCAAGGAGTTGGGTTAAGGTTTATTCAGTAAAAGGCTTTCGGAAAACCAGACCTGGCCAACAGAATGGGTTTTAAGTTAGTAAGCTCCTGGTCACAGATTCATTCAAGCAAAGGAAGACCTGTATCTATCAGCATTTGTTATATGGGATTTTTCCCTGACCGGAAAGTTTTCGTCCATTAACTCTAAGATCTTTCTAGTCCAAATCCCATGATTCTATGTCAAAAGAATTCAAGTAAACAGAGACAGTGGTAACCTTTGATCATCCAGGAAAATCATTCACAAACCAAACCAAAAAGATTGACAGTTTTCGTTACATAAAAAATCTTCTCCATATCCACACCAAAACAAACCAAACAAAAACTATTACCGCAAACAAGATTAAAAAGCCAGCAATGAAATACAAAATAAAATTTGCATTCATTTAACACAAATGGCCTGGTAACCTCATTGCACAACAGTTTTACAAATCACCAATGATAACAAAAAAATTAAATCCACAATTTTTAAAAAGACTCAAAAAACACTGACAGGAAATCACAAAAGAAGAACGCCTATAGCCAATAAATAAACGTTCATATTTGCAACCATTTCCTTCTAACGCAATGGTATGCAGATATTGGGGCACCTGTGTGGCTCAGTCGGCTAAGCGTCCAACTCTTGATTTAGGCTCAGGTCATGATCTCACGGTTGTGGAATAGAGCCCCACATTGGGCTCCACTCTGAGCGTGGAAACTAATTAAGATTTTCTCTCTCCCTTTTTCTCAGCCCTTCCCCCACTCATGCATGCTCTCGCTCTCTCTCTCAAAATAAATAAACATTTTTTAAAAAAATAGTACGCAGATATTAAAATAAGATAGTTCTTTCTTTACTGATACGTAATAATCTACGAGATATGTTGAGAAGTGAAAAAAGCAAGGAGCCAAACAAGATGTATAGCATGCTTCTGTTTGTGAAAGAAAATAAGCACACGTGTGTGCACACATGCATGCACACGCGTAGACACACACATGTCTGTTCACCTGCATCCTTGCATGTATATGAATAATTATTTTAGGAAGACCACTAGAAAAAATGGTAACATCCAGTGGTTGCCTTCTAAGAGTTACTGATGGATGTCTGGGAAGCAGGTATTGGAGGTACATATAATTTTCACTGTATAATATTTTGTTTCTTTAACATTTTGAACCATGTATACTTATTCAAGGCATAAATAAATAAATAAATTTTTGTTAATTTTCGTACCTCTTGCAAATCAAAAACATGCACATTGAACTGAGAATTTTTTTCTTTTATTCTGTCTTTTTAATAAAAATAGTAGGAAGAATAATAACCCAGAGGCATCCAGTATCCAGGCAAATAGGCACTCTCGTCCACTGCTAGCACTCATGTAACTTGAGACAATCCTTCTGGAGGACAACTGGCAAGATAAATGAAGGACTTAAAGTGTGTACACCCTTGGGGCGCCTGGATGGCATCTGACTTTGGCTCAGGTCATGATCTTGCTGTTTGTGGGTTCGAGTCCTGCATCAGGCTCTGTGCTGACAGCTCAGAGCCTGAAGCCTGCCTCAGGTTCTGTGTCTCCCTCTCTCTCTGCCCCTCCCTCTCTCTCTGCCCCTTCCCCACTCATGCGCTCTCTCTCTCTCTCTCTCTCTCTCTCTCAAAAAATGAATAAACATTAAAAAAAATTTTTTTAATGTGCATATCCTCTGCCTTGGCCTCAATCATTCAGATCCTAGGAATTTGTCTTTAGGAAATAACCAAACACATGTCTGAAACTAAGGTGGCATGACATTTATTACAGATTTAGAAACAACATAAATGCCTTTTAATAAGAAATTTAACTTTGTAAATCATGTACTTCTACATACAGTAGAGCTTTATGCAGCCAAAAAATTATG
Organism: Leopardus geoffroyi; assembly: GCF_018350155.1. Lineage (NCBI taxonomy): Eukaryota > Metazoa > Chordata > Mammalia > Carnivora > Felidae > Leopardus > Leopardus geoffroyi. The sequence continues at coordinate 136,799,959 of NC_059332.1, read as the reverse complement.
GTGGAGAAGAATAATGGGACAAGACAAAGTACAAAACTCCAAAATAATATGTGCAAATGAACTATCATTTTATTTTGTAAAAGTTTATATGAACACGAAAATTCAGAAAATGCAGGTAACTAAGTTCTCTTCCCCAGCTCTACTGAGATGTAATTGACATCTAACATTGTGTAAGTTGAAAGTGTACAATGGGATGATTTCATACAGGTATACGTAGCTAAGTTTTAATTGTTTCCTTTAACAGGTATTGTTGAATGGTGGGGGGATGGGAAGTTTTTCTCTTGCTTTCCCCATGTTCTTGCACTTCTCTGCATTAAATGCAGTACAATTGTTAGGAGGATGGGCTTAGAAGTCAGGCTGCTGGGATTCAAAAGCCTATGCTGCTACTTGCTACTTTGTGCAAGTTACACAACCCTTCTGTGCCTCCATTACTATGCTTCACTTTCCCATCTATGAAATGGGGTAATAATACTTACTACCTCAAAGGGCTCCTGTGAGTTCAAGGGGTTAATAGAAGCATACCGCTTAGGAGAGTACCTAGAATATAGCATCTACTCGTGTTGCTGTTTCTTTTAGAATTAGGTGGGAAATCTTTCAAAAACTCACGTTTATGATCTAGGATAACTTCAACTTTTATTTTATATCATGTTGCTAAGAATAAAAAAATGCGTAAGTTTTAGAGAACAATGAATGAAAAAATATATTTATAATAGAGGAATCTTGCAGTGGAATGACTGCTATTAATTTGGCCTTTCAAATTAAAGAGGTTTAAAGAGCCTTTATATTATTCACGCCCTTAAACAAAATCAAACAAACAAGCTGAGATGAGGCTTCTGCAATGGGATCTCCTAAGAGAGAACCTTCTCATTTGGACACCCAATCACAGATTCACAAGCAAGGTATGTTTTTCTATTTAACTGGTGGGAGAGCAGCCTCAAAAAACAAAAACAAAAAAGAAATGTTCTAGGGATGTTCTATAAGTGAAAAGAAACAAGAAAAAACTTTTACCAACCTGTGGGAGACCGTGATCGGGACAATCCTACTTAAATGAGAAATCTGTTGCTAGGATTCCAATGTCTCAAAAATCTGCAGGACAACAGGGGACTGATGAAGTAGGCTTGGCAAAAAGAATTCACAGCCCATGAGGATCACGACAATACATTATGCAAAGAAACCCAGTTCAGGACCATGAAAAAACCTGCAGATGTTTTATTAGCTATCATCTATCCCCCAAATAACACAATCATGAAAGACAAGGCTTCTGTCTGGTGAAGGAATGGCCAAAGTATATAATTTGCTCACGGCCTGCTTTTTAAATGTTTTATTTTAGTCAAGGTTTAAATGGTCCAATGGCCCATTAGAACCCGGAATTCATTTCGGTTTACACTTTCTTTGTTTCTTTTAGGCTTGGCTTTGCCTCTGTATAGAAAGCAGCAAGCTGCCCAAAAGTGCAACAACCATTCTTGAACCTTCTGGCTCAGGTTGTAAGGCCCCCACCCCAGGGGATCAGGAGTGATGAACTGGGTCAGGTGCCAGGAAGCAGCAAGCTGCAGTTCCTTTGAAGTTTTCCTAAATTAACCTTGTTATAGCAGCTGAGGTGGTCACAACTTGGCATTTGAAGGCATTGGGACCGTCTCCAAAGACAGCTCAAGGGGAAATGCCCTACGGTGACCCTTGGAATCTTAGCTGCCACTCTGGTCTTGGCAAATCATGAAGATGGAATTAACACTGGATTATGCCTACTTCTTTTTCTGCATCTCCCTTATACATAATAACCCCTCACAACCCCGTGCAAGCAGTCAGGCTTCTTACATGGCCAGCTGGCTGTCCAAGGAAGGCCAGGGAAATGCTTCATTATTTCAACACAAGTTTGTCTTTCCTAAAGTATCCCTATGCTCCAAAATAACTTCTCAGCTCTACAGCCATTTAAAATTCCCATTCCTGCACTGATAGGAGCTGGTGTGCTACGAGCAAAACAATCTGATTCAAAAGCTTCATGCTAAGTTGGAAATTAAGTAAACGGGCTCTGTTTTAAAATGGGAGGGATAACCCAATTATCCCAAATGAATATATAATAAACAGAATGTGTAGAAGAAAATAATTATGTAAGGGGGAGGCATCCAGCAGAGGACAGAGGTATCCTTGTGACTCCAAGAAAACCAGGATGAACATGCCATCACTTGGTGGAGACAGCTACACATGACCTGAGCATTCTAGAATATAATATGAAGAAGAGAGAAATCCTAACACATGGGAGAGCAAAACTTATCATGTCATTGTTTTGGGTTTTTTTTCACCTACTCAGTTCCTGTTGTCTTAATTAATTTAGCATGGAATGGACAGTGGTTAAGGGAAAAGATTCAGAACCCAGTGAAGAGGGTCTCAAATTCCCATTCTACCACTTCCTAAATGCAAGGTCTTTGAACTATAAAATGGGGATAATGTGAGCCTCATTAAACAATTATTAGAATTAAATCTAACTATGTGAAGTGTGCCTGACTCATGAATGTGCCTAAGATGTGGGAGATGATGATGATGAGGACGATGACAGTGACGATGACAATAATTAACAGTTATAGGGCACCTGCTATGTGTAGTCCCAGGTGCTGGAAACGGCATATATTTCTCATCACAGGTAACATAAAATTAAGCAGAAGAGACAGACATGCACTGAGTATTTATACTATGTGATGGTGCCATACATTTGATTTGGGTTCAAGGTGCAGGATAATGTGATGGCCAATGACATGGGTTCTTGAGTTGGACTGCCTGGTCCAAGTCTTGGCTCCACTCCTTGAAAACCATGTTATTTGGAACAAGTCACTTAGTCCCTTAATGCCTCAGTTTCCTCAACTATAAAACGGGGATGTAAGAGAACTTATCTCATCGGGTTGTTACGAAGACTGAAAGAATCAGTACATGCAAAGTACCTAGAACAGTGCACAGGCTATGGCAAGGGCTCCACACCTGAATGTTACTTGTTATATACATCCCATATAATCACATATACACAGACAAAATCAAGGAAACCCTATATGAAAATCCTGAAAGTAAAAATTATTTTTAATTTTTATCAAAGAAATAACCATGGTTTCTTACTCATAACCAGAATGACTTCAATTAGCAAATACAAGCAAGTTCTTAGTGCTTTGGAATTATATTGTCAAGACCTTGAAATCTTGATCCTATTCCAACAGAAAAAAATCATACACAATCTGTGACAACAACATATCAATTCCTTTTTTAATTTAATGACTCATACTTTTTTTACAATATAAATTAACTGCCCTGATAAGGCTACTACCCTATGAACTTGAGCTGGCTATTTATGGAAGCAATTTTATAATTGAAATAAAAATGTAAGCCTGGAAGAAAAGAAGCATCGCTTTATAAAATCTTACTTAAAAAGTTACTTATTATACCTTGAAGACACTTACATTTTCAGATTTTATCTTTCTTAAAAAAAGAAAACTGTGAAGAGACTTTCAGAGTAAACTGCAGCAGTGAATAACGGGGATGGAATATGTAAGGTGGAGAGGGCAGTTCTGAGCATCTTCTGTCCCTTCCGTTCCACATACCCGGTTTGTTTCTTACCTTCCATTCACAGTGGGCCCATTTAATTATGACATGCAATTTCTTTTTCTGATCAGTGGGAAACAGAATTTCCTGCCAATGTAGGTACCTGCTGCAGTCTATCAAGACATAACCAGAGATTTAACCTCTATCTGGTTCTTGCAACTGCATAATGAAAGTGGCGATGTAGACACCTTCTTTTGTCTCCCTAATGAGGGAAGGAGGAGGATTATGAAGGTTAGTAGAACTCAAAGGCCCTGCAACTTAATCTCACTGTGATTCCCTGGCTATTATTCCATGAGGTCAGGATGAAATGTAATCAGTATTCCATTACAGGCAAGCCATGGCCGAGCCATGGGATTGGTGTAAACTCTTAGAGAATTTTATAGAAGTCGTGTACAAAAACTCATGCGGGGCGGGTTGGGGGAAGCTCCTGGGTGGCTCAGTCAGTTGCGTGTCCACCTCTTAATTTCAGCTCAGGTCATGATCTCATTGTTCGTGGGTTGGAGCCCCACGTCAGACTCCATGCTAACTGTGTGGAGCCTGCTTGGGATTGTCTCTCTCCCTCTCTCTCTGCCCCTCTCCTGCTCACACAAACTCTCTCGAAATTAAAAATTTAAAAAAAAAAAAAAACTTATGTGGGGAGAAAGCATTGGCAAGAAGTCCCAGAGACCAGTGATGTCTCAAACCTCTTCCCATGTGGCTTCCCTGTGCGAGGCCTCCCCGTGGACCCTACAAGCAGCTGTTCCATTGTCCACACTGCTCTAGGTGCCTGGCCAGCCAAGCCCAATCCTTCTAAGGGCTTAAATTGTAAAACCTTTTTTCAAAAACCACATATGCACCCACGTTTCTGCCTGCTAACCAATTGCTTAGGAGCAGAGGAAAAAGGCACAAGGAACAAGTGTGCCCCTCACCCTTGGGTGACTCAGCAGGTGACTTTCTGGAGAAAAGAGGCAAGTAAAATGTCTTTTATGATGCTTTTTATACAAAGATTCTTCTCACTGCAGTTTGGCTAGACAGAGAAAATTGAATCTATTTCATTTCATGACCTATTAAAAATTGTGTGAGCATGGTCTCAGAGATAAAAGGACAAATCAGGATGAGCGTCTCACCAGGGAACACTTGTAGGGATGCCTGCAGCGCTATGCTTTATGCTTTTGACCATCACATCATCACATGTCCGTGAAACACAGGTAACCTAGTTCCTCTGGGTGATGCCAAGTCATTCAATATGAGATATTGCTGGGGCGCCTGGGTGGCGCAGTCGGTTAGGCGTCCGACTTCAGCCAGGTCACGATCTCGCGGTCCGTGAGTTCGAGCCCCGCGTCGGGCTCTGGGCTGATGGCTCAGAGCCTGGAGCCTGTTTCCGATTCTGTGTCTCCCTCTCTCTCTGCCCCTCCCCCGTTCATGCTCTGTCTCTCTCTGTCCCAAAAATAAATAAACGTTGAAAAAAAAAATTAAAAAAAAAAAATATGAGATATTGCTTCCTCGAACCTACTGGACCTGAGAGAACTCCAAACTGGAAAAGATTAATTGTGAAGAAGACACATATTTGTTTGTTAATGACTCATGCAGCAAGGCCAAAGCTAGATCAAAAAAAAAAAAAAAAAAAAAAAGGAGGGAACTTCCAAAAAGAAAGTAGTGGCAAAGTCAAACGAGACAGGTGAGACCCAGGTGTCTGTTGGCCATGGGACTTGAACAAGCAAAACCTGAGCCCCTCTGAGAAGGAGCAGCACTTAAAGATAGGTCAGTGGTAGAAAATGGAAGGCTGGCCCAGACCAAAAGAAGAAGGTTAGAGACAGCAGGACCTAGGAATGGGCCAGACCCAGGCAACAAGGCCAGGTTGGGAGTTCCCATCAAGAATCATGGGTACACAGAGTTTGAGATGAGGCAGGGGGAAGTACGCAGGATGCAGGGTAGAGCCAGAAGATGGTCACATCAGGGTTTTAAAGGCCGCAGGAAGGGAAGCCCCAGTGAGTGCACTAGGGACCCAGATGCCTGGCTCTGGCCTTAGGAAAAAGAAGAAGGGCAAGACAGGAGCCTCAGAAATTCTCAGATTGGTGTGTATAAAAACTGGACCTAGGAACGAGGCGGAGGCTTACAGCAGACACCAAGAAGGAATTAGCTACCGGGTCTAAGGTATAATTCAGAGCAAGGATAGCAACAAGATGCGTGTGATGCTGAGTCACAGAAGGAATGACCCCAAACTCTCTTAATTCCCCTTTGACACTTTCAACCTTGACACCGATGACTCTGAACCTTGGACAAGTTACTTAACCTCTCTGATCCTCGGTTTCCCCATCTATAAATAGGTAATAGAACCTATCCCATAGACCTGGGGAGAAGTTTAAAGAAGACAATGTGGGCAAACCGTATCAGCATGGCATCTAGCACATGGCAGATCAAACATTCTTACTTTCCTCGACACTACTAGTCTTTTCACTTTATTCCCACTAAACTCTAAGTTTCTTAAAGATAAGTCCAAGCCTTATTCATTCCCGTGCGTATCTTGCCTAGTTCTGCCCCAATGCCAGGGACACATAGGCCCATATCTTCCATGGTTATCCAAGCGGCAGCAAATGGACAGTGAAAGGATGGTACAGTGGTCGTGGAATATAAAAGTGATTGTCTATCCTGGAAGGCCTAGCCTCGCCTTACTCACTGGAAATCAAACAAATACACGCTTACGTCTACATGCCTTTTTAGCATCGCCTTTCTGGAAAAGTCCTGTATTTTAGTACTGGGTGTATACGTCTCAAACTACATCTATGTCCATAAAAAGCCAGAACTCCAGAGTGGGGAGGCACTTTTTCTGTCTTTCTCTATGGGGTTTTCAAGGCAGGATCACACTGCCCCAGAGCACCAGCAGCCATTTCTTGGGGGCCGGTAGGGGAGTAAGGGAGGTGCTTCTGGGATGAGGGATAAGTTTTTTATCTTGATTACAGAGATGCTTTTTTAAGTATAAATATATATGTCAAAACTTACCAAATTGTACAATTTCAATATGCACGGTTTACTGTGTGTCAATGACACCTCAATAAAGCTGTTTTAAAAATTTAAAGGTTGGAAGTCATCGAAAAGTCCAGATATTATAAATTAGTTTTGAAAATTATTCAGGGCTTTGGATCAAGTCAACACATCAAACAACTACTCAGTGTTTTCTGCTGATGAAAATTTTTCTGGTAAATAAATTTAAAGATTTCTCAGTATTCAGTTGAACTTTCTATTTATAGACTGTCAGATGAGATTTTTTTAAATCATAATAAACAATAATAGTAGCTGGAATTAAATCACTCACTATTGTCTGGAATGACCTATACATTTTAATGTGTTGTGCTATTTAGTCCTCAGTACAAACCTATGAGGGAAACAGAACATCATCCTGATTTACAGAGAAGAGCCCTTAGAACTAAGATCACAAACCAAGTAAGATGTAAAACTGGCATTTCGAACCAGCAATCCGAGTCCAGAACTTATGCTTTTCGTCACAAAGCTATGCTGCCTCCTGATTTGACCTTGAGGGAAATCCTTCTTCCACCGAAGACTGCTAATCAAGGGACTCTGTCTTCCCCTGTCCTAAGTCCTATTTTTTTCTGAGTTTGATTCGTCAACTTTCAGAAAAGAAAATATTTCACAGTCAAGTTGGATGTAGTTCAGAAAGGAAAAATTCATTTAAAAATCAACTACTGTAATTCATCATATTCCTCATATTAACAGAGTACAGGACAATATTCATATGATCTCTCAATAGATACAGAAAAAACATTTGATAAAATTTATTTTAATTAATAACATATTAATATTATAACAATAAATTAATTTGTTAATTAAATTTTATATTAACTAATGACCTTAAAATTAACTGTTATCCAACTGGTTAACTACTTTAACCTGATTTTTTTTTAAGTATCTACAAACACCTGTAGATAAACATCATTCTTTTAAATTTTTTTTTTTTCAACGTTTATTTATTTTTGGGACAGAGAGAGACAGAGCATGAACGGGGGAGGGGCAGAGAGCGAGAGAGACACAGAATCGGAAACAGGCTCCAGGCTCTGAGCCATCAGCCCAGAGCCCGACGCGGGGCTCGAACTCACGGACCGCGAGATCGTGACCTGGCCGAAGTCGGACGCCCAACCGACTGCGCCACCCAGGCGCCCCGATCATTCTTAATGATAAAATGTTAAAAGCTGTCCCTCTGAGATCAGAAATGAAAAAAGAATGCCCACCATCACCTTCTATTCACATTACTTTTAAAGGTCATAGTCTGTGCAATAAGGCAAGAAAAAAAGACTAAAGTTATAATGTCAGTAAAAAGAAAGTAAAACATCACTAGTCATACATGCTATGATTGAACACTTGGAAAATTCAGAAGAATCTATGGACAAAATTATTATAATTAATAAGCTAAATTAGCAAATTTGCTGGACAAAAGGACAATATGCAAAAATCTATTGTATTTCTATGTAACATCAACAGAAATTAAAATATTTTTTAAAATATCTTTGACAATAACAAAGGTATCAACTCTCTAGGAACAATTGGAACAAAAGATTTGTAAGTCTTCTACCCAGAAAATTATTCAAATTGTAAAAAAATAAAGAGAAATTAAGTGAGGCTTAAATAAATGGAGGGATATATCATGTTCATGGATTAGAAGACCCAATATTATAAATTCTTTTTCTGCCTAAGTGAGTCAAACAAAGTTGACTTGAGCTCATTACATCCCAAGTACCCTGACTGGTCCAGAGGTTTTGAATTGATGGTGTCCGCCCCCCCCCCCCCCATACATCCAATTTCCTTCTCTCAATCAGATAGGCCCTGTGATTTTCCACCTCTTCATTTTTACTCTTTTTCTTCTCTTTCTGCCCAAATCCACTCCTCAAACACAATTCCACTTTTTAATAAGTTCTTCCTTTTGCAACTCAATTTAACTTCCTTTCACTTGCCCTGAGTTCTATAATTTTTGACATATAATTAGTCTTAATAATGTTTAAAAATTCTTATAGCATCTGCTATGTAAATATTTGTTATTCAACTTTTCACAACTCATATCCCCAACTAGAATGCTAACTCCAAGAAAAAAAATACTCAGACCTTATATTTCTTTGCTTCACTTTTGCATAATGCCTTCCACATAGGAAATACTCAATACACATGTACAACTGAGATTTGTTTTATATGCAATATGTGGCTACAATTACTGGATAAGAGCTAGACAACACATTGCTTCCAACACAAGTAGATGCAATAGCCCAATATCTTAGAAACTTAAGATTTATATGGCTTTTTCTCTATTAATTTGAACAGTATGACAAACAATCATCTTGGGAGCCTTACCAATTCCTAAGAATTTACCCAGAAAACTAAGAATTGGAGACTTTACCCAGAAACTCTATAGCCCCAAATCAAAGAACATAGCTGTAAAATTTCCTGGAAAAGCAAACAAAAACTCAAGACTCTATTAAATCAATTCTGTGTTCATGGAGTTTTACAATACTAGAGGGACACAATTAAACATACCACCCCCACATGACCTCAAAACACATGAATGGCTGTTCAGCAAACACAAAAGTTAAAGCCCCAATCAACAAAACTACTTAGAATGGACCAATTGCCCTAAGGGGAGAAAAACATGGATTTAATGAGTTGTCATGGAGAAGAGTCTGCAATTCCTTGATCTGAGGCCAGAGGTGGGAGAATTATAATAAATCTATGGCAGAAAAGCCCTCCATGGAATCACGCATGAAATGAAAGGTCTTATCTTTCTAAATCCTTCACACTGAATATGAAATATGAGGCAAAATGCATAGAATCACAGCAAATGAGTTCCCTAATCTCATTTTGCTGACACTATAGGATAAAATACTTATGATCCAAGAACTTAGCTCTTAAAATGACTAAACAAAAGAATATTTCCTAGGTTACCTGATATTCCTAGAAGATGAATTATGAAAACAGATTCATACACTTGTTCTAGGTGTTATAATCTGTGATAAGTCTGGATTTAAATCTGGAAATGAGAAAGAGCAGGGACAGGGACCAGGATGGACCCAGGACAAACACTGTTGCTGCTAACACCAAGCAGAGTTTTTCTGCCTCACAAACATCTGCCTGAAGGGTGGAGTGAGCTTAGCCGCAAACACTTGCAATCATTCCTTTTGGCAAATAGTAGCTCAAGGAAGATACAAGATGTTCTTCATCCTATATAGTTTCTCAAACAGAACTTAAGCGCGTGGTGTGGGTGTGGGTGTGGGTGTGGGTGTGGGTGTCTATCTTTCGTTGCCAGTATTATCTGGTGATCCTTGGTTCTCCAAGAACATTTCTGTGTGTGAACCTCTAGAGTAATCGGGTGGGAACCTGGTCATCTCATTGAGAGACCTTGAACTGTCAGTTTCTGAGGGTCCTCTCTCTTGGACTGGTTAGTTCTTTTTCTCAGAGACCACTCCAACTCCTGCCTGGATGATACAAGCCTTGCTGTATTGAGCAAGTATTGAGGTGGCAGGTGCTGGGGGGCGTCCAATTCAGCGTGACAGCCTTTACTCAATCTCTCTACTTTCAAGAAGACATTTACCACTTTCCACTGAACTATAGAGGATTCTGAAATCAGGAGGTATCTGTGGCTCTGGTTGTTCCTTTTAAAGACTTTCAGAAGCAGCTCGGTGGCTCAGTCGGTCGAACACCCAACTCTTGGTTTCAGCTGTCATGATCTCACGGTTCATGAGTTTGAGCCCCACATCAGGCTCCGTGCTGGCAGGGCAGAGCCTGCTTGGGATTCTCTCTCTCCCTCTCTCACTGCCCCTCCCCTGCTTGCTCTCGCTCTCTCTCTCTCACTCCATCTGTCTCTCAAAGTAAATAAACTTTAAAAGAAAAGACTTTCAACCAATTCTTCTATTTTCAGTTGCATCCCAACCTTAGCCTTGGGAGGCAACCATTGCCTCTAAATGCCAAGCCTCTCTGGAGTTCCATAGCTTCATGGAATTGCTTTTCAATGGCTCTCCCTACCCCACGGGCCTCGGTTTCACCTGAACTGGTCTGCTTAGTTGGTTACCAGTCACCCATCAGCTTTCCACATTCTAGAATTTCACGGATCACTCCAGTATGCTGCCGTCTCCAACTCCAGTATATTTCTATCTCAGTAGTTCTGGGACGAGACTGCTTTATTTTTTCTGGGGCTCCCTTCTAATTATTTTCCCTACTGGTGAATTAAGAAAGGAAGAAAAATTTACAAAACAAAATTTAGCTAGAACTCTGAGGGAAGGTTAGCCACATAGCAGTCTGCTTGCCAATCAAGTTTTCACCTGAAAGTGAGCTTTATAAACAGTGTGAAAACAAATTTGAGAACGTTTCCACTTAAACTTACTCAAAGCATTCCCTTTTGGACTCCCCAGTGAAAAGGCAGTGCACTGACCCTGGCTCTTCCCTGACCCCTCCACCCTCTCCCTTGCCGGGCTCCAAGCACACTGCCTCCTGGGAGGAATGCTTCTACCCCAAGGCACAGAGCACTGACCCTTCCCTCTGCCAGGAAGTTCCTTCCCCGAGTATCCAGTGTCTCACTTCACCTCATTCATGTCTCTGCTCAACTGCCCCCCTTCTGAGTGAGGTTTGCCTTAGCCATCCAGCTCCATCCTCCCTCCACACTGGCACAGCCCCTCCACCTTTCCGTGTTCTACCCTTGCTCTTTGCTGGAGCACCTGTCATCTACGGTAATGACATCTGTCCCTGCTCGTTAAGCTTACTGTTTGCTGGAGTCCGGACGCCTCGGCTTGCAGATGAAGGCAGAGCTTGCTGAAAGAGAGGTCGCAGAGGGAGGGATGCAGAACCAGCAAGATGAGTTCTTTTCTTCTTTCCCTGACTCTTCCTGATTCAGCCTGTTTCTGGGAATCCCAGAGATGGTGAGGAAGGGAACAAGAGGGGAGTAAAATAATAAGATGATAAAAAGAGGAAGAACTGCAAAGGACACTCATCCGAAAAGAGGCGGAAGGAAGTTTAAACCTTCTAGCAAAATGGTGAGCTGCATCCCACCCTCCCTCCTCAGCTCCTCGTTTCTCTTGCTGGAGTGGAAACTAACGGAAAGATATTCTTAAGGCCCAATAAAACAGCATGATTTAAACAAACACTACTAATTATCAGCAAGCACCAAGGACTTCCTTGGGGCACCATCACCTGTTTTGCAGTCATTTAGGTAGTAAAACTACTCCATCACCTCCGCATTCAGCCCCTTGGCAAGGACAGATGTGAATTTTTTTCTCCCAGTCCTCGTATAATTTTTCTCACCGGTATAATATTTCAATAATAGGTAGAAATGCAGAAATCCATTGCGTGTTTAAAAAATGAGAAGCCTGAGGGTGGGAGGGAAGATGGCGGCGTAGAAGGACGCTGGGCTCACCGCGCGTCCTGCTGATCACTTAGATTCCACCTACACCTGCCTAAATAACCCAGAAAACCGCCAGAGGATTAGCAGAATGGAGTCGCCGGAGCCACGCGCAGACGAGAGGCCCACGAAAGAGGGTAGGAAGGGCGGCGAGGCGGTGCGCGCTCCACGGACTGGCGGGAGGGAGCCGGGGCGGAGGGGCGGCTCGCCGGCCAAGCAGAGCCCCCGAGTCTGGCGGGCAAAAGCGGAGGGGCCTGACGGACTGTGTTCCCACAGCAAGCGCAACTTAGCATCTGGGAGGTCATAAGTTAACAGCTCTGCTCGGAAAGCGGGAAGGCTGGAGGACAAAGGGAGGGAGAGCTGCTGAGCCCCCGGACGACAGAGCTCAGTTTGGTGGGGAACAAAGGCGCTCGCCAGCGCCATCTCCCCCGCCCATCCCCCAGCCAAAATCCCAAAGGGAACCAGTTCCTGCCGGGGAACTTCCTCGCTCCGCGCAAACACCCAACTCTGTGCTTCTGCGGAGGAGCCAAACCTCCGGCAGCGGATCTGACTCCCTCCCGCTGCCACAGGGCCCCTCCTGAAGTGGATCACCTAAGGAGAAGCGAGCTAAGCCTGCCCCTCCTGCACCCGTGCACCTTGCCTACCCACCCCAGCTAATACGCCAGATCCCCAGCATCACAAGCCTGGCAGTGTGCAAGTAGCCCAGACGGGCCACGCCACCCCACGGTGAATCCCGCCCCTAGGAGAGGGGAAGAGAAGGCACACACCAATCTGACTGTGGCCCCAGCGGTGGGCCGGGGGCAGACATCAGGTCTGACAGCGACTCCGCCCACCAACTCCAGTTATACACCACAGCACAGGGGAAGTGCCCTGCAGGTCCTCACCACGCCAGGGACTGTCCAAAATGACCAAGCGGAAGAATTCCCCTCAGAAGAATCTCCAGGAAATAACAACAGCTAATGAACTGATCAAAAAGGATTTAAATAATATAACAGAAACTGAATTTAGAATAATAGTCATAAAATTAATCACTGGGCTTGAAAACAGTATAGAGGACAGCAGAGAATCTCTTGCTACAGAGATCAAGGGACTAAGGAACAGTCACGAGGAGCTGAAAAACGTTTTAAATGAAATGCAAAACAAAATGGAAACCACCACGGCTCGGATTGAAGAGGCAGAGGAGAGAATAGGTGAACTAGAAGATAAAGTTATGGAAAAAGAGGAAGCTGAGAAAAAGAGAGATAAAAAAATCCAGGAGTATGAGGGGAAAATTAGAGAACTAAGTGATACGCTAAAAAGAAATAATATACGCATAATTGGTATCCCAGAGGAGGAAGAGAGAGGGAAAGGTGCTGAAGGGGTACTTGAAGAAATAATAGCTGAGAACTTCCCTGAACTGGGGAAGGAAAAGGCATTGAAATCCAAGAGGCACAGAGAACTCCCTTCAGACGTAACTTGAATCGATCTTCTGCACGACATATCATAGTGAAACTGGCAAAATACAAGGATAAAGAGAAAATTCTGAAAGCAGCAAGGGGTAAACGTGCCCTCACATATAAAGGGAGACCTATAAGACTCGTGACTGATCTCTCTTTTGAAACTTGGCAGGCCAGAAAGAATTGGCATGAGATTTTCAGTGTGCTAGACAGAAAAAATATGCAGCCGAGAATCCTTTATCCAGCAAGTCTGTCATTTAGAATAGAAGGAGAGATAAAGGTCTTCCCAAACAAACAAAAACTGAAGGAATTTGTCACCACTAAACCAGCCCTACAAGAGATCCTAAGGGGGACCCTGTGAGACAAAGTACCAGAGACAACACTACAAGCATAAAACCTACAGACATCACAATGACTCTAAACCCGTATCTTTCTATAATAACACTGAATGTAAATGGATTAAATGCGCCAACCAAAAGACATAGGGTATCAGAATGGATAAAAAAACAAGACCCATCTATTTGCTGTCTACAAGAGACTCATTTTAGACCTGAGGACACCTTTAGATTGAGAGTGAGGGGATGGAGAACTATTTATCATGCTACTGGAAGCCAAAAGAAAGCTGGAGTAGCCATACTTATATCAGACAAACTAGA